>NW_026871019.1:307500-607500 GCF_033118175.1 Dama dama | reverse complement strand
GGGGGAGCCAGAGTCTGTCAGGCAGCTGCTGGGTTGGCCGCCTGTGTGGGAAGGGGCAGAGCCGAATAGGGGCAAGTTGGGCCTCTTGCTCTCCCTGCTGCCCTGAGGCTGCTGGGCCAAAGATGTCTTGGTCATCCAGCCCTTTACTGGTCCCTTCTCTCTGACGAGGCTCTCTGAGCTGCAGCACCTTGCAGTGTGGAGACAGCCCCTGCCAGCAACCTCCTCTCCAAGGAGGCCTCAACCGAGGCCTACGCCCAGGGGAAAGGCACCAGCGGGGATGATCCTGGGGAGGCGCACGGACATGTCTGGACCCAGTCACCGCAGCCTGCCCCTTGGTGGGGCAGTACCCCCGGAGGCCAGGAAGGTCTGGGCAAGGCTGGCCAGGGGCAGGGGCCCTGCTGAGTCCTGCCCCTGGCCTGTGGGGCCTCTGAGCACAACCGGCCCTCTCCCACTGGAAGACCTCCCCGGCTGCCTCCAAAGGCCGGTTTGCAAGCGCTCCCGCCCACTGTTCCCAGCAGGCGTGGACAATGCTCCCAAGCCCGGGAGAAAAGCGCTTCAGGGTGGTGCTCTCTCTGGGCCCTTGCCCCTGAGCCTGGGGGCAAGGCAGGGTGTCCACACTCCCAGGCCAAGGCAGAACCACATGCACACGTCTGATCTGCCCCCTGCACCGGCAGAGAGCTCGGGGGAGCCAGAGTCTGTCAGGCAGCTGCTGGGTTGGCTGCCTGTGTGGGAAGGGGCAGAGCCGACCTAGGGGCAAGTTGGGCCTCTTCCTCTCCCTGCTGCCCTGAGGCTGCTGGGCCAAAGACGTCTTGGGCATCCAGCCCCTTACTGGTCCCTTCCCTCTGACGAGGCCCTCTGAGCTCCAGCACCTTGCAGTGTGGAGACAGCCCCTGCCAGCAACCTCCTCTCCAAGGAGGCCTCAACCGAGGCCTAGGCCCAGGGGAAAGGCACCAGCGGGGATGAGCCAGTGGAGGCGCAAGGGCATGTCTGAACCCAGTCCCCGCAGCCTGCCCCTTGGTGGGGCAGTACCCCCGGAGGCCAGGAAGGTCTGGGCAAGGCTGCGAGGGGCAGGGGCCCTGCTGGGTCGTGCCCCTGGCCTGTGGGGCGTCTGAGCACAACCGGCACTCTCCCGCTGGAAGACCTCCCCTCTGCCTCCAAAGGCCGGTTTGCAAGCACTCCCGCCCGCTGTTCCCGCCAGGCAGGCACAATGCTCCCAAGCCCGGGAGAAAAGCGCTTCGGGGTGGTGCTCTCCTCGGGCCCTTGCCCCTGAGCCTGGGGGCCAGGCAGTTGGGACACACTCCCAGGCCAAGGCAGAACGACATGCACACGTCTGTTCCTGTCCCCTAAACCGGCAGAGAGCTCGGGGGAGCCAGAGAATGCCAGGCTGCTGCTGGGCTGGCTGCCTGTGTGGGACGGGGCAGAGCCGACCTAGGGGCAAGTTGGGCCTCTTGCTCTCCCTGCTGCCCTGAGGCTGCTGGGTCAAAGAGGTCTTGGGCATCCAGCCCTTTGCTGGTCCCTTCCCTCTGACGAGGCCCTCTGAGCTCCAGCACCTTGCAGTGTGGAGACAGCCCCTGCCAGCAACCTCCTCTCCAAAGAGGCCTCAACCGAGGCCTACGCCCAGGGGAAAAGCACCAGCGGGGATGATCCTGGGGAGGCGCACGGACATGTCTGGACCCAGTCCCCGCAGCCTGCCCCTTGGTGGGGCAGTACCCCCGGAGGCCAGGAAGGTCTGGGCAAGGCTGGCCAGGGGCAGGGGCCCTGCTGGGTCCTGCCCCTGGCCTGTGAGGCCTCTGAGCACAACCGGCCCTCTCCCACTGGAAGACCTCCCCGGCTGCCTCCAAAGTCCTCTTTGCAAACACTCCCGCCCGCTGTTCACGCCAGGCTCGCACAATGCTCCCAAGCCCGGGAGAAAAGCGCTTCGGGGTGGTGCTCTCTCCGGGCCCTTGCCCCTGAGCCTGGGGGCCAGGCAGTGGGTCCACACTCCCAGACCAAGGCAGAACCACATGCACACGTCTGTTCCTGACCCCTGCACCGGCAGAGAGCTCGGGGGAGCCAGAGTCTGTCAGGCAGGTGCTGGGCTGGCCGCCTGTGTGGGAAGGGGCAGAGCCGACCTAGGGGCAAGTTGGGCCTCTTCCTCTCCCTGCTGCCCTGAGGCTGCTGGGCCAAAGAGGTCTTGGGCATCCAGCCCCTTGCTGGTCCCTTCCCTCTGACGAGGCCCTCTGAGCTCCAGCACCTTGCAGTGTGGAGACAGCCCCTGCCAGCAACCTCCTCTCCAATGAGGCCTCAACCGAGGCCTAGGCCCAGGGGAAAGGCACCAGCGGGGATGAGCCTGGGGAGGCGCCCGGGCATGTCTGGACCCAGTCCCCGCAGCCTGCCCCTTGGTGGGGCAGTACCCCCGGAGGCCAGGAAGGTCTGGGCAAGGCTGCCAGGGGCAGGGACAGCGCTGGGTCCTGCCCCTGGCCTGTGGGACGTCTGAGCACAACCGGAACTCTCCCGCTGGAAGACCTCCCCGTCTGCCTCGAAAGGCCGGTTTGCAAGCACTCCCGCCCACTGTTCCCGCCAGGCACGCACAATGCTCCCAAGCCCGGTAGAAAAGCGCTTCGGGGTGGTGCTCTCTCCGGGCCCTTGCCCCTAAGCCTGCGGGCCAGGCAGGGGGAACACACTCCCAGGCCAAGACAGAACGACATGAACACGTCTCTTCCTGCCCTCTACACCGGCAGAGAGCTCGGGGGAGCCAGAGTCTCTCAGGCAGGTGCTGGGCTGGCCGCCTGTGTGGGAAGGGGCAGAGCCGACCTAGGGGCAAGTTGGGCCTCTTGCTCTCCCTGCTGCCCTGAGGTTGCTGGGCCAAAGAGGTCTTGGGCATCCAGCCCTTTGCTGGTCCCTTCCCTCTGACGAGGCCCTCTGAGCTCCAGCACCTTGCAGTGTGGAGACAGCACCTGCCAGCAATCTCCTCTCCAAGGAGGCCTCAACCGAGGCCTAGGCCCAGGGGAAAGGCACCAGCGGGGATGAGCCTGGGGAGGCGCCCGGGCATGTCTGGACCCAGTCCCCGCAGCCTGCCCCTTGGTGGGGCAGTACCCCTGGAGGCCAGGAAGGTCTGGGCAAGGCTGACCAGGGGCAGGGGACCTGCTGGGTCCTGCCCCTGGCCTGTGGGGCCTCTGAGCACAACCGGCCCTCTCCCACTGGAAGACCTCCCCGGCTGCCTCCAAAGGCCGTTTTGCACGCACTCCCGCCCACTGTTCCCACCAAGCGCGCACAATGCTCCCAAGCCCGGGAGAAAAGCGCTTCGGGGTGGTGCTCTCTCCGGGCCCTTGCCCCTGAGACTGGGGGCCAGGCAGGGGGTCCACACTCCCAGGCCAAGGCAGAACCACATGCACACGTCTGTTCCTGACCCCTGCACCGGCAGAGAGCTCGGGGGAGCCAGAGTCTGTCAGGCAGCTGCTGGGCTGTCCGCCTTTGTGGGAAGGGGCAGAGCCGACCTAGGGGCAAGTTGGGCCTCTTGCTCTCCCTGCTGCCCTGAGGCTGCTGGGCCAAAGACGTCTTGGGCATCCAGCCCTTTGCTTGTCCCTTCCCTCTGACGAGGCCCTCTGAGCTCCAGCACCTTGCAGTGTGGAGACAGCCCCTGCCAGCAACCTCCTCTCCAAGGAGGCCTCAACCGAGACCTAGGACCAGGGGAAAGGCACCAGCGGGGATGAGCCTGGGGAGGCGACCAGGCATGTCTGGACCCAGTCCCCGCAGCCTGCCCCTTGGTGGGGCAGTACCCCCGGAGGCCAGGAAGGTCTGGGCAAGGCTGGCCAGGGGCAGGGGCCCTGCTGGGTCCTGCCCCTGGCCTGTGGGGCCTCTGAGCACAACCGGCCCTCTCCCACTGGAAGACCTCCCCGGCTGCCTCCAAAGGCCGGTTTGCAAGCGCTCCCGGCCACTGTTACCAGCAGGCGGGCACAATGCTCCTAAGCCCGGAAGAAAAGCGCTTCAGGGTGGTGCTCTCTCTGGGCCCTTGCCCCTGAGCCTGGGGGCAAGGCAGGGTGTCCACACTCCCAGGCCAAGGCAGAACCACATGCACACGTCTGACCTGCCCCCTGCACCGGCAGAGAGCTCGGGGGAGCCAGAGTCTGTCAGGCAGCTGCTGTGCTGGCCGCCTGTGTGGGAAGTGGCAGAGCTGACCTAGGGGCAAGTTGGGCCTCTTGCTCTCCCTGCTGCCCTGAGGCTGCTGGGCCAAAGAGATCTTGGGCATCCAGCCCCTTGCTGGTCCCTTCCCTCTGACGAGGCCCTCTGAGCTCCAGCACCTTGCAGTGTGGAGACAGCCCCTGCCAGCAACCTCCTCTCCAAGGAGGCCTCAACCGAGGCCTAGGCCCAGGGGAAAGGCACCAGCGGGGATGAGCCTGGGGAGGCGCCCGGGCATGTCTGGACCCAGTCCCCGCAGCCTGCCCCTTGGTGGGGCAGTACCCCCGGAGGCCAGGAAGGTCTGGGCAAGGCTGGCCAGGGGCAAGGGCCCTGCTGGGTCCTGCCCCTGGCCTGTGGGGCCTCTGAGCACAACCGGCCCTCTCCCACTGGAAGAACTCCCCAGCTGCCTCCAAAGGCCAGTTTGCCAACACTCCCGCCCGCTGTTCCCGCCAGGCACGCACAATGCTCCCAAGCCCGGGAGAAAAGCACTTCGGGGTGGTGCTCTCCTCGGGCCCTTGCCCCTGAGCCTGGGGGCCAGGCATTTGGTCCACACTCCCAGACCAAGGCAGAACCACATGCACACGTCTGTTCCTGACCCCTGCACCGGCAGAGTGCTCGGGGGAGCCAGAGTCTGTCAGGCAGCTGCTGGGCTGGCCGCCTGTGTGGGAAGGGGCAGAGCCGACCTAGGGGCAAGTTGGGCCTCTTCCTCTCCCTGCTGCCCTGAGGCTGCTGGGCCAAAGAGGTCTTGGGCATCCAGCCCCTTGCTGGTCCCTTCCCTCTGACGAGGCCCTCTGAGCTCCAGCACCTTGCAGTGTGGAGACAGCCCCTGCCAGCAACCTCCTCTCCAAGGAGGCCTCAACCGAGGCCTAGGCCCAGGGGAAAGGCACCAGCGGGGATGAGCCTGGGGAGGCGCCCGGGCATGTCTGGACCCAGTCCCCGCAGCCTGCCCCTTGGTGGGGCAGTACCCCCGGAGGCCAGGAAGATCTGGGCAAGGCTGGCCAGGGGCAGGGGCCCTGCTGGGTCCTCCCCATGGCCTGTGGGGCCTCTGAGCACAACCGGCCCTCTCCCACTGGAAGACCTCCCCGGCTGCCTCCAAAGGCCAGTTTGCCAACACTCCTGCCCGCTCTTCCCGCCAGGCACGCACAATGCTCCCAAGCCCGGGAGAAAAGCGCTTCGGGGTGGTGCTCTCTCCGGGCCCTTGCCCCTGAGCCTGTGGGCAAGGCAGGGGGAACACACTCCCAGACCAAGGCAGAAACACATGCACACGTCTGTTCCTGTCCCCTGCACCGGCAGAGAGCTCGGGGGAGCCAGAGTCTCTCAGGCAGGTGCTGGGCTGGCCGCCTGTGTGGGAAGGGGCAGAGCCGACCTAGGGGCAAGTTGGGCCTCTTGCTCTCTCTGCTGCCCTGAGGCTGCAGGGCCAAAGACGTCTTGGGCATCCAGCCGCTTACTGGTCCCTTCCCTCTGACGAGGCCCTCTGAGCTCCAGCACCTTGCAGTGTGGAGACAGCCCCTGCCAGCAATCTCCTCTCCAAGGAGGCCTCAACCGAGGCCTAGGCCCAGGGGAAAGGCACCAGCGGGGTTGAGCCAGGGGAGGCGCCCGGGCATGTCTGGACCCTGTCCCCGCAGCCTGCCCCTTGGTGGGGCAGTACCCCCGGAGGCCAGGAAGGTCTGGGCAAGGCTGGCCAGGGGCAGGGGCCCTGCTGGGTCCTGCCCCTGGCCTGTGGGGCCTCTGAGCACAACCGGCCCTCTCCCACTGGAAGACCTCCCCGGCTGCCTCCAAAGGCCGGTTTGCAAGCACTCCCGCCCACCTTTCCCGCCAGGCGCGCACAATGCTCCCAAGCCCGGGAGAAAAGCGCTTCGGGGTGGTGGTCTCTCCGGGCCCTTGCCCCTGAGCCTGGGGGCCAGGCAGGGGATCCACAGTCCCAGGCCAAGGCACAACAACATGCACACGTCTGTTCCTGCCCCCTCCACCGGCAGAGAGCTGGGGGGAGCCAGAGTCTGTCAGGCAGCTGCTGGGCTGGCCGCCTGTGTGGGAAGGGGCAGAGCCGACCTAGGGGCAAGTTGGGCCTCTTGCTCTCCCTGCTGCCCTGAGGCTGCTGGGCCAAAGAGGTCTTGCGCATCCAGCCCCTTGCTGGTCCCTTCCCTCTGACGAGGCCCTCTGAGCTCCAGCACCTTGCAGTGTGGAGACAGCCCCTGCCAGCAACCTCCTCTCCAAGGAGGCCTCAACCGAGGCCTAGGCACAGGGGAAATGCACCAGCGGGGATGAGCCAGTGGAGGCGCACGGGCATATCAGGACCCAGTCCCCGCAGCCTGCCCCTTGGTGGGGCAGTACCCCCGGAGGCCAGGAAGGTCTGGGCAAGGCTGGCCAGGGGCAGGGGCCCTGCTGGGTCCTGCCCCTGGCCTGTGGGGCCTCTGAGCACAACCGGCCCTCTCCCACTGGAAGACCTCCCCGGCTGCCTCCAAAGGCCGGTTTGCAAGCGCTCCCTGCCACTGTTACCAGCAGGCGGGCACAATGCTCCTAAGCCCGGAAGAAAAGCGCTTCAGGGTGGTGCTCTCTCTGGGCCCTTGCCCCTGAGCCTGGGGGCAAGGCAGGGTGTCCACACTCCCAGGCCAAGGCAGAACCACATGCACACGTCTGACCTGCCCCCTGCACCGGCAGAGAGCTCGGGGGAGCCAGAGTCTGTCAGGCAGCTGCTGGGCTGGCCGCCTGTGTGGGAAGTGGCAGAGCCGACCTAGGGGCAAGTTGGGCCTCTTGCTCTCCCTGCTGCCCTGAGGCTGCTGGGCCAAAGAGGTCTTGGGCATCCAGCCCCTTGCTGGTCCCTTCCCTCTGACGAGGCCCTCTGAGCTCCAGCACCTTGCAGTGTGGAGACAGCCCCTGCCAGCAACCTCCTCTCCAAGGAGGCCTCAACCGAGGCCTAGGCCCAGGGGAAAGGCACCAGCGGGGATGAGCCTGGGGAGGCGCCCGGGCATGTCTGGACCCAGTCCCCGCAGCCTGCCCCTTGGTGGGGCAGTACCCCCGGAGGCCAGGAAGGTCTGGGCAAGGCTGGCCAGGGGCAAGGGCCCTGCTGGGTCCTGCCCCTGGCCTGTGGGGCCTCTGAGCACAACCGGCCCTCTCCCACTGGAAGAACTCCCCAGCTGCCTCCAAAGGCCAGTTTGCCAACACTCCCGCCCGCTGTTCCCGCCAGGCACGCACAATGCTCCCAAGCCCGGGAGAAAAGCACTTCGGGGTGGTGCTCTCCTCGGGCCCTTGCCCCTGAGCCTGGGGGCCAGGCAGTTGGTCCACACTCCCAGACCAAGGCAGAACCACATGCACACGTCTGTTCCTGACCCCTGCACCGGCAGAGAGCTCGGGGGAGCCAGAGTCTGTCAGGCAGCTGCTGGGCTGGCCGCCTGTGTGGGAAGGGGCAGAGCCGACCTAGGGGCAAGTTGGGCCTCTTCCTCTCCCTGCTGCCCTGAGGCTGCTGGGCCAAAGAGGTCTTGGGCATCCAGCCCCTTGCTGGTCCCTTCCCTCTGACGAGGCCCTCTGAGCTCCAGCACCTTGAAGTGTGGAGACAGCCCCTGCCAGCAACATCCTCTCCAAGGAGGCCTCAACCGAGGCCTAGGCCCAGGGGAAAGGCACCAGCGGGGATGAGCCTGGGGAGGCGCCCGGGCATGTCTGGACCCAGTCCCCGCAGCCTGCCCCTTGGTGGGGCAGTACCCCCGGAGGCCAGGAAGATCTGGGCAAGGCTGGCCAGGGGCAGGGGCCCTGCTGGGTCCTCCCCATGGCCTGTGGGGCCTCTGAGCACAACCGGCCCTCTCCCACTGGAAGACCTCCCCGGCTGCCTCCAAAGGCCAGTTTGCCAACACTCCTGCCCGCTCTTCCCGCCAGGCACGCACAATGCTCCCAAGCCCGGGAGAAAAGCGCTTCGGGGTGGTGCTCTCTCCGGGCCCTTGCCCCTGAGCCTGTGGGCAAGGCAGGGGGAACACACTCCCAGACCAAGGCAGAAACACATGCACACGTCTGTTCCTGTCCCCTGCACCGGCAGAGAGCTCGGGGGAGCCAGAGTCTCTCAGGCAGGTGCTGGGCTGGCCGCCTGTGTGGGAAGGGGCAGAGCCGACCTAGGGGCAAGTTGGGCCTCTTGCTCTCTCTGCTGCCCTGAGGCTGCTGGGCCAAAGACGTCTTGGGCATCCAGCCCCTTACTGGTCCCTTCCCTCTGACGAGGCCCTCTGAGCTCCAGCACCTTGCAGTGTGGAGACAGCCCCTGCCAGCAATCTCCTCTCCAAGGAGGCCTCAACCGAGGCCTAGGCCCAGGGGAAAGGCACCAGCGGGGTTGAGCCAGGGGAGGCGCCCGGGCATGTCTGGACCCTGTCCCCGCAGCCTGCCCCTTGGTGGGGCAGTACCCCCGGAGGCCAGGAAGGTCTGGGCAAGGCTGGCCAGGGGCAGGGGCCCTGCTGGGTCCTGCCCCTGGCCTGTGGGGCCTCTGAGCACAACCGGCCCTCTCCCACTGGAAGACCTCCCCGGCTGCCTCCAAAGGCCGGTTTGCAAGCACTCCCGCCCACCTTTCCCGCCAGGCGCGCACAATGCTCCCAAGCCCGGGAGAAAAGCGCTTCGGGGTGGTGGTCTCTCCGGGCCCTTGCCCCTGAGCCTGGGGGCCAGGCAGGGGATCCACAGTCCCAGGCCAAGGCACAACAACATGCACACGTCTGTTCCTGCCCCCTCCACCGGCAGAGAGCTGGGGGGAGCCAGAGTCTGTCAGGCAGCTGCTGGGCTGGCCGCCTGTGTGGGAAGGGGCAGAGCCGACCTAGGGGCAAGTTGGGCCTCTTGCTCTCCCTGCTGCCCTGAGGCTGCTGGGCCAAAGAGGTCTTGGGCATCCAGCCCCTTGCTGGTCCCTTCCCTCTGACGAGGCCCTCTGAGCTCCAGCACCTTGCAGTGTGGAGACAGCCCCTGCCAGCAACCTCCTCTCCAAGGAGGCCTCAACCGAGGCCTAGGCACAGGGGAAATGCACCAGCGGGGATGAGCCAGTGGAGGCGCACGGGCATATCAGGACCCAGTCCCCGCAGCCTGCCCCTTGGTGGGGCAGTACCCCCGGAGGCCAGGAAGGTCTGGGCAAGGCTGGCCAGGGGCAGGGGCCCTGCTGGGTCCTGCCCCTGGCCTGTGGGACCTCTGAGCACAACCGGCCCTCTCCCACTGGAAGACCTCCCCGGCTGCCTCCAAAGGCCGGTTTGCAAGCGCTCCCGGCCACTGTTACCAGCAGGCGGGCACAATGCTCCTAAGCCCGGAAGAAAAGCGCTTCAGGGTGGTGCTCTCTCTGGGCCCTTGCCCCTGAGCCTGGGGGCAAGGCAGGGTGTCCACACTCCCAGGCCAAGGCAGAACCACATGCACACGTCTGACCTGCCCCCTGCACCGGCAGAGAGCTCGGGGGAGCCAGAGTCTGTCAGGCAGCTGCTGGGCTGGCCGCCTGTGTGGGAAGTGGCAGAGCCGACCTAGGGGCAAGTTGGGCCTCTTGCTCTCCCTGCTGCCCTGAGGCTGCTGGGCCAAAGAGGTCTTGGGCATCCAGCCCCTTGCTGGTCCCTTCCCTCTGACGAGGCCCTCTGAGCTCCAGCACCTTGCAGTGTGGAGACAGCCCCTGCCAGCAACCTCCTCTCCAAGGAGGCCTCAACCGAGGCCTAGGCCCAGGGGAAAGGCACCAGCGGGGATGAGCCTGGGGAGGCGCCCGGGCATGTCTGGACCCAGTCCCCGCAGCCTGCCCCTTGGTGGGGCAGTACCCCCGGAGGCCAGGAAGGTCTGGGCAAGGCTGGCCAGGGGCAAGGGCCCTGCTGGGTCCTGCCCCTGGCCTGTGGGGCCTCTGAGCACAACCGGCCCTCTCCCACTGGAAGAACTCCCCAGCTGCCTCCAAAGGCCAGTTTGCCAACACTCCCGCCCGCTGTTCCCGCCAGGCACGCACAATGCTCCCAAGCCCGGGAGAAAAGCACTTCGGGGTGGTGCTCTCCTCGGGCCCTTGCCCCTGAGCCTGGGGGCCAGGCAGTTGGTCCACACTCCCAGACCAAGGCAGAACCACATGCACACGTCTGTTCCTGACCCCTGCACCGGCAGAGAGCTCGGGGGAGCCAGAGTCTGTCAGGCAGCTGCTGGGCTGGCCGCCTGTGTGGGAAGGGGCAGAGCCGACCTAGGGCAAGTTGGGCCTCTTCCTCTCCCTGCTGCCCTGAGGCTGCTGGGCCAAAGAGGTCTTGGGCATCCAGCCCCTTGCTGGTCCCTTCCCTCTGACGAGGCCCTCTGAGCTCCAGCACCTTGAAGTGTGCAGACAGCCCCTGCCAGCAACATCCTCTCCAAGGAGGCCTCAACCGAGGCCTAGGCCCAGGGGAAAGGCACCAGCGGGGATGAGCCTGGGGAGGCGCCCGGGCATGTCTGGACCCAGTCCCCGCAGCCTGCCCCTTGGTGGGGCAGTACCCCCGGAGGCCAGGAAGATCTGGGCAAGGCTGGCCAGGGGCAGGGGCCCTGCTGGGTCCTCCCCATGGCCTGTGGGGCCTCTGAGCACAACCGGCCCTCTCCCACTGGAAGACCTCCCCGGCTGCCTCCAAAGGCCAGTTTGCCAACACTCCTGCCCGCTCTTCCCGCCAGGCACGCACAATGCTCCCAAGCCCGGGAGAAAAGCGCTTCGGGGTGGTGCTCTCTCCGGGCCCTTGCCCCTGAGCCTGTGGGCAAGGCAGGGGGAACACACTCCCAGACCAAGGCAGAAACACATGCACACGTCTGTTCCTGTCCCCTGCACCGGCAGAGAGCTCGGGGGAGCCAGAGTCTCTCAGGCAGGTGCTGGGCTGGCCGCCTGTGTGGGAAGGGGCAGAGCCGACCTAGGGGCAAGTTGGGCCTCTTGCTCTCTCTGCTGCCCTGAGGCTGCAGGGCCAAAGACGTCTTGGGCATCCAGCCCCTTACTGGTCCCTTCCCTCTGACGAGGCCCTCTGAGCTCCAGCACCTTGCAGTGTGGAGACAGCCCCTGCCAGCAATCTCCTCTCCAAGGAGGCCTCAACCGAGGCCTAGGCCCAGGGGAAAGGCACCAGCGGGGTTGAGCCAGGGGAGGCGCCCGGGCATGTCTGGACCCTGTCCCCGCAGCCTGCCCCTTGGTGGGGCAGTACCCCCGGAGGCCAGGAAGGTCTGGGCAAGGCTGGCCAGGGGCAGGGGCCCTGCTGGGTCCTGCCCCTGGCCTGTGGGGCCTCTGAGCACAACCGGCCCTCTCCCACTGGAAGACCTCCCCGGCTGCCTCCAAAGGCCGGTTTGCAAGCACTCCCGCCCACCTTTCCCGCCAGGCGCGCACAATGCTCCCAAGCCCGGGAGAAAAGCGCTTCGGGGTGGTGGTCTCTCCGGGCCCTTGCCCCTGAGCCTGGGGGCCAGGCAGGGGATCCACAGTCCCAGGCCAAGGCACAACAACATGCACACGTCTGTTCCTGCCCCCTCCACCGGCAGAGAGCTGGGGGGAGCCAGAGTCTGTCAGGCAGCTGCTGGGCTGGCCGCCTGTGTGGGAAGGGGCAGAGCCGACCTAGGGGCAAGTTGGGCCTCTTGCTCTCCCTGCTGCCCTGAGGCTGCTGGGCCAAAGAGGTCTTGGGCATCCAGCCCCTTGCTGGTCCCTTCCCTCTGACGAGGCCCTCTGAGCTCCAGCACCTTGCAGTGTGGAGACAGCCCCTGCCAGCAACCTCCTCTCCAAGGAGGCCTCAACCGAGGCCTAGGCACAGGGGAAATGCACCAGCGGGGATGAGCCAGTGGAGGCGCACGGGCATATCAGGACCCAGTCCCCGCAGCCTGCCCCTTGGTGGGGCAGTACCCCCGGAGGCCAGGAAGATCTGGGCAAGGCTGGCCAGGGGCAGGCGCCCTGCTGGGTCCTCCCCATGGCCTGTGGGGCCTCTGAGCACAACCGGCCCTCTCCCACTGGAAGACCTCCCCGGCTGCCTCCAAAGGCCGGTTTGCAAGCGCTCCCGCCCACTGTTCCCAGCAGGCGTGGACAATGCTCCCAAGCCCGGGAGAAAAGCGCTTCAGGGTGGTGCTCTCTCTGGGCCCTTGCCCCTGAGCCTGGGGGCAAGGCAGGGTGTCCACACTCCCAGGCCAAGGCAGAACCACATGCACACGTCTGATCTGCCCCCTGCACCGGCAGAGAGCTCGGGGGAGCCAGAGTCTGTCAGGCAGCTGCTGGGCTGGCCGCCTGTGTGGGAAGGGGCAGAGCCGACCTAGGGGCAAGTTGGGCCTCTTGCTCTCCCTGCTGCCCTGAGGCTGCAGGGCCAAAGAGGTCTTGGCCATCCAGCCCCTTGCTGGTCCCTTCCCTCTGACGAGGCCCTCTGAGCTCCAGCACCTTGCAGTGTGGAGACAGCCCCTGCCAGCAACCTCCTCTCCAAGGAGGCCTCAACCGAGGCCTAGGCCCAGGGGAAAGGCACCAGCGGGGATGAGCCTGGGGAGGCGCCCGGGCATGACTGGACCCAGGCCCGCAGCCTGCCCCTTGGTGGGGCAGTACCCCCGGTGGCCAGGAAGGTCTGGGCAAGGCTGGCCAGGGGCAGGGGCCCTGCTGGGTCCTGCCCCTGGCCTGTGGGGCCTCTGAGCACAACCGGCCCTCTCCCACTGGAAGACCTCCCCGGCTGCCTCCAAAGGCCGGTTTGCCAACACTCCCGCCCGCTGTTCTCGCCAGGCACGCACAATTCTCCCAAGCCCGGGAGAAAACCGCTTCGGTGTGTTGCTCTCTCCGGGCCCTTGCCCCTGAGTGTGGGGGCCAGGCAGTGGTTCCACACTCCCAGACCAAGGCAGAACCACATGCACACGTCTGTTCCTGACCCCTGCACCGGCAGAGAGCTCGGGGGAGCCAGAGTCTGTCAGGCAGCTGCTGGGCTGGCCGCCTGTGTGGGAAGGGGCAGAGCCGACCTAGGGGCAAGTTGGGCCTCTTCCTCTCCCTGCTGCCCTAAGGCTGCTGGGCCAAAGAGGTCTTGGGCATCCAGCCCCTTGCTGGTCCCTTCCCTCTGACGAGGCCCTCTGAGCTCCAGCACCTTGCAGTGTGGAGACAGCCCCTGCCAGCAACCTCCTCTCCAAGGAGGCCTCAACCGAGGCCTAGGCCCAGGGGAAAGGCACCAGCGGGGATGAGCCAGTGGAGGCGCAAGGGCATGTCTGGACCCAGTCCCCGCAGCCTGCCCCTTGGTGGGGCAGTACCCCCGGAGGCCAGGAAGGTCTGGGCAAGGCTGCCAGGGGCAGGGACACTGCTGGGTCCTGCCCCTGGCCTGTGGGGCGTCTGAGCACAACCGGCACTCTCCCGCTGGAAGACCTGCCCGGCTGCCTCCAAAGGCCGGTTAACAAGCGCTCCCGCCCACTGTTCCCAGCAGGCGTGCACAATGCTCCCAAGCCCGGGAGAAAAGCGCTTCGGGGTGGTGCTCTCTCCGGGCCCTTGCCCCCGAGCCTGGGGGCAAGGCAGGGTGTCCACACTCCCAGGCCAAGGCAGAACCACATGCACACGTCTGATCTGCCCCCTGCACCGGCAGAGAGCTCGGGGGAGCCAGAGTCTGTCAGGCAGCTGCTGGGCTGGCCGCCTGTGTGGGAAGGGGCAGAGCCGACCTAGGGGCAAGTTGGGCCTCTTGCTCTCCCTGCTGCCCTGAGGCTGCTGGGCCAAAGAGGTCTTGGGCATCCAGCCCCTTGCTTGTCCCTTCCCTCTGACGAGGCCCTCTGAGCTCCAGCACCTTGCAGTGTGGAGACATCCCCTGCCAGCAACCTCCTCTCCAAGGAGGCCTCAACCGAGGCCTAGGCCCCGGGAAAAGGCACCAGCGGGGTTGAGCCAGGGGAGGCGCCCGGGCATGTCTGGACCCTGTCCCCGCAGCCTGCCCCTTGGTGGGGCAGTACCCCCGGAGGCCAGGAAGGTCTGGGCAAGGCTGGCCAGGGGCAGGGGCCCTGCTGGGTCCTGCCCCTGGCCTGTGGGGCCTCTGAGCACAACCGGCCCTTGCCCACTGGAAGACCTCCCCGGCTGCCTCCAAAGGCCGGTTTGCAAGCCCTCCCGCCCACTGTTCCCGCCAGGCGCGCACAATGCTCCCAAGCCCGGGAGAAAAGCGCTTCGGGGTGGTGGTCTCTCCGGGCCCCTGCCCCTGAGCCTGGGGGCCAGGCAGGGGATCCACAGTCCCAGGCCAAGGCAGAACCACATGCACACGTCTGTTCCTGCCCCCTCCACCGGCAGAGAGCTGGGGGGAGCCAGAGTCTGTCAGGCAGCTGCTGGGCTGGCCGCCTGTGTGGGAAGGGGCAGAGCCGACCTAGGGGCAAGTTGGGCCTCTTGCTCTCCCTGCTGCCCTGAGGCTGCTGGGCCAAAGACGTCTTGGGCATCCAGCCCCTTGCTGGTCCCTTCCCTCTGACGAGGCCCTCTGAGCTCCAGCACCTTGTAGTGTGGAGACAGCCCCTGCCAGCAACCTCCTCTCCAAGGAGGCCTCAACCGAGGCCTAGGCCCAGGGGAAAGGCACCAGCGGGGATGAGCCAGTGGAGGCGCACGGGCATGTCTGGACCCAGTCCCCGCAGCCTGCCCCTTGGTGGGGCAGTACCCCCGGAGGCCCGGAAGATCTGGGCAAGGCTGGCCAGGGGCAGGGGCCCTGCTGGGTCCTGCCCCTGGGCTGTGGGGCCTCTGAGCACAACCGGCCCTCTCCCACAGGAAGACCTCCCCGGCTGCCTCCAAAGGCCGCTTTGCCAACACTCCCGCCCGCTGTTCCCGCCAGGCACGCACAATGCTCCCAAGCCCAGGAGAAAAGCGCTTCGGGGTGTTGCCCTCTCCGGACCCTTGCCCCTGAGCCTGGGGTCCAGGCAGTGGGTCCACACTCCCAGACCAAGGCAGAACCACATGCACTCGTCTGTTCCTGACCCCTGCACCGGCAGAGAGCTCGGGGGAGCCAGAGTCTGTCAGGCAGCTGCTGGGTTGGCTGCCTGTGTGGGAAGGGGCAGAGCCGACCTAGGGGCAAGTTGGGCCTCTTCCTCTCCCTGCTGCCCTGAGGCTGCTGGGCCAAAGACGTCTTGGGCATCCAGCCCCTTACTGGTCCCTTCCCTCTGACGAGGCCCTCTGAGCTCCAGCACCTTGCAGTGTGGAGACAGCCCCTGCCAGCAACCTCCTCTCCAAGGAGGCCTCAACCGAGGCCTAGGCCCAGGGGAAAGGCACCAGCGGGGATGAGCCAGTGGAGGCGCAAGGGCATGTCTGAACCCAGTCCCCGCAGCCTGCCCCTTGGTGGGGCAGTACCCCCGGAGGCCAGGAAGGTCTGGGCAAGGCTGCGAGGGGCAGGGGCCCTGCTGGGTCGTGCCCCTGGCCTGTGGGGCGTCTGAGCACAACCGGCACTCTCCCGCTGGAAGACCTCCCCTCTGCCTCCAAAGGCCGGTTTGCAAGCACTCCCGCCCGCTGTTCCCGCCAGGCAGGCACAATGCTCCCAAGCCCGGGAGAAAAGCGCTTCGGGGTGGTGCTCTCCTCGGGCCCTTGCCCCTGAGCCTGGGGGCCAGGCAGTTGGAACACACTCCCAGGCCAAGGCAGAACGACATGCACACGTCTGTTCCTGCCCCCTAAACCGGCAGAGAGCTCGGGGGAGCCAGAGACTGCCAGGCTGCTGCTGGGCAGGCTGCCTGTGTGGGACGGGGCAGAGCCGACCTAGGGGCAAGTTGGGCCTCTTGCTCTCCCTGCTGCCCTGAGGCTGCTGGGTCAAAGAGGTCTTGGGCATCCAGCCCTTTGCTGGTCCCTTCCCTCTGACGAGGCCCTCTGAGCTCCAGCACCTTGCAGTGGGGAGACAGCCCCTGCCAGCAACCTCCTCTCCAAAGAGGCCTCAACCGAGGCCTACGCCCAGGGGAAAAGCACCAGCGGGGATGATCCTGGGGAGGCGCACGGACATGTCTGGACCCAGTCCCCGCAGCCTGCCCCTTGGTGGGGCAGTACCCCCGGAGGCCAGGAAGGTCTGGGCAAGGCTGGCCAGGGGCAGGGGCCCTGCTGGGTCCTGCCCCTGGCCTGTGAGGCCTCTGAGCACAACCGGCCCTCTCCCACTGGAAGACCTCCCCGGCTGCCTCCAAAGTCCTCTTTGCAAACACTCCCGCCCGCTGTTCACGCCAGGCTCGCACAATGCTCCCAAGCCCGGGAGAAAAGCGCTTCGGGGTGGTGCTCTCTCCGGGCCCTTGCCCCTGAGCCTGGGGGCCAGGCAGTGGGTCCACACTCCCAGACCAAGGCAGAACCACATGCACACGTCTGTTCCTGACCCCTGCACCGGCAGAGAGCTCGGGGGAGCCAGAGTCTGTCAGGCAGGTGCTGGGCTGGCCGCCTGTGTTGGAAGGGGCAGAGCCGACCTAGGGGCAAGTTGGGCCTCTTCCTCTCCCTGCTGCCCTGAGGCTGCTGGGCCAAAGAGGTCTTGGGCATCCAGCCCCTTGCTGGTCCCTTCCCTCTGACGAGGCCCTCTGAGCTCCAGCACCTTGCAGTGTGGAGACAGCCCCTGCCAGCAACCTCCTCTCCAATGAGGCCTCAACCGAGGCCTAGGCCCAGGGGAAAGGCACCAGCGGGGATGAGCCTGGGGAGGCGCCCGGGCATGTCTGGACCCAGTCCCCGCAGCCTGCCCCTTGGTGGGGCAGTACCCCCGGAGGCCAGGAAGGTCTGGGCAAGACTGCCAGGGGCAGGGACAGCGCTGGGTCCTGCCCCTGGCCTGTGGGACGTCTGAGCACAACCGGAACTCTCCCGCTGGAAGACCTCCCCGTCTGCCTCGAAAGGCCGATTTGCAAGCACTCCCGCCCACTGTTCCCGCCAGGCACGCACAATGCTCCCAAGCCCGGTAGAAAAGCGCTTCGGGGTGGTGCTCTCTCCGGGCCCTTGCCCCTAAGCCTGCGGGCCAGGCAGGGGGAACACATTCCCAGGCCAAGACAGAACGACATGAACACGTCTGTTCCTGCCCTCTACACCGGCAGAGAGCTCGGGGGAGCCAGAGTCTCTCAGGCAGGTGGTGGGCTGGCCGCCTGTGTGGGAAGGGGCAGAGCCGACCTAGGGGCAAGTTGGGCCTCTTGCTCTCCCTGCTGCCCTGAGGTTGCTGGGCCAAAGACGTCTTGGGCATCCAGCCCTTTGCTGGTCCCTTCCCTCTGACGAGGCCCTCTGAGCTCCAGCACCTTGCAGTGTGGAGACAGCACCTGCCAGCAATCTCCTCTCCAAGGAGGCCTCAACCGAGGCCTAGGCCCAGGGGAAAGGCACCAGCGGGGATGAGCCTGGGGAGGCGCCCGGGCATGTCTGGACCCAGTCCCCGCAGCCTGCCCCTTGGTGGGGCAGTACCCCTGGAGGCCAGGAAGGTCTGGGCAAGGCTGACCAGGGGCAGGGGACCTGCTGGGTCCTGCCCCTGGCCTGTGGGGCCTCTGAGCACAACCGGCCCTCTCCCACTGGAAGACCTCCCCGGCTGCCTCCAAAGGCCGTTTTGCACGCACTCCCGCCCACTGTTCCCACCAAGCGCGCACAATGTTCCCATCCCGGGAGAAAAGCGCTTCGGGGTGGTGCTCTCTCCGGGCCCTTGCCCCTGAGACTGGGGGCCAGGCAGGGGGTCCACACTCCCAGGCCAAGGCAGAACCACATGCACACGTCTGTTCCTGACCCCTGCACCGGCAGAGAGCTCGGGGGAGCCAGAGTCTGTCAGGCAGCTGCTGGGCTGGCCGCCTTTGTGGGAAGGGGCAGAGCCGACCTAGGGGCAAGTTGGGCCTCTTGCTCTCCCTGCTGCCCTGAGGCTGCTGGGCCAAAGAGGTCTTGGGCATCCAGCCCCTTGTTGGTCCCTTCCCTCTGACGAGGCCCTCTGAGCTCCAGCACCTTGCAGTGTGGAGACAGCCCCTGCCAGCAACCTCCTCTCCAAGGAGGCCTCAACCGAGGCCTAGGCCCAGGGGAAAGGCACCAGCAGGGATGAGCCTGGGGAGGCGCCCGGGCATGTCTGGACCCAGTCCCCGCAGCCTGCCCCTTGGTGGGGCAGTACTCCCGGAGGCCAGGAAGGTCTGGGCAAGGCTGGCCAGGGGCAAGGGCCCTGCTGGGTCCTGCCCCTGGCCTGTGGGGCTTCTGAGCACAACCGGCCCTCTCCCACTGGAAGAACTCCCCAGCTGCCTCCAAAGGCCAGTTTGCCAACACTCCCGCCCGCTGTTCCCGCCAGGCACGCACAATGCTCCCAAGCCCGGGAGAAAAGCACTTCGGGGTGGTGCTCTCCTCGGGCCCTTGCCCCTGAGCCTGGGGGCCAGGCAGTTGGTCCACACTCCCAGACCAAGGCAGAACCACATGCACACGTCTGTTCCTGACCCCTGCACCGGCAGAGAGCTCGGGGGAGCCAGAGTCTGTCAGGCAGCTGCTGGGCTGGCCGCCTGTGTGGGAAGGGGCAGAGCCGACCTAGGGGCAAGTTGGGCCTCTTCCTCTCCCTGCTGCCCTGAGGCTGCTGGGCCAAAGAGGTCTTGGGCATCCAGCCCCTTGCTGGTCCCTTCCCTCTGACGAGGCCCTCTGAGCTCCAGCACCTTGAAGTGTGGAGACAGCCCCTGCCAGCAACATCCTCTCCAAGGAGGCCTCAACCGAGGCCTAGGCCCAGGGGAAAGGCACCAGCGGGGATGAGCCTGGGGAGGCGCCCGGGCATGTCTGGACCCAGTCCCCGCAGCCTGCCCCTTGGTGGGGCAGTACCCCCGGAGGCCAGGAAGATCTGGGCAAGGCTGGCCAGGGGCAGGGGCCCTGCTGGGTCCTCCCCATGGCCTGTGGGGCCTCTGAGCACAACCGGCCCTCTCCCACTGGAAGACCTCCCCGGCTGCCTCCAAAGGCCAGTTTGCCAACACTCCTGCCCGCTCTTCCCGCCAGGCACGCACAATGCTCCCAAGCCCGGGAGAAAAGCGCTTCGGGGTGGTGGTCTCTCCGGGCCCTTGCCCCTGAGCCTGGGGGCCAGGCAGGGGATCCACAGTCCCAGGCCAAGGCACAACAACATGCACACGTCTGTTCCTGCCCCCTCCACCGGCAGAGAGCTGGGGGGAGCCAGAGTCTGTCAGGCAGCTGCTGGGCTGGCCGCCTGTGTGGGAAGGGGCAGAGCCGACCTAGGGGCAAGTTGGGCCTCTTGCTCTCCCTGCTGCCCTGAGGCTGCTGGGCCAAAGAGGTCTTGGGCATCCAGCCCCTTGCTGGTCCCTTCCCTCTGACGAGGCCCTCTGAGCTCCAGCACCTTGCAGTGTGGAGACAGCCCCTGCCAGCAACCTCCTCTCCAAGGAGGCCTCAACCGAGGCCTCGGCACAGGGGAAATGCACCAGCGGGGATGAGCCAGTGGAGGCGCACGGGCATATCAGGACCCAGTCCCCGCAGCCTGCCCCTTGGTGGGGCAGTACCCCCGGAGGCCAGGAAGGTCTGGGCAAGGCTGGCCAGGGGCAGGGGCCCTGCTGGGTCCTGCCCCTGGCCTGTGGGGCCTCTGAGCACAACCGGCCCTCTCCCACTGGAAGACCTCCCCGGCTGCCCCCAAAGGCCGGTTTGCAAGCGCTCCCGGCCACTGTTACCAGCAGGCGGGCACAATGCTCCTAAGCCCGGAAGAAAAGCGCTTCAGGGTGGTGCTCTCTCTGGGCCCTTGCCCCTGAGCCTGGGGGCAAGGCAGGGTGTCCACACTCCCAGGCCAAGGCAGAACCACATGCACACGTCTGACCTGCCCCCTGCACCGGCAGAGAGCTCGGGGGAGCCAGAGTCTGTCAGGCAGCTGCTGGGCTGGCCGCCTGTGTGGGAAGTGGCAGAGCCGACCTAGGGGCAAGTTGGGCCTCTTGCTCTCCCTGCTGCCCTGAGGCTGCTGGGCCAAAGAGGTCTTGGGCATCCAGCCCCTTGCTGGTCCCTTCCCTCTGACGAGGCCCTCTGAGCTCCAGCACCTTGCAGTGTGGAGACAGCCCCTGCCAGCAACCTCCTCTCCAAGGAGGCCTCAACCGAGGCCTAGGCCCAGGGGAAAGGCACCAGCGGGGATGAGCCTGGGGAGGCGCCCGGGCATGTCTGGACCCAGTCCCCGCAGCCTGCCCCTTGGTGGGGCAGTACCCCCGGAGGCCAGGAAGGTCTGGGCAAGGCTGGCCAGGGGCAAGGGCCCTGCTGGGTCCTGCCCCTGGCCTGTGGGGCCTCTGAGCACAACCGGCCCTCTCCCACTGGAAGAACTCCCCAGCTGCCTCCAAAGGCCAGTTTGCCAACACTCCCGCCCGCTGTTCCCGCCAGGCACGCACAATGCTCCCAAGCCCGGGAGAAAAGCACTTCGGGGTGGTGCTCTCCTCGGGCCCTTGCCCCTGAGCCTGGGGGCCAGGCAGTTGGTCCACACTCCCAGACCAGGGCAGAACCACATGCACACGTCTGTTCCTGACCCCTGCACCGGCAGAGAGCTCGGGGGAGCCAGAGTCTGTCAGGCAGCTGCTGGGCTGGCCGCCTGTGTGGGAAGGGGCAGAGCCGACCTAGGGGCAAGTTGGGCCTCTTCCTCTCCCTGCTGCCCTGAGGCTGCTGGGCCAAAGAGGTCTTGGGCATCCAGCCCCTTGCTGGTCCCTTCCCTCTGACGAGGCCCTCTGAGCTCCAGCACCTTGAAGTGTGGAGACAGCCCCTGCCAGCAACATCCTCTCCAAGGAGGCCTCAACCGAGGCCTAGGCCCAGGGGAAAGGCACCAGCGGGGATGAGCCTGGGGAGGCGCCCGGGCATGTCTGGACCCAGTCCCCGCAGCCTGCCCCTTGGTGGGGCAGTACCCCCGGAGGCCAGGAAGATCTGGGCAAGGCTGGCCAGGGGCAGGGGCCCTGCTGGGTCCTCCCCATGGCCTGTGGGGCCTCTGAGCACAACCGGCCCTCTCCCACTGGAAGACCTCCCCGGCTGCCTCCAAAGGCCAGTTTGCCAACACTCCTGCCCGCTCTTCCCGCCAGGCACGCACAATGCTCCCAAGCCCGGGAGAAAAGCGCTTCGGGGTGGTGCTCTCTCCGGGCCCTTGCCCCTGAGCCTGTGGGCAAGGCAGGGGGAACACACTCCCAGACCAAGGCAGAAACACATGCACACGTCTGTTCCTGTCCCCTGCACCGGCAGAGAGCTCGGGGGAGCCAGAGTCTCTCAGGCAGGTGCTGGGCTGGCCGCCTGTGTGGGAAGGGGCAGAGCCGACCTAGGGGCAAGTTGGGCCTCTTGCTCTCTCTGCTGCCCTGAGGCTGCAGGGCCAAAGACGTCTTGGGCATCCAGCCCCTTACTGGTCCCTTCCCTCTGACGAGGCCCTCTGAGCTCCAGCACCTTGCAGTGTGGAGACAGCCCCTGCCAGCAATCTCCTCTCCAAGGAGGCCTCAACCGAGGCCTAGGCCCAGGGGAAAGGCACCAGCGGGGTTGAGCCAGGGGAGGCGCCCGGGCATGTCTGGACCCTGTCCCCGCAGCCTGCCCCTTGGTGGGGCAGTACCCCCGGAGGCCAGGAAGGTCTGGGCAAGGCTGGCCAGGGGCAGGGGCCCTGCTGGGTCCTGCCCCTGGCCTGTGGGGCCTCTGAGCACAACCGGCCCTCTCCCACTGGAAGACCTCCCCGGCTGCCTCCAAAGGCCGGTTTGCAAGCACTCCCGCCCACCTTTCCCGCCAGGCGCGCACAATGCTCCCAAGCCCGGGAGAAAAGCGCTTCGGGGTGGTGGTCTCTCCGGGCGCTTGCCCCTGAGCCTGGGGGCCAGGCAGGGGATCCACAGTCCCAGGCCAAGGCACAACAACATGCACACGTCTGTTCCTGCCCCCTCCACCGGCAGAGAGCTGGGGGGAGCCAGAGTCTGTCAGGCAGCTGCTGGGCTGGCCGCCTGTGTGGGAAGGGGCAGAGCCGACCTAGGGGCAAGTTGGGCCTCTTGCTCTCCCTGCTGCCCTGAGGCTGCTGGGCCAAAGAGGTCTTGGGCATCCAGCCCCTTGCTGGTCCCTTCCCTCTGACGAGGCCCTCTGAGCTCCAGCACCTTGCAGTGTGGAGACAGCCCCTGCCAGCAACCTCCTCTCCAAGGAGGCCTCAACCGAGGCCTAGGCACAGGGGAAATGCACCAGCGGGGATGAGCCAGTGGAGGCGCACGGGCATATCAGGACCCAGTCCCCGCAGCCTGCCCCTTGGTGGGGCAGTACCCCCGGAGGCCAGGAAGGTCTGGGCAAGGCTGGCCAGGGGCAGGGGCCCTGCTGGGTCCTGCCCCTGGCCTGTGGGGCCTCTGAGCACAACCGGCCCTCTCCCACTGGAAGACCTCCCCGGCTGCCCCCAAAGGCCGGTTTGCAAGCGCTCCCGGCCACTGTTACCAGCAGGCGGGCACAATGCTCCTAAGCCCGGAAGAAAAGCGCTTCAGGGTGGTGCTCTCTCTGGGCCCTTGCCCCTGAGCCTGGGGGCAAGGCAGGGTGTCCACACTCCCAGGCCAAGGCAGAACCACATGCACACGTCTGACCTGCCCCCTGCACCGGCAGAGAGCTCGGGGGAGCCAGAGTCTGTCAGGCAGCTGCTGGGCTGGCCGCCTGTGTGGGAAGTGGCAGAGCCGACCTAGGGGCAAGTTGGGCCTCTTGCTCTCCCTGCTGCCCTGAGGCTGCTGGGCCAAAGAGGTCTTGGGCATCCAGCCCCTTGCTGGTCCCTTCCCTCTGACGAGGCCCTCTGAGCTCCAGCACCTTGCAGTGTGGAGACAGCCCCTGCCAGCAACCTCCTCTCCAAGGAGGCCTCAACCGAGGCCTAGGCCCAGGGGAAAGGCACCAGCGGGGATGAGCCTGGGGAGGCGCCCGGGCATGTCTGGACCCAGTCCCCGCAGCCTGCCCCTTGGTGGGGCAGTACCCCCGGAGGCCAGGAAGGTCTGGGCAAGGCTGGCCAGGGGCAAGGGCCCTGCTGGGTCCTGCCCCTGGCCTGTGGGGCCTCTGAGCACAACCGGCCCTCTCCCACTGGAAGAACTCCCCAGCTGCCTCCAAAGGCCAGTTTGCCAACACTCCCGCCCGCTGTTCCCGCCAGGCACGCACAATGCTCCCAAGCCCGGGAGAAAAGCACTTCGGGGTGGTGCTCTCCTCGGGCCCTTGCCCCTGAGCCTGGGGGCCAGGCAGTTGGTCCACACTCCCAGACCAGGGCAGAACCACATGCACACGTCTGTTCCTGACCCCTGCACCGGCAGAGAGCTCGGGGGAGCCAGAGTCTGTCAGGCAGCTGCTGGGCTGGCCGCCTGTGTGGGAAGGGGCAGAGCCGACCTAGGGGCAAGTTGGGCCTCTTCCTCTCCCTGCTGCCCTGAGGCTGCTGGGCCAAAGAGGTCTTGGGCATCCAGCCCCTTGCTGGTCCCTTCCCTCTGACGAGGCCCTCTGAGCTCCAGCACCTTGAAGTGTGGAGACAGCCCCTGCCAGCAACATCCTCTCCAAGGAGGCCTCAACCGAGGCCTAGGCCCAGGGGAAAGGCACCAGCGGGGATGAGCCTGGGGAGGCGCCCGGGCATGTCTGGACCCAGTCCCCGCAGCCTGCCCCTTGGTGGGGCAGTACCCCCGGAGGCCAGGAAGATCTGGGCAAGGCTGGCCAGGGGCAGGGGCCCTGCTGGGTCCTCCCCATGGCCTGTGGGGCCTCTGAGCACAACCGGCCCTCTCCCACTGGAAGACCTCCCCGGCTGCCTCCAAAGGCCAGTTTGCCAACACTCCTGCCCGCTCTTCCCGCCAGGCACGCACAATGCTCCCAAGCCCGGGAGAAAAGCGCTTCGGGGTGGTGCTCTCTCCGGGCCCTTGCCCCTGAGCCTGTGGGCAAGGCAGGGGGAACACACTCCCAGACCAAGGCAGAAACACATGCACACGTCTGTTCCTGTCCCCTGCACCGGCAGAGAGCTCGGGGGAGCCAGAGTCTCTCAGGCAGGTGCTGGGCTGGCCGCCTGTGTGGGAAGGGGCAGAGCCGACCTAGGGGCAAGTTGGGCCTCTTGCTCTCTCTGCTGCCCTGAGGCTGCAGGGCCAAAGACGTCTTGGGCATCCAGCCCCTTACTGGTCCCTTCCCTCTGACGAGGCCCTCTGAGCTCCAGCACCTTGCAGTGTGGAGACAGCCCCTGCCAGCAATCTCCTCTCCAAGGAGGCCTCAACCGAGGCCTAGGCCCAGGGGAAAGGCACCAGCGGGGTTGAGCCAGGGGAGGCGCCCGGGCATGTCTGGACCCTGTCCCCGCAGCCTGCCCCTTGGTGGGGCAGTACCCCCGGAGGCCAGGAAGGTCTGGGCAAGGCTGGCCAGGGGCAGGGGCCCTGCTGGGTCCTGCCCCTGGCCTGTGGGGCCTCTGAGCACAACCGGCCCTCTCCCACTGGAAGACCTCCCCGGCTGCCTCCAAAGGCCGGTTTGCAAGCACTCCCGCCCACCTTTCCCGCCAGGCGCGCACAATGCTCCCAAGCCCGGGAGAAAAGCGCTTCGGGGTGGTGGTCTCTCCGGGCGCTTGCCCCTGAGCCTGGGGGCCAGGCAGGGGATCCACAGTCCCAGGCCAAGGCACAACAACATGCACACGTCTGTTCCTGCCCCCTCCACCGGCAGAGAGCTGGGGGGAGCCAGAGTCTGTCAGGCAGCTGCTGGGCTGGCCGCCTGTGTGGGAAGGGGCAGAGCCGACCTAGGGGCAAGTTGGGCCTCTTGCTCTCCCTGCTGCCCTGAGGCTGCTGGGCCAAAGAGGTCTTGGGCATCCAGCCCCTTGCTGGTCCCTTCCCTCTGACGAGGCCCTCTGAGCTCCAGCACCTTGCAGTGTGGAGACAGCCCCTGCCAGCAACCTCCTCTCCAAGGAGGCCTCAACCGAGGCCTAGGCACAGGGGAAATGCACCAGCGGGGATGAGCCAGTGGAGGCGCACGGGCATATCAGGACCCAGTCCCCGCAGCCTGCCCCTTGGTGGGGCAGTACCCCCGGAGGCCAGGAAGGTCTGGGCAAGGCTGGCCAGGGGCAGGGGCCCTGCTGGGTCCTGCCCCTGGCCTGTGGGGCCTCTGAGCACAACCGGCCCTCTCCCACTGGAAGACCTCCCCGGCTGCCCCCAAAGGCCGGTTTGCAAGCGCTCCCGGCCACTGTTACCAGCAGGCGGGCACAATGCTCCTAAGCCCGGAAGAAAAGCGCTTCAGGGTGGTGCTCTCTCTGGGCCCTTGCCCCTGAGCCTGGGGGCAAGGCAGGGTGTCCACACTCCCAGGCCAAGGCAGAACCACATGCACACGTCTGACCTGCCCCCTGCACCGGCAGAGAGCTCGGGGGAGCCAGAGTCTGTCAGGCAGCTGCTGGGCTGGCCGCCTGTGTGGGAAGTGGCAGAGCCGACCTAGGGGCAAGTTGGGCCTCTTGCTCTCCCTGCTGCCCTGAGGCTGCTGGGCCAAAGAGGTCTTGGGCATCCAGCCCCTTGCTGGTCCCTTCCCTCTGACGAGGCCCTCTGAGCTCCAGCACCTTGCAGTGTGGAGACAGCCCCTGCCAGCAACCTCCTCTCCAAGGAGGCCTCAACCGAGGCCTAGGCCCAGGGGAAAGGCACCAGCGGGGATGAGCCTGGGGAGGCGCCCGGGCATGTCTGGACCCAGTCCCCGCAGCCTGCCCCTTGGTGGGGCAGTACCCCCGGAGGCCAGGAAGGTCTGGGCAAGGCTGGCCAGGGGCAAGGGCCCTGCTGGGTCCTGCCCCTGGCCTGTGGGGCCTCTGAGCACAACCGGCCCTCTCCCACTGGAAGAACTCCCCAGCTGCCTCCAAAGGCCAGTTTGCCAACACTCCCGCCCGCTGTTCCCGCCAGGCACGCACAATGCTCCCAAGCCCGGGAGAAAAGCACTTCGGGGTGGTGCTCTCCTCGGGCCCTTGCCCCTGAGCCTGGGGGCCAGGCAGTTGGTCCACACTCCCAGACCAGGGCAGAACCACATGCACACGTCTGTTCCTGACCCCTGCACCGGCAGAGAGCTCGGGGGAGCCAGAGTCTGTCAGGCAGCTGCTGGGCTGGCCGCCTGTGTGGGAAGGGGCAGAGCCGACCTAGGGGCAAGTTGGGCCTCTTCCTCTCCCTGCTGCCCTGAGGCTGCTGGGCCAAAGAGGTCTTGGGCATCCAGCCCCTTGCTGGTCCCTTCCCTCTGACGAGGCCCTCTGAGCTCCAGCACCTTGAAGTGTGGAGACAGCCCCTGCCAGCAACATCCTCTCCAAGGAGGCCTCAACCGAGGCCTAGGCCCAGGGGAAAGGCACCAGCGGGGATGAGCCTGGGGAGGCGCCCGGGCATGTCTGGACCCAGTCCCCGCAGCCTGCCCCTTGGTGGGGCAGTACCCCCGGAGGCCAGGAAGATCTGGGCAAGGCTGGCCAGGGGCAGGGGCCCTGCTGGGTCCTCCCCATGGCCTGTGGGGCCTCTGAGCACAACCGGCCCTCTCCCACTGGAAGACCTCCCCGGCTGCCTCCAAAGGCCAGTTTGCCAACACTCCTGCCCGCTCTTCCCGCCAGGCACGCACAATGCTCCCAAGCCCGGGAGAAAAGCGCTTCGGGGTGGTGCTCTCTCCGGGCCCTTGCCCCTGAGCCTGTGGGCAAGGCAGGGGGAACACACTCCCAGACCAAGGCAGAAACACATGCACACGTCTGTTCCTGTCCCCTGCACCGGCAGAGAGCTCGGGGGAGCCAGAGTCTCTCAGGCAGGTGCTGGGCTGGCCGCCTGTGTGGGAAGGGGCAGAGCCGACCTAGGGGCAAGTTGGGCCTCTTGCTCTCTCTGCTGCCCTGAGGCTGCAGGGCCAAAGACGTCTTGGGCATCCAGCCCCTTACTGGTCCCTTCCCTCTGACGAGGCCCTCTGAGCTCCAGCACCTTGCAGTGTGGAGACAGCCCCTGCCAGCAATCTCCTCTCCAAGGAGGCCTCAACCGAGGCCTAGGCCCAGGGGAAAGGCACCAGCGGGGTTGAGCCAGGGGAGGCGCCCGGGCATGTCTGGACCCTGTCCCCGCAGCCTGCCCCTTGGTGGGGCAGTACCCCCGGAGGCCAGGAAGGTCTGGGCAAGGCTGGCCAGGGGCAGGGGCCCTGCTGGGTCCTGCCCCTGGCCTGTGGGGCCTCTGAGCACAACCGGCCCTCTCCCACTGGAAGACCTCCCCGGCTGCCTCCAAAGGCCGGTTTGCAAGCACTCCCGCCCACCTTTCCCGCCAGGCGCGCACAATGCTCCCAAGCCCGGGAGAAAAGCGCTTCGGGGTGGTGGTCTCTCCGGGCCCTTGCCCCTGAGCCTGGGGGCCAGGCAGGGGATCCACAGTCCCAGGCCAAGGCACAACAACATGCACACGTCTGTTCCTGCCCCCTCCACCGGCAGAGAGCTGGGGGGAGCCAGAGTCTGTCAGGCAGCTGCTGGGCTGGCCGCCTGTGTGGGAAGGGGCAGAGCCGACCTAGGGGCAAGTTGGGCCTCTTGCTCTCCCTGCTGCCCTGAGGCTGCTGGGCCAAAGAGGTCTTGGGCATCCAGCCCCTTGCTGGTCCCTTCCCTCTGACGAGGCCCTCTGAGCTCCAGCACCTTGCAGTGTGGAGACAGCCCCTGCCAGCAACCTCCTCTCCAAGGAGGCCTCAACCGAGGCCTAGGCACAGGGGAAATGCACCAGCGGGGATGAGCCTGGGGAGGCGCACGGGCATATCAGGACCCAGTCCCCGCAGCCTGCCCCTTGGTGGGGCAGTACCCCCGGAGGCCAGGAAGGTCTGGGCAAGGCTGGCCAGGGGCAGGGGCCCTGCTGGGTCCTGCCCCTGGCCTGTGGGGCCTCTGAGCACAACCGGCCCTCTCCCACTGGAAGACCTCCCCGGCTGCCCCCAAAGGCCGGTTTGCAAGCGCTCCCGGCCACTGTTACCAGCAGGCGGGCACAATGCTCCTAAGCCCGGAAGAAAAGCGCTTCAGGGTGGTGCTCTCTCTGGGCCCTTGCCCCTGAGCCTGGGGGCAAGGCAGGGTGTCCACACTCCCAGGCCAAGGCAGAACCACATGCACACGTCTGACCTGCCCCCTGCACCGGCAGAGAGCTCGGGGGAGCCAGAGTCTGTCAGGCAGCTGCTGGGCTGGCCGCCTGTGTGGGAAGTGGCAGAGCCGACCTAGGGGCAAGTTGGGCCTCTTGCTCTCCCTGCTGCCCTGAGGCTGCTGGGCCAAAGAGGTCTTGGGCATCCAGCCCCTTGCTGGTCCCTTCCCTCTGACGAGGCCCTCTGAGCTCCAGCACCTTGCAGTGTGGAGACAGCCCCTGCCAGCAACCTCCTCTCCAAGGAGGCCTCAACCGAGGCCTAGGCCCAGGGGAAAGGCACCAGCGGGGATGAGCCTGGGGAGGCGCCCGGGCATGTCTGGACCCAGTCCCCGCAGCCTGCCCCTTGGTGGGGCAGTACCCCCGGAGGCCAGGAAGGTCTGGGCAAGGCTGGCCAGGGGCAAGGGCCCTGCTGGGTCCTGCCCCTGGCCTGTGGGGCCTCTGAGCACAACCGGCCCTCTCCCACTGGAAGAACTCCCCAGCTGCCTCCAAAGGCCAGTTTGCCAACACTCCCGCCCGCTGTTCCCGCCAGGCACGCACAATGCTCCCAAGCCCGGGAGAAAAGCACTTCGGGGTGGTGCTCTCCTCGGGCCCTTGCCCCTGAGCCTGGGGGCCAGGCAGTTGGTCCACACTCCCAGACCAGGGCAGAACCACATGCACACGTCTGTTCCTGACCCCTGCACCGGCAGAGAGCTCGGGGGAGCCAGAGTCTGTCAGGCAGCTGCTGGGCTGGCCGCCTGTGTGGGAAGGGGCAGAGCCGACCTAGGGGCAAGTTGGGCCTCTTCCTCTCCCTGCTGCCCTGAGGCTGCTGGGCCAAAGAGGTGTTGGGCATCCAGCCCCTTGCTGGTCCCTTCCCTCTGACGAGGCCCTCTGAGCTCCAGCACCTTGAAGTGTGGAGACAGCCCCTGCCAGCAACATCCTCTCCAAGGAGGCCTCAACCGAGGCCTAGGCCCAGGGGAAAGGCACCAGCGGGGATGAGCCTGGGGAGGCGCCCGGGCATGTCTGGACCCAGTCCCCGCAGCCTGCCCCTTGGTGGGGCAGTACCCCCGGAGGCCAGGAAGGTCTGGGCAAGGCTGGCCAGGGGCAAGGGCCCTGCTGGGTCCTGCCCCTGGCCTGTGGGGCCTCTGAGCACAACCGGCCCTCTCCCACTGGAAGAACTCCCCAGCTGCCTCCAAAGGCCAGTTTGCCAACACTCCCGCCCGCTGTTCCCGCCAGGCACGCACAATGCTCCCAAGCCCGGGAGAAAAGCACTTCGGGGTGGTGCTCTCCTCGGGCCCTTGCCCCTGAGCCTGGGGGCCAGGCAGTTGGTCCACACTCCCAGACCAGGGCAGAACCACATGCACACGTCTGTTCCTGACCCCTGCACCGGCAGAGAGCTCGGGGGAGCCAGAGTCTGTCAGGCAGCTGCTGGGCTGGCCGCCTGTGTGGGAAGGGGCAGAGCCGACCTAGGGGCAAGTTGGGCCTCTTCCTCTCCCTGCTGCCCTGAGGCTGCTGGGCCAAAGAGGTCTTGGGCATCCAGCCCCTTGCTGGTCCCTTCCCTCTGACGAGGCCCTCTGAGCTCCAGCACCTTGAAGTGTGGAGACAGCCCCTGCCAGCAACATCCTCTCCAAGGAGGCCTCAACCGAGGCCTAGGCCCAGGGGAAAGGCACCAGCGGGGATGAGCCTGGGGAGGCGCCCGGGCATGTCTGGACCCAGTCCCCGCAGCCTGCCCCTTGGTGGGGCAGTACCCCCGGAGGCCAGGAAGATCTGGGCAAGGCTGGCCAGGGGCAGGGGCCCTGCTGGGTCCTCCCCATGGCCTGTGGGGCCTCTGAGCACAACCGGCCCTCTCCCACTGGAAGACCTCCCCGGCTGCCTCCAAAGGCCAGTTTGCCAACACTCCTGCCCGCTCTTCCCGCCAGGCACGCACAATGCTCCCAAGCCCGGGAGAAAAGCGCTTCGGGGTGGTGCTCTCTCCGGGCCCTTGCCCCTGAGCCTGTGGGCAAGGCAGGGGGAACACACTCCCAGACCAAGGCAGAAACACATGCACACGTCTGTTCCTGTCCCCTGCACCGGCAGAGAGCTCGGGGGAGCCAGAGTCTCTCAGGCAGGTGCTGGGCTGGCCGCCTGTGTGGGAAGGGGCAGAGCCGACCTAGGGGCAAGTTGGGCCTCTTGCTCTCTCTGCTGCCCTGAGGCTGCAGGGCCAAAGACGTCTTGGGCATCCAGCCCCTTACTGGTCCCTTCCCTCTGACGAGGCCCTCTGAGCTCCAGCACCTTGCAGTGTGGAGACAGCCCCTGCCAGCAATCTCCTCTCCAAGGAGGCCTCAACCGAGGCCTAGGCCCAGGGGAAAGGCACCAGCGGGGTTGAGCCAGGGGAGGCGCCCGGGCATGTCTGGACCCTGTCCCCGCAGCCTGCCCCTTGGTGGGGCAGTACCCCCGGAGGCCAGGAAGGTCTGGGCAAGGCTGGCCAGGGGCAGGGGCCCTGCTGGGTCCTGCCCCTGGCCTGTGGGGCCTCTGAGCACAACCGGCCCTCTCCCACTGGAAGACCTCCCCGGCTGCCTCCAAAGGCCGGTTTGCAAGCACTCCCGCCCACCTTTCCCGCCAGGCGCGCACAATGCTCCCAAGCCCGGGAGAAAAGCGCTTCGGGGTGGTGGTCTCTCCGGGCCCTTGCCCCTGAGCCTGGGGGCCAGGCAGGGTATCCACAGTCCCAGGCCAAGGCACAACAACATGCACACGTCTGTTCCTGCCCCCTCCACCGGCAGAGAGCTGGGGGGAGCCAGAGTCTGTCAGGCAGCTGCTGGGCTGGCCGCCTGTGTGGGAAGGGGCAGAGCCGACCTAGGGGCAAGTTGGGCCTCTTGCTCTCCCTGCTGCCCTGAGGCTGCTGGGCCAAAGAGGTCTTGGGCATCCAGCCCCTTGCTGGTCCCTTCCCTCTGACGAGGCCCTCTGAGCTCCAGCACCTTGCAGTGTGGAGACAGCCCCTGCCAGCAACCTCCTCTCCAAGGAGGCCTCAACCGAGACCTAGGACCAGGGGAAAGGCACCAGCGGGGATGAGCCTGGGGAGGCGACCAGGCATGTCTGGACCCAGTCCCCGCAGCCTGCCCCTTGGTGGGGCAGTACCCCCGGAGGCCAGGAAGGTCTGGGCAAGGCTGGCCAGGGGCAGGGGCCCTGCTGGGTCCTGCCCCTGGCCTGTGGGGCCTCTGAGCACAACCGACCCTCTCCCACTGGAAGACCTCCCCGGCTGCCTCCAAAGGCCGGTTTGCAAGCGCTCCCGGCCACTGTTACCAGCAGGCGGGCACAATGCTCCTAAGCCCGGAAGAAAAGCGCTTCAGGGTGGTGCTCTCTCTGGGCCCTTGCCCCTGAGCCTGGGGGCAAGGCAGGGTGTCCACACTCCCAGGCCAAGGCAGAACCACATGCACACGTCTGACCTGCCCCATGCACCGGCAGAGAGCTCGGGGGAGCCAGAGTCTGTCAGGCAGCTGCTGGGCTGGCCGCCTGTGTGGGAAGTGGCAGAGCCGACCTAGGGGCAAGTTGGGCCTCTTGCTCTCCCTGCTGCCCTGAGGCTGCTGGGCCAAAGAGGTCTTGGGCATCCAGCCCCTTGCTGGTCCCTTCCCTCTGACGAGGCCCTCTGAGCTCCAGCACCTTGCAGTGTGGAGACAGCCCCTGCCAGCAACCTCCTCTCCAAAGAGGCCTCAACCGAGGCCTAGGCCCAGGGGAAAGGCACCAGCGGGGATGAGCCTGGGGAGGCGCCCGGGCATGTCTGGACCCAGTCCCCGCAGCCTGCCCCTTGGTGGGGCAGTACCCCCGGAGGCCAGGAAGGTCTGGGCAAGGCTGGCCAGGGGCAAGGGCCCTGCTGGGTCCTGCCCCTGGCCTGTGGGGCCTCTGAGCACAACCGGCCCTCTCCCACTGGAAGAACTCCCCAGCTGCCTCCAAAGGCCAGTTTGCCAACACTCCCGCCCGCTGTTCCCGCCAGGCACGCACAATGCTCCCAAGCCCGGGAGAAAAGCACTTCGGGGTGGTGCTCTCCTCGGGCCCTTGCCCCTGAGCCTGGGGGCCAGGCAGTTGGTCCACACTCCCAGACCAGGGCAGAACCACATGCACACGTCTGTTCCTGACCCCTGCACCGGCAGAGAGCTCGGGGGAGCCAGAGTCTGTCAGGCAGCTGCTGGGCTGGCCGCCTGTGTGGGAAGGGGCAGAGCCGACCTAGGGGCAAGTTGGGCCTCTTCCTCTCCCTGCTGCCCTGAGGCTGCTGGGCCAAAGAGGTGTTGGGCATCCAGCCCCTTGCTGGTCCCTTCCCTCTGACGAGGCCCTCTGAGCTCCAGCACCTTGAAGTGTGGAGACAGCCCCTGCCAGCAACATCCTCTCCAAGGAGGCCTCAACCGAGGCCTAGGCCCAGGGGAAAGGCACCAGCGGGGATGAGCCTGGGGAGGCGCCCGGGCATGTCTGGACCCAGTCCCCGCAGCCTGCCCCTTGGTGGGGCAGTACCCCCGGAGGCCAGGAAGGTCTGGGCAAGGCTGGCCAGGGGCAAGGGCCCTGCTGGGTCCTGCCCCTGGCCTGTGGGGCCTCTGAGCACAACCGGCCCTCTCCCACTGGAAGAACTCCCCAGCTGCCTCCAAAGGCCAGTTTGCCAACACTCCCGCCCGCTGTTCCCGCCAGGCACGCACAATGCTCCCAAGCCCGGGAGAAAAGCACTTCGGGGTGGTGCTCTCCTCGGGCCCTTGCCCCTGAGCCTGGGGGCCAGGCAGTTGGTCCACACTCCCAGACCAGGGCAGAACCACATGCACACGTCTGTTCCTGTCCCCTGCACCGGCAGAGAGCTCGGGGGAGCCAGAGTCTGTCAGGCAGCTGCTGGGCTGGCCGCCTGTGTGGGAAGGGGCAGAGCCGACCTAGGGGCAAGTTGGGCCTCTTCCTCTCCCTGCTGCCCTGAGGCTGCTGGGCCAAAGAGGTCTTGGGCATCCAGCCCCTTGCTGGTCCCTTCCCTCTGACGAGGCCCTCTGAGCTCCAGCACCTTGAAGTGTGGAGACAGCCCCTGCCAGCAACATCCTCTCCAAGGAGGCCTCAACCGAGGCCTAGGCCCAGGGGAAAGGCACCAGCGGGGATGAGCCTGGGGAGGCGCCCGGGCATGTCTGGACCCAGTCCCCGCAGCCTGCCCCTTGGTGGGGCAGTACCCCCGGAGGCCAGGAAGATCTGGGCAAGGCTGGCCAGGGGCAGGGGCCCTGCTGGGTCCTCCCCATGGCCTGTGGGGCCTCTGAGCACAACCGGCCCTCTCCCACTGGAAGACCTCCCCGGCTGCCTCCAAAGGCCAGTTTGCCAACACTCCTGCCCGCTCTTCCCGCCAGGCACGCACAATGCTCCCAAGCCCGGGAGAAAAGCGCTTCGGGGTGGTGCTCTCTCCGGGCCCTTGCCCCTGAGCCTGTGGGCAAGGCAGGGGGAACACACTCCCAGACCAAGGCAGAAACACATGCACACGTCTGTTCCTGTCCCCTGCACCGGCAGAGAGCTCGGGGGAGCCAGAGTCTCTCAGGCAGGTGCTGGGCTGGCCGCCTGTGTGGGAAGGGGCAGAGCCGACCTAGGGGCAAGTTGGGCCTCTTGCTCTCTCTGCTGCCCTGAGGCTGCAGGGCCAAAGACGTCTTGGGCATCCAGCCCCTTACTGGTCCCTTCCCTCTGACGAGGCCCTCTGAGCTCCAGCACCTTGCAGTGTGGAGACAGCCCCTGCCAGCAATCTCCTCTCCAAGGAGGCCTCAACCGAGGCCTAGGCCCAGGGGAAAGGCACCAGCGGGGTTGAGCCAGGGGAGGCGCCCGGGCATGTCTGGACCCTGTCCCCGCAGCCTGCCCCTTGGTGGGGCAGTACCCCCGGAGGCCAGGAAGGTCTGGGCAAGGCTGGCCAGGGGCAGGGGCCCTGCTGGGTCCTGCCCCTGGCCTGTGGGGCCTCTGAGCACAACCGGCCCTCTCCCACTGGAAGACCTCCCCGGCTGCCTCCAAAGGCCGGTTTGCAAGCACTCCCGCCCACCTTTCCCGCCAGGCGCGCACAATGCTCCCAAGCCCGGGAGAAAAGCGCTTCGGGGTGGTGGTCTCTCCGGGCCCTTGCCCCTGAGCCTGGGGGCCAGGCAGGGGATCCACAGTCCCAGGCCAAGGCACAACAACATGCACACGTCTGTTCCTGCCCCCTCCACCGGCAGAGAGCTGGGGGGAGCCAGAGTCTGTCAGGCAGCTGCTGGGCTGGCCGCCTGTGTGGGAAGGGGCAGAGCCGACCTAGGGGCAAGTTGGGCCTCTTGCTCTCCCTGCTGCCCTGAGGCTGCTGGGCCAAAGAGGTCTTGGGCATCCAGCCCCTTGCTGGTCCCTTCCCTCTGACGAGGCCCTCTGAGCTCCAGCACCTTGCAGTGTGGAGACAGCCCCTGCCAGCAACCTCCTCTCCAAGGAGGCCTCAACCGAGACCTAGGACCAGGGGAAAGGCACCAGCGGGGATGAGCCTGGGGAGGCGACCAGGCATGTCTGGACCCAGTCCCCGCAGCCTGCCCCTTGGTGGGGCAGTACCCCCGGAGGCCAGGAAGGTCTGGGCAAGGCTGGCCAGGGGCAGGGGCCCTGCTGGGTCCTGCCCCTGGCCTGTGGGGCCTCTGAGCACAACCGGCCCTCTCCCACTGGAAGACCTCCCCGGCTGCCTCCAAAGGCCGGTTTGCAAGCGCTCCCGGCCACTGTTACCAGCAGGCGGGCACAATGCTCCTAAGCCCGGAAGAAAAGCGCTTCAGGGTGGTGCTCTCTCTGGGCCCTTGCCCCTGAGCCTGGGGGCAAGGCAGGGTGTCCACACTCCCAGGCCAAGGCAGAACCACATGCACACGTCTGACCTGCCCCCTGCACCGGCAGAGAGCTCGGGGGAGCCAGAGTCTGTCAGGCAGCTGCTGGGCTGGCCGCCTGTGTGGGAAGTGGCAGAGCCGACCTAGGGGCAAGTTGGGCCTCTTGCTCTCCCTGCTGCCCTGAGGCTGCTGGGCCAAAGAGGTCTTGGGCATCCAGCCCCTTGCTGGTCCCTTCCCTCTGACGAGGCCCTCTGAGCTCCAGCACCTTGCAGTGTGGAGACAGCCCCTGCCAGCAACCTCCTCTCCAAAGAGGCCTCAACCGAGGCCTAGGCCCAGGGGAAAGGCACCAGCGGGGATGAGCCTGGGGAGGCGCCCGGGCATGTCTGGACCCAGTCCCCGCAGCCTGCCCCTTGGTGGGGCAGTACCCCCGGAGGCCAGGAAGGTCTGGGCAAGGCTGGCCAGGGGCAAGGGCCCTGCTGGGTCCTGCCCCTGGCCTGTGGGGCCTCTGAGCACAACCAGCCCTCTTCCACTGGAAGAACTCCCCAGCTGCCTCCAAAGGCCAGTTTGCCAACACTCCCGCCCGCTGTTCCCGCCAGGCACGCACAATGCTCCCAAGCCCGGGAGAAAAGCACTTCGGGGTGGTGCTCTCCTCGGGCCCTTGCCCCTGAGCCTGGGGGCCAGGCAGTTGGTCCACACTCCCAGACCAAGGCAGAACCACATGCACACGTCTGTTCCTGACCCCTGCACCGGCAGAGAGCTCGGGGGAGCCAGAGTCTGTCAGGCAGCTGCTGGGCTGGCCGCCTGTGTGGGAAGGGGCAGAGCCGACCTAGGGGCAAGTTGGGCCTCTTCCTCTCCCTGCTGCCCTGAGGCTGCTGGGCCAAAGAGGTCTTGGGCATCCAGCCCCTTGCTGGTCCCTTCCCTCTGACGAGGCCCTCTGAGCTCCAGCACCTTGAAGTGTGGAGACAGCCCCTGCCAGCAACATCCTCTCCAAGGAGGCCTCAACCGAGGCCTAGGCCCAGGGGAAAGGCACCAGCGGGGATGAGCCTGGGGAGGCGCCCGGGCATGTCTGGACCCAGTCCCCGCAGCCTGCCCCTTGGTGGGGCAGTACCTCCGGAGGCCAGGAAGATCTGGGCAAGGCTGGCCAGGGGCAGGGGCCCTGCTGGGTCCTCCCCATGGCCTGTGGGGCCTCTGAGCACAACCGGCCCTCTCCCACTGGAAGACCTCCCCGGCTGCCTCCAAAGGCCAGTTTGCCAACACTCCTGCCCGCTCTTCCCGCCAGGCACGCACAATGCTCCCAAGCCCGGGAGAAAAGCGCTTCGGGGTGGTGCTCTCTCCGGGCCCTTGCCCCTGAGCCTGTGGGCAAGGCAGGGGGAACACACTCCCAGACCAGGGCAGAAACACATGCACACGTCTGTTCCTGTCCCCTGCACCGGCAGAGAGCTCGGGGGAGCCAGAGTCTCTCAGGCAGGTGCTGGGCTGGCCGCCTGTGTGGGAAGGGGCAGAGCCGACCTAGGGGCAAGTTGGGCCTCTTGCTCTCTCTGCTGCCCTGAGGCTGCAGGGCCAAAGACGTCTTGGGCATCCAGCCCCTTACTGGTCCCTTCCCTCTGACGAGGCCCTCTGAGCTCCAGCACCTTGCAGTGTGGAGACAGCCCCTGCCAGCAATCTCCTCTCCAAGGAGGCCTCAACCGAGGCCTAGGCCCAGGGGAAAGGCACCAGCGGGGTTGAGCCAGGGGAGGCGCCCGGGCATGTCTGGACCCTGTCCCCGCAGCCTGCCCCTTGGTGGGGCAGTACCCCCGGAGGCCAGGAAGGTCTGGGCAAGGCTGGCCAGGGGCAGGGGCCCTGCTGGGTCCTGCCCCTGGCCTGTGGGGCCTCTGAGCACAACCGGCCCTCTCCCACTGGAAGACCTCCCCGGCTGCCTCCAAAGGCCGGTTTGCAAGCACTCCCGCCCACCTTTCCCGCCAGGCGCGCACAATGCTCCCAAGCCCGGGAGAAAAGCGCTTCGGGGTGGTGGTCTCTACGGGCCCTTGCCCCTGAGCCTGGGGGCCAGGCAGGGGATCCACAGTCCCAGGCCAAGGCACAACAACATGCACACGTCTGTTCCTGCCCCCTCCACCGGCAGAGAGCTGGGGGGAGCCAGAGTCTGTCAGGCAGCTGCTGGGCTGGCCGCCTGTGTGGGAAGGGGCAGAGCCGACCTAGGGGCAAGTTGGGCCTCTTGCTCTCCCTGCTGCCCTGAGGCTGCTGGGCCAAAGACGTCTTGGGCATCCAGCCCTTTGCTTGTCCCTTCCCTCTGACGAGGCCCTCTGAGCTCCAGCACCTTGCAGTGTGGAGACAGCCCCTGCCAGCAACCTCCTCTCCAAGGAGGCCTCAACCGAGACCTAGGACCAGGGGAAAGGCACCAGCGGGGATGAGCCTGGGGAGGCGACCAGGCATGTCTGGACCCAGTCCCCGCAGCCTGCCCCTTGGTGGGGCAGTACCCCCGGAGGCCAGGAAGGTCTGGGCAAGGCTGGCCAGGGGCAGGGGCCCTGCTGGGTCCTGCCCCTGGCCTGTGGGGCCTCTGAGCACAACCGGCCCTCTCCCACTGGAAGACCTCCCCGGCTGCCTCCAAAGGCCGGTTTGCAAGCGCTCCCGGCCACTGTTACCAGCAGGCGGGCACAATGCTCCTAAGCCCGGAAGAAAAGCGCTTCAGGGTGGTGCTCTCTCTGGGCCCTTGCCCCTGAGCCTGGGGGCAAGGCAGGGTGTCCACACTCCCAGGCCAAGGCAGAACCACATGCACACGTCTGACCTGCCCCCTGCACCGGCAGAGAGCTCGGGGGAGCCAGAGTCTGTCAGGCAGCTGCTGGGCTGGCCGCCTGTGTGGGAAGTGGCAGAGCCGACCTAGGGGCAAGTTGGGCCTCTTGCTCTCCCTGCTGCCCTGAGGCTGCTGGGCCAAAGAGGTCTTGGGCATCCAGCCCCTTGCTGGTCCCTTCCCTCTGACGAGGCCCTCTGAGCTCCAGCACCTTGCAGTGTGGAGACAGCCCCTGCCAGCAACCTCCTCTCCAAGGAGGCCTCAACCGAGGCCTAGGCCCAGGGGAAAGGCACCAGCGGGGATGAGCCTGGGGAGGCGCCCGGGCATGTCTGGACCCAGTCCCCGCAGCCTGCCCCTTGGTGGGGCAGTACCCCCGGAGGCCAGGAAGGTCTGGGCAAGGCTGGCCAGGGGCAAGGGCCCTGCTGGGTCCTGCCCCTGGCCTGTGGGGCCTCTGAGCACAACCGGCCCTCTCCCACTGGAAGAACTCCCCAGCTGCCTCCAAAGGCCAGTTTGCCAACACTCCCGCCCGCTGTTCCCGCCAGGCACGCACAATGCTCCCAAGCCCGGGAGAAAAGCACTTCGGGGTGGTGCTCTCCTCGGGCCCTTGCCCCTGAGCCTGGGGGCCAGGCAGTTGGTCCACACTCCCAGACCAAGGCAGAACCACATGCACACGTCTGTTCCTGACCCCTGCACCGGCAGAGAGCTCGGGGGAGCCAGAGTCTGTCAGGCAGCTGCTGGGCTGGCCGCCTGTGTGGGAAGGGGCAGAGCCGACCTAGGGGCAAGTTGGGCCTCTTCCTCTCCCTGCTGCCCTGAGGCTGCTGGGCCAAAGAGGTCTTGGGCATCCAGCCCCTTGCTGGTCCCTTCCCTCTGACGAGGCCCTCTGAGCTCCAGCACCTTGCAGTGTGGAGACAGCCCCTGCCAGCAACCTCCTCTCCAAGGAGGCCTCAACCGAGGCCTAGGCCCAGGGGAAAGGCACCAGCGGGGATGAGCCTGGGGAGGCGCCCGGGCATGTCTGGACCCAGTCCCCGCAGCCTGCCCCTTGGTGGGGCAGTACCCCCGGAGGCCAGGAAGATCTGGGCAAGGCTGGCCAGGGGCAGGGGCCCTGCTGGGTCCTCCCCATGGCCTGTGGGGCCTCTGAGCACAACCGGCCCTCTCCCACTGGAAGACCTCCCCGGCTGCCTCCAAAGTCCTGTTTGCTAACACTCCCGCCCGCTGTTCACGCCAGGCTCGCACAATGCTGCCAAGCCCGGGAGAAAAGCGCATTGGGGTGGTTCTCTCTCCGGGCCCTTGCCCCTGAGCCTGGGGGCAAGGCACGGGGAACACACTCCCTGGCCAAGGCAGAACCACATGCCCACGTCTGTTCCTGTCCCCTGCACCGGCAGAGAGCTTGGGGGAGCCAGAGTCTGGCAGGCAGCTGCTGGGTTGGCCGCCTGTGTGGGAAGGGGCAGAGCCGACCGAGGGGCAAGTTGGGCCTCTTGCTCTCCCTGCTGCCCTGAGGCTGCTGGGCCAAAGACGTCTTGGGCATCCAGCCCTTTACTGGTCCCTTCTCTCTGACGAGGCTGTCTGAGCTGCAGCACCTTGCAGTGTGGAGACAGCCCCTGCCAGCAACCTCCTCTCCAAGGAGGCCTAAACCGAGGCCTAGGCACAGGGGAAAAGCACCAGCGGGGATGAGCCTGGGGAGGCGCCCGGGCATGTATGGACCCAGTCCCCGCAGCCTTCCCCTTGGTGGGGCAGTACCCCCGGAGGCGAGGAAGGTCTGGGAAAGGCTGGCCAGGGGCAGGGGACCTGCTGGGTCCTGCCCCTGGCCTGTGGGGCCTCTGAGCACAACCGGCCCTCTCCCACTGGAAGACGTCCCCGGCTGCCTCCAAAGGCCGGTTTGCAAGCACTCCCGCCCACTGTTCCAACCAAGGGCGCACAACGCTCCCAAGCCCGGGAGAAAATCGCCTCGGGGTGGTGCTCTCTCCGGGCCCTTTACCCTGAGCCTGGGGGCCAGGCAGGGTGTCCACACTCCCAGGCCAAGGCAGAACGACATGCACACGTCTGTTCCTGCCCCATGCACCGGCAGAGAGCTCGGGGGAGCCAAAGTCTGTCAGGCAGCTGCTGGGCTGGCCGCCTGTGTGGGAAGGGGCAGAGCCGACCTAGGGGCAAGTTGGGCCTCTTCCTCTCCCTGCTGCCCTGAGGCTGCTGGGCCAAAGAGGTCTTGGGCATCCAGCCCCTTGCTGGTCCCTTCCCTCTGACGAGGCCCTCTGAGCTCCAGCACCTTGCAGTGTGGAGACAGCCCCTGCCAGCAACCTCCTCTCCAAGGAGGCCTCAACCGAGGCCTAGGCCCAGGGGAAAGGCACCAGCGGGGATGAGCCAGTGGAGGCGCACGGGCATGTCTGGACCCAGTCCCCGCAGCCTGCCCCTTGGTGGGGCAATACCCCCCGAGGCGAGGAAGGTCTGGGCAAGGCTCCGAGGGGCAGGGGCCCTGCTGGGTCGTGCCCCTGGCCTGTGGGGCGTCTGAGCACAACCGGCACTCTCCCGCTGGAAGACCTCCCCGTCTGCCTCCAAAGGCCGGTTTGCAAGCACTCCCGCCCGCTGTTCCCGCCAGGCACGCACAATGCTCCCAAGCCTGGGAGAAAAGCGCTTCGGGGTGGTGCTCTCTCCGGGCCCTTGCCCCTGAGCCTGGGGGCCAGGCAGTCGGAACACACTCCCAGGCCAAGGCAGAACGACATGCACACGTCTGTTCCTGCCCCCTACACCGGCAGAGAGTTCGGGGGAGCCAGAGACTGCCAGGCTGCTGCTGGGCTGGCTGCCTGTGTGGGACGGGGCAGAGCCGACCTAGGGGCAAGTTGGGCCTCTTGCTCTCCCTGCTGCCCTGAGGCTGCTGGGCCAAAGAGGTCTTGGGCATCCAGCCCTTTGCTTGTCCCTTCCCTCTGACGAGGCCCTCTGAGCTCCAGCACCTTGCAGTGTGGAGACAGCCCCTGCCAGCAACCTCCTCTCCAAGGAGGCCTCAACCGAGACCTATGACCAGGGGAAAGGCACCAGCGGGGATGAGCCTGGGGAAGCGCCCGGGCATGTCTGGACCCAGTCCCCGCAGCCTGCCCCTTGGTGGGGCAGTACCCCCGGAGGCCAGGAAGGTCTGGGAAAGGCTGGCCAGGGGCAGGGGACCTGCTGGGTCCTGCCCCTGGCCTGTGGGGTCTCTGAGCACAACCGGCCCTCTCCCACTGGAAGACCTCCCCGGCTGCCTCCAAAGGCCGGTTTGCAAGCGCTCCCGGCCACTGTTACCAGCAGGCCGGCACAATGCTCCTAAGCCCGGAAGAAAAGCGCTTCAGGGTGGTGCTCTCTCTGGGCCCTTGCCCCTGAGCCTGGGGGCAATGCAGGGTGTCCACACTCCCAGGCCAAGGCAGAACCACATGCACACGTCTGATCTGCCCCCTGCACCGGCGGAGAGCTCGGGGGAGCCAGAGTCTGCCAGGCAGCTGCTGGGCTGGCCGCCTGTGTGGGAAGTGGCAGAGCCGACCTAGTGGCAAGTTGGGCCTCTTGGTCTCCCTGCTGCCCTGAGGCTGCTGGGCCAAAGAGGTCTTGGGCATCCAGCCCCTTGCTGGTCCCTTCCCTCTGACGAGGCCCTCTGAGCTCCAGCACCTTGCAGTGTGGAGACAGCCCCTGCCAGCAACCTCCTCTCCAAGGAGGCCTCAACCGAGGCCTAGGCCCAGGGGAAAGGCACCAGCGGGGATGAGCCTGGGGAGGCGCCCGGGCATGTCTGGACCCAGTCCCCGCAGCCTGCCCCTTGGTGGGGCAGTACCCCCGGAGGCCAGGAAGGTCTGGGCAAGGCTGGCCAGGGGCAGGGGCCCTGCTGGGTCCTGCCCCTGGCCTGTGGGGCCTCTGAGCACAACCGGCCCTCTCCCACTGGAAGCACTCCCCGGCTGCCTCCAAAGGCCAGTTTGCCAACACTCCCGCCCGCTGTTCCCGCCAGGCAAGCACAATGCTCCCAAGCCCGGGAGAAAAGCGCTTCGGGGTGGTGTTCTCTCCGTGCCCATGGAGGACCTCCCTGGCTGGCCCCAAAGGCCGGTTTGCAAGCACTCCCACTCGCTGTTCCCGCCAGCCACGCACAATCCTCCAAAACCCCGGAGAAAAGCGCTTCGGGGTGGTGTTCTCTCCGTGCCAATGGAGGACCTCCCTGGCTGCCCTCAAAGGCCGGTTTGCAAGCACTCCCACTCGCTGTTCCCGCCATCCGCGCACAATGCTCCCAAGCCCGGGAGAAAAGCATTTTGGGGTGGTGCTCACACCGGGCCCTGGAAGACCTCCCCGGCTGCCTCCAAAGGACGGTTTTCAAGCACTCCTGCCTGCTGTTCCCGCCACCCGCGCACAATGCTCCCAAGCCCGGGAGAAAAGCGCTTCGGGCTGGTGCTCTCTACAGGCCCTTGGAAGACCTCCCCGGCTGCCTCCAAAGGACGGTTTGCAAGGACTCCTTCCTGCTGTTCCCGCCAGCCACGCACAATGCTCCCAAGCCCGGGAGAAAAGCATTTTGGGGTGGTGCTCACACCGGGCCCTGGAAGACCTCCCCGGCTGCCTCCAAAGGACGGTTTTCAAGCACTCCTGCCTGCTGTTCCCGCCACCCGCGCAGAATGCTCCCAAGCGCGGGAGAAAAGCGCTTCGGGGTGGTGCTCTCTACAGGCCCTTGGAAGACCTCCCCGGCTGCCTCCAAAGGCCGGTTTACAAGGACTCCTTCCTGCTGTTCCCGCCAGCCACGCACAATGCTCCCAAGCCCGGGAGAAAAGCTTTTTGGGGTGGTGCTCACACCGGGCCCTGGAAGACCTCCCCGGCTGCCTGCAAAGGCCGGTTTTCAAGCACTCCTGCCTGCTGTTCCTGCCACCCGCGCACAATACTCCCAAGCCCGGGAGAAAAGCGCTTCGGGGTGGTGCTCTCTACAGGCCCTTGGAAGACCTCCCCCGCTGCCTCCAAAGGCCGGTTTGCAAGGACTCCTTCCTGCTGTTCCCGCCAGCCGCGCACAATGCTCCCAAGCCCGGGAGAAAAGCGCTTCGGGGTGGTGCTCTCTCCCGGCCCTTGGAAGACCTCCCCGGCTGCCTCCAAAGGCTGGTTTTCAAGAACTCCCTCCCGCTGACCCGCCAGCCGCACACAATGCTCCCAAGCCCGGGAGAAAAGCATTTTGGGGTGGTCTCTCTCCGGGCCCTTGGAAGACTCCCCGGCTGCCTCTAAAGGCCGGTTTGCAAGCACTCCTTCCTGCTGTTCCCGCCAGCCACGCACAATGCTCCCAAGCCCGGGAGAAAAGCTTTTTGGGGTGGTGCTCTCTCCGGGCCCTTGGAAGACCTCCCCGGCTGCCTCCAAAGGCCAGTTTGCAAGCAGTCCTGCCTGCTGTTCCCGCCAGCCGCGCACAATGCTCCCAAGCCCGGGAGAAAAGCTTTTTGGGGTGGTGCTCTCTCCGGGCCCTTGGAAGACGTCCCCGTCTGCCTCCAAAGGCCGGTTTGCAAGCACTCATGCCCGTTGTTCCCACCAGCCGCGCACAATGCTCCCAAGCCCGGGAGAAAAGCATTTTGGGGTGGTGCTCACTCCGGGCCCTTGGAAGACCTCCCCGGCTGCCTCCAAAGGCCAGTTTGCAAGCAGTCCTGCCTGCTGTTCCCGCCAGCCGCGCACAATGTTCCCAAGCCCGGGAGAAAAGCGCTCTGGGGTGGTGCTCTCTCCGGGCACTTTCAAGACCTCCCCGGCTGCCTCCAAGGCCGGTTTGCAAGGACTCATGCCCGCTGTTCCCGCCAGCCGCGCACAATGCTCCCAAGCCCGGGAGAAAAGGTTTTTGGGGTGGTGCTCACACCGGGCCCTGGAAGACCTCCCCGGCTGCCTCCAAAGGCCGATTTTCAAGCACTCCTGCCTGCTGTTCCCGCCACCTGCGCACAATGCTCCCAAGCCCGGGAGAAACGCGCTTCGGGGTGGTGCTCTCTACAGGCCCTTGGAAGACCTCCCCGGCTGCCTCCAAAGGCCGGTTTGCAAGGACTCCTTCCTGCTGTTCCCGCCAGCCACGCACAATGCGCCCACGCCCGGGAGAAAAGCATTTTGGGGTGGTGCTCTCTACAGGCCCTTGCAAGACCTCCCCGGCTGCCTCCAATGGCCAGTTTGCAAGCACTCATGCCCGCTGTTCCCACCAGCCGCGCACAATGCTCCCAAGCCCGGGAGAAAAGCTTTTTGGGGTGGTGCTCACACCGGGCCCTGGAAGACCTCCCCGGCTGCCTGCAAAGGCCGGTTTTCAAGCACTCCTGCCTGCTGTTCCCGCCACCCGCGCACAATGCTCCCAAGCCCGGGAGAAAAGCGCTTCGGGGTGATGCTCTCTACAGGCCCTTGGAAGACCTCCCCGGCTGCCTTCAAAGGCCGGTTTGCAAGGACTCCTTCCTGCTGTTCCCGGCAGCCACGCACAATGCTCCCAAGCCCGGGAGAAAAGTGCTTCGGGGTGGTGCTCTCTCCGGGCCCTTGGAAGACGTCCCCGGCTGCCTCCAAAGGCCGGTTTGCAAGCACTCATGCCCTTTGTTCCCACCAGCCGCGCACAATGCTCCCAAGCCCGGGAGAAAAGCATTTTGGGGTGGTGCTCACTCCGGGCCCTTGGAAGACCTCCCCGGCTGCCTCCAAAGGCCAGTTTGCAAGCACTCCTGCCTGCTGTTCCCCCCAGCCGCGCACAATGCTCCCAAGCCCGGGAGAAAAGCGCTTCGGGGTGGTGCTCTCTCCGGGCACTTTCAAGACCTCCCCGGCTGCCTCCAAAGGCCGGTTTGTAAGTACTCATACCCGCTGCTTCCGCCAGCCACGCACAATGCTCCCAAGCCCGGGAGAAAAGCATTTTGGGGTGGTGCTCTCTACGGGCCCTTGGAAGACCTCCCGGGCTGCCTCCAAAGGCCGGTTTGCAAGCACTCATGTCCGCTGTTCCCGACAGCCGCGCACAATGCTCCCAAGCCCGGGAGAAAAGCATTTTGGGGTGGTGATCAGTCCGGGCCCTTGGAAGACCTCCCCGGCTGCCTCCAAAGGACAGTTTGCAAGCACTCAATCCCGCTGTTCCCGCCAGCCGCGCACAATGCTCCCAAGCCCGGGAGAAAAGCGCTTCGGGGTGGTGCTCTCTCCCGGCCCTTGGAAGACCTCCCCGGCTGCCTCCAAAGGCTGGTTTTCAAGAACTCCCTCCCGCTGACCCGCCAGCCGCACACAATGCTCCCAAGCCCGGGAGAAAAGCATTTTGGGGTGGTCTCTCTCCGGGCCCTTGGAAGACTCCCCGGCTGCCTCTAAAGGCCGGTTTGCAAGCACTCATGTCCTCTGTTCCCGACAGCCGCGAACAATGCTCCCAATTCCGTGAGAAAAGTGCTTCGGGATGGTGCTCTCTCCGGGCCCTTGGAAGACCTCCCAAGCTGCCTCCAAAGGCCGGTTTGCAAGCACTCCCGCCCGCTGTTGCCGCCAGCCTCGCACAATGCTCCCAAGACCGGGAGAAAAGCGCTTCGGGGTGGTGTTCTCTCCGTGCCAATGGAGGACCTCCCTGGCTGCCCCCAAAGGCCGGTTTGCAAGCACTCCCACTCGCTGTTCCCGCCAGCCACGCACAATCCTCCAAAACCCCGGAGAAAAGCGCTTCGGGGTGGTGTTCTCTCCGTGCCCATGGAAGACCTCCCGGGGTGCCCCCAAAGGCCGGTTTGCAAGCACTCCCACTCGCTGTTCCCGCCATCCGCGCACAATGCTCCCAAGCCCGGGAGAAAAGCATTTTGGGGTGGTGCTCACACCGGGCCCTGGAAGACCTCCCCGGCTGCCTCCAAAGGACGGTTTTCAAGCACTCCTGCCTGCTGTTCCCGCCACCCGCGCACAATGCTCCCAAGCCCGGGAGAAAAGCGCTTCGGGGTGGTGCTCTCTACAGGCCCTTGGAAGACCTCCCCGGCTGCCTCCAAAGGCCGGTTTGCAAGGACTCCTTCCTGCTGTTCCCGCCATCCGCGCACAATGCTCCCAAGCCCGGGAGAAAAGCATTTTGGGGTGGTGCTCACACCGGGCCCTGGAAGACCTCCCCGGCTGCCTCCAAAGGACGGTTTTCAAGCACTCCTGCCTGCTGTTCCCGCCACCCACGCAGAATGCTCCCAAGCGCGGGAGAAAAGCGCTTCGGGGTGGTGCTCTCTACAGGCCCTTGGAAGACCTCCCCGGCTGCCTCCAAAGGCCCATTTGCAAGGACTCCTTCCTGCTCTTCCCGCCAGCCACGCACAATGCTCCCAAGCCCGGGAGAAAAGCATTTTGGGGTGGTGCTCACTCCGGGCCCTTGGAAGACCTCCCCGGCTGCCTCCAAAGGCCAGTTTGCAAGCAGTCCTGCCTGCTGTTCCCGCCAGCCGCGCACAATGCTCCCAAGCCCGGGAGAAAAGCGCTTCGGGGTGGTGTTCTCTCCGGACCCTTGGAAGACGTCCCCGGCTGCCTCCAAAGGCCGGTTTGCAAGCACTCATGCCCGTTGTTCCCACCAGCCGCGCACAATGCTCCCAAGCCCGGGAGAAAAGCATTTTGGGGTGGTGCTCACTCCGGGCCCTTGGAAGACCTCCCCGGCTGCCTCCAAAGGCCAGTTTGCAAGCAGTCCTGCCTGCTGTTCCCGCCAGCCGCGCACAATGTTCCCAAGCCCGGGAGAAAAGCGCTTCGGGGTGGTGCTCTCTCCGGGCACTTTCAAGACCTCCCCGGCTGCCCCCAAAGGCCGGTTTGTAAGTACTCATTCCCGCTGCTTCCGCCAGCCACGCACAATGCTCCCAAGCCCGGGAGAAAAGCATTTTGGGGTGGTGCTCTCTCCGGGCCCTTGGAAGACCTCCCGGGCTGCCTCCAAAGGCCGGTTTGCAAGCATTCATGTCCGTTGTTCCCGACAGCCGCGCACAATGCTCCCAAGCCCGAGAGAAAAGCATTTTGGGGTGGTGATCAGTCCGGCCCTTGGAAGACTTCCCCGGCTGCCTCCAAAGGACAGTTTGCAAGCACTCATGCCCGCTGTTCCCGCCAGCCACGCACAATGCTCCCAAGACCGTGAGAAAAGCGCTTCGGGGTGGTGTTCTCTCAGGGACCATGGAGGACCTCCCCGGCTGCCCCCAAAGGCCGGTTTGCAAGCATTCCCACTCGCTGTTCCCGCCAGGCACACACAATGTTCCAAAACCCCGGAGAAAAGCGCTTCGGGGTGGTGCTCTCTCCGCGCCCTTGGAAGACTTCTCTGGCTGCCGCCAAATGCCGGTTTGCAAGAATTCCCTCCCGCTGTCCCACCAGCCGCACACAATGCTCCAAAACCCGAGAGAAAAGCGCTTCGAGGTGGTGCTCTCTCCGGGCCCTTGGAAGACCTCCCCGGCTGCCTCCAAAGGCCGGTTTGCAAGCACTCCTGCCTGCTGTTCCCGCCACGCACGCACAATGCTCCCAAGCCCGGAAGGAAAGCATTTTGGGGTAGTGCTCTCTCCGGGCGCTTGGAAGACCTCCCGGGCGGCCTCCAAAGGCCGGTTTGCAAGCACTCATGTCCGCTGTTCCCGACAGCCGCACACAATGCTCCCAAGCCCGGGAGAAAAGCATTTTGGGGTGGTGATCAGTCCGGGCCCTTGGAAGACCTCCCCGGCTGCCTCCAAAGGACAGTTTGCAAGAACTCATGCCCGCTGTTCCCGCCAGGCACGCACAATGCTCCCAAGCCCGGGAGAAAAGCGCTTCGGGGTGGTGCTCTCACCGGTCCCTTGCCCCTGAGCCTGGGGGCAATGCAGGGGGAACACACTCCCAGGCCAAGGCAGAACCACATGCAAACGTCTGTTCCTGGTCCCTGCACCGGCAAGGAGCTCGGGGGAGCCAGAGTATGCCAGGCAGCTGCTGGGTTGGCGGCCTGTGTGGAAAGGGGCAGAGCCGACCTAGGGGCAAGTTGGGCCTCTTGCTCTCCCTGCTGCCCTGAGGCTGCTGGGCCAAAGAGGTCTTGGGCATCCAGCCCCTTGCTGGTCCCTTCCCTCTGATGAGGCCCTCTGAGCTCCAGCACCTTGCAGTGTGGAGACAGCCCCTGCCAGCAACCTCCTCTCCAAGGCGGCCTCAACCGAGGCCTAGGCCCAGGGGAAAGGCACCAGCGGGGATGAGCCTGGGGAGGCGCCCGGGCATGTCTGGACCCAGTCCCCGCAGCCTGCCCCTTGGTGGGGCAGTACCCCCGGAGGCCAGGAAGGTCTGGGCAAGGCTGCCAGGGGCAGGGACACTGCTGGGTCCTGCCCCTGGCCTGTGGGGCGTCTGAGCACAACCAGCACCCTCCCGCTGGAAGACCTCCCCGTCTGCCTCCAAAGGACTGTTTGCAAGCACTCCCGCCCGCTGTTCCCGCCAGGCACGCACAATGCTCCCAAGCCCGGGAGAAAAGGGCTTCGGGGTGGTGCTCTCCTCGGGCCCTTGCCCCTGAGCCTGGGGGCCAGGCAGGTGGAACACACTCCCAGGCCAAGGGAGAACGACATGCACACGTCTGTTCCTGCCCCCTACACCGGCAGAGAGCTCGGGGGAGCCAGAGTCTGTTAGGCAGGTGCTGGGCTGGCCGCCTGTGTGGGAAGTGGCAGAGCCGACCTAGGGGCATGTTGGGCCTCTGCTCTCCCTGCTGCCCTGAGGCTGCTGGGCCAAAGAGGTCTTGGGCATCCAGCCCCTTGCTGGTCCCTTCCCTCTGACGAGGCCCTCTGAGCTCCAGCACCTTGCAGTGTGGAGACAGCCCCTGCCAGCAACCTCCCCTCCAAGGAGGCCTCAACCGAGGCCTAGCCCCAGGGGAAAGGCACCAGTTGGGAAGAGCCTGGGGAGGCGCCCGGGCATGTCTGGACCCAGTCCCCGCAGCCTGCCCCTTGGTGAGGCAGTACCCCCGGAGGCCAGGAAGGTCTGGGCAAGGCTGGTCAGGGGCAGGGGCCCTGCTGGGCCCTGCCCCTGGCCTGTGGGGCCTTTGAGCACAACCGGCCCTCTCCCACTGGAAGACCTCCCCGGGTGCCTCCAAAGGCCGGTTTGCCAACACTCCCGCCCGCTGTTCCCGCCAGGCACGCACAATTCTCCCAAGCCCGGGAGAAAAGCGCTTCGGGGTGGTGCTCTCTCCGGGCCCTTGCCCATGAGCCTGGGGGCAGGGCAGGGAGAACACACTCCCAGGCCAAGGCAGAACCACATGCCCACGTCTGTTCCTGTCCCCTGCACCGGCAGAGAGCTTGGGGGAGCCAGAGTCTGTCAGGCAGCTGCTGGGTTGGCCGCCTGTGTGGGAAGGGGCAGAGCCGACCTAGGGGCAAGTTGGGCCTCTTGCTCTCCCTGCTGCCCTGAGGCTGCTGGGCCAAAGATGTCTTGGGCATCCAGCCCTTTACTGGTCGCTTCTCTCTGACGAGGCTCTCTGAGCTGCAGCACTTTGCAGTGTGGAGACAGCCCCTGCCAGCAACCTCCTCTCCAAGGAGGCCTCAACCGAGGCCTAGGCCCAGGGGAAAGGCACCAGCGGGGATGAGCCTGGGGAGGCGCCCGGGCATGACTGGACCCAGGCCCGCAGCCTGCCCCTTGGTGGGGCAGTACCCCCGGAGGCCAGGAAGGTCTGGGCAAGGCTGGCCAGGGGCAGGGGCCCTGCTGGGTCCTGCCCCTGGCCTGTGGGGCCTCTGAGCACAACCGGCCCTCTCCCACTGGAAGACCTCCCCGGCTGCCTCCAAAGGCCGGTTTGCAAGTGCTCCCGCCCACTGTTCCCAGCAGGCGTGCACAATGCTCCTAAGCCCGGGAGAAAAGCGCTTCGGGGTGGTGCTCTCTCCGGGCCCTTGCCCCTGAGCCTGGGGGCAAGGCAGGGTGTCCACACTCCCAGGCCAAGGCAGAACCACATGCACACGTCTGATCTGCCCCCTGCACCGGCAGAGAGCTCGGGGGAGCCAGAGTCTGTCAGGCAGCTGCTGGGCTGGCCGCCTGTGTGGGAAGGGGCAGAGCTGACCTAGGGGCAAGTTGGGCCTCTTGCTCTCCCTGCTGCCCTGAGGCTGCTGGGCCAAAGAGGTCTTGGGCATCCAGCCCCTTGCTGGTCCCTTCCCTCTGACGAGGCCCTCTGAGCTCCAGCACCTTTCAGTGTGGAGACAGCCCCTGCCAGCAACCTCCTCTCCAAGGAGGCCTCAACCGAGGCCTAGGCCCAGGGGAAAGGCACCAGCGGGGATGAGCCTGGGGAGGCGCCCGGGCATGTCTGTACCCAGTCCCCGCAGCCTGCCCCTTGGTGGGGCAGTACCCCCGGAGGCCAGGAAGGTCTGGGCAAGGCTGCCAGGGGCAGGGACACTGCTGGGTCCTGCCCCTGGCCTGTGGGGCGTCTGAGCACAACCGGCACTCTCCCGCTGGAAGACCTCCCCGTCTGCCTCGAAAGGCCGGTTTGCAAGCACTCCCGCCCGCTGTTCCCGCCAGGCACGCACAATGCTCCCAAGCCCGTGAGAAAAGCGCTTCGGGGTGGTGCTCTCTCCGGGCCCTTGCCCCTGAGCCTGGGGGCAAGGCATGGGGAACACACTCCCAGGCCAAGGCAGAACCACATGCCCACGTCTGTTCCTGTCCCCTGCACCGGCAGAGAGCTCGGGGGAGCCAGAGTCTGTCAGGCAGCTGCTGGGCTGGCCGCCTGTGTGGGAAGGGGCAGAGCCGACCTAGGGGCAAGTTGGGCCTCTTCCTCTCCCTGCTGCCCTGAGGCTGCTGGGCCAAAGAGGTCTTGGGCATCCAGCCCCTTGCTGGTCCCTTCCCTCTGACGAGGCCCTCTGAGCTCCAGCACCTTTCAGTGTGGAGACAGCCCCTGCCAGCAACCTCCTCTCCAAGGAGGCCTCAACCGAGGCCTAGGCCCAGGGGAAAGGCACCAGCGGGGATGAGCCTGGGGAGGCGCCCGGGCATGTCTGGACCCAGTCCCCGCAGCCTGCCCCTTGGTGGGGCAGTACCCCCGGAGGCCAGGAAGGTCTGGGCAAGGCTGCCAGGAGCAGGGACACTGCTGGGTCCTGCCCCTGGCCTGTGGGGCGTCTGAGCACAACCGGCACTCTCCCGCTGGAAGACCTCCCCGTCTGCCTCGAAAGGCCGGTTTGCAAGCACTCCCGCCCGCTGTTCCCGCCAGGCACGCACAATGCTCCCAAGCCCGGGAGAAAAGCGCTTTGGGGTGGTGCTCTCTCCGGGCCCTTGCCCCTGAGCCTGGGGGCAAGGCATGGGGAACACACTCCCAGGCCAAGGCAGAACCACATGCCCACGTCTGTTCCTGTCCCCTGCACCGGCAGAGAGCTCGGGGGAGCCAGAGTCTGTCAGGCAGCTGCTGGGCTGGCCGCCTGTGTGGGAAGGGGCAGAGCCGACCTAGGGGCAAGTTGGGCCTCTTCCTCTCCCTGCTGCCCTGAGGCTGCTGGGCCAAAGAGGTCTTGGGCATCCAGCCCCTTGCTGGTCCCTTCCCTCTGACGAGGCCCTCTGAGCTCCAGCACCTTGCAGTGTGGAGACAGCCCCTGCCAGCAACCTCCTCTCCAAGGAGGCCTCAACCGAGGCCTAGGCCCAGGGGAAAGGCACCAGCGGGGATGAGCCAGTGGAGGCGCACGGGCATGTCTGTACCCAGTCCCCGCAGCCTGCCCCTTGGTGGGGCAGTACCCCCGGAGGCCAGGAAGGTCTGGGCAAGGCTGCCAGGGGCAGGGACACTGCTGGGTCCTGCCCCTGGCCTGTGGGTCGTCTGAGCACAACCGGCACTCTCCCGCTGGAAGACCTGCCCGGCCGCCTCCAAAGGCCGGTTAACAAGCGCTCCTGCCCACTGTTCCCAGCAGGCGTGCACAATGCTCCGAAGCCCGGGAGAAAAGCGCTTCGGGGTGGTGCTCTCTCCGGGACCTTGCCCCTGAGCCTGGGGGCAAGGCAGGGTGTCAACACTCCCAGGCCAAGGCAGAACCACATGCACACGTCTCATCTGCCCCCTGCACCGGCAGAGAGCTCGGGGGAGCCAGAGTCTGTCAGGCAGCTGCTGGGCTGGCCGCCTGTGTGGGAAGGGGCAGAGCCGACCTAGGGGCAAGTTGGGCCTCTTGCTCTCCCTGCTGCCCTGAGGCTGCTGGGCCAAAGAGGTCTTGGGCATCCAGCCCCTTGCTTGTCCCTTCCCTCTGACGAGGCCCTCTGAGCTCCAGCACCTTGCAGTGTGGAGACAGCCCCTGCCAGCAATCTCCTCTCTAAGGAGGCCTCAACCGAGGCCTAGGCCCAGGGAAAAGGCACCAGCGGGGTTGAGCCAGGGGAGGCGCCCGGGCATGTGTGGACCCTGTCCCCGCAGCCTGCCCCTTGGTGGGGCAGTACCCCCGGAGGCCAGGAAGGTCTGGGCAAGGCTGGCCAGGGGCAGGGGCCCTGCTGGGTCCTGCCCCTGGCCTGTGGGGCCTCTGAGCACAACCGGCCCTTGCCCACTGGAAGACCTCCCCGGCTGCCTCCAAAGGCCGGTTTGCAAGCACTCCCGCCCACTGTACCCGCCAGGCGCGCACAATGCTCCCAAGCCCGGGAGAAAAGCGCTTCGGGGTGGTGGTCTCTCCGGGCCCCTGCCCCTGAGCCTGGGGGCCAGGCAGGGGATCCACAGTCCCAGGCCAAGGCAGAACCACATGCACACGTCTGTTCCTGCCCCCTCCACCGGCAGAGAGCTGGGGGGAGCCAGAGTCTGTCAGGCAGCTGCTGGGCTGGCCGCCTGTGTGGGAAGGGGCAGAGCCGACCTAGGGGCAAGTTGGGCCTCTTGCTCTCCCTGCTGCCCTGAGGCTGCTGGGCCAAAGAGGTCTTGGGCATCCAGCCCCTTGCTGGTCCCTTCCCTCTGACGAGGCCCTCTGAGCTCCAGCACCTTGCAGTGTGGAGACAGCCCCTGCCAGCAACCTCTTCTCCAAGGAGGCCTCAACCGAGGCCTAGGCCCAGGGGAAAGGCACCAGCGGGGATGAGCCAGTGGAGGCGCACGGGCATGTCTGGACCCAGTCCCCGCAGCCTGCCCCTTGGTGGGGCAGTACCCCCGGAGGCCAGGAAGGTCTGGGCAAGGCTGGCCAGGGGCAGGGGCCCTGCTGGGTCCTGCCCCTGGCCTGTGGGGCCTCTGAGCACAACCGGCCCTCTCCCACTGGAAGACCTCCCCGGCTGCCTCCAAAGGCCGGTTTGCCAACACTCCCGCCCGCTGTTCCCGCCAGGCACGCACAATGCTCCCAAGCCCGGGAGAAAAGCGCTTCAGGGTGTTGCCCTCTCCGGGCCCTTGCCCCTGAGCCTGGGGTCCCGGCAGTGGGTCCACACTCCCAGACCAAGGCAGAACCACATGCACACGTCTGTTCCTGACCCCTGCACCGGCAGAGAGCTCGGGGGAGCCAGAGTCTGTCAGGCAGCTGCTGGGTTGGCTGCCTGTGTGGGAAGGGGCAGAGCCGACCTAGGGGCAAGTTGGGCCTCTTCCTCTCCCTGCTGCCCTGAGGCTGCTGGGCCAAAGACGTCTTGGGCATCCAGCCCCTTACTGGTCCCTTCCCTCTGACGAGGCCCTCTGAGCTCCAGCACCTTGCAGTGTGGAGACAGCCCCTGCCAGCAACCTCCTCTCCAAGGAGGCCTCAACCGAGGCCTAGGCCCAGGGGAAAGGCACCAGCGGGGATGAGCCTGGGGAGGCGCCCGGGCATGTCTGGACCCAGGCCCCGCAGGCTGCCCCTTGGTGGGGCAGTACCCCCGGAGGCCAGGAAGGTCTGGGCAAGGCTGCGAGGGGCAGGGGCCCTGCTGGGTCGTGCCCCTGGCCTGTGGGGCGTCTGAGCACAACCGGCACTCTCCCGCTGGAGGACCTCCCCGTCTGCCTCCAAAGGCCGGTTTGCAAGCACTCCCGCCCGCTGTTCCTGCCAGGCAGGCACAATGCTCCCAAGCCCGGGAGAAAAGCGCTTCGGGGTGGTGCTCTCCTCGGGCCCTTGCCCCTGAGCCTGGGGGCCAGGCAGTTGGAACACACTCCCAGGCCAAGGCAGAACGACATGCACACGTCTGTTCCTGCCCCCTACACCGGCAGAGAGCTCGGGGGAGCCAGAGACTGCCAGGCTGCTGCTGGGCTGGCTGCCTGTGTGGGACGGGGCAGAGCCGACCTAGGGGCAAGTTGGGCCTCTTGCTCTCCCTGCTGCCCTGAGGCTGCTGGGTCAAAGAGGTCTTGGGCATCCAGCCCTTTGCTGGTCCCTTCCCTCTGACGAGGCCCTCTGAGCTCCAGCACCTTGCAGTGTGGAGACAGCCCCTGCCAGCAACCTCCTCTCCAAAGAGGCCTCAACCGAGGCCTACGCCCAGGGGAAAAGCACCAGCGGGGATGATCCTGGGGAGGCGCACGGACATGTCTGGACCCAGTCCCCGCAGCCTGCCCCTTGGTGGGGCAGTACCCCCGGAGGCCAGGAAGGTCTGGGCAAGGCTGGCCAGGGGCCGGGGACCTGCTGGGTCCTACCCCTGGCCTGTGAGGCCTCTGAGCACAACCGGCCCTCTCCCACTGGAAGACCTCCCCAGCTGCCTCCAAAGTCCTGTTTGCAAAGACTCCCGCCCGCTGTTCACGCCAGGCTCGCACAATGCTCCCAAGCCCGGGAGAAAAGCGCTTCGGGGTGGTGCTCTCTCCGGGCCCTTGCCCCTGAGCCTGGGGGCCAGGCAGTGGGTCCACACTCCCAGACCAAGGCAGAACCACATGCACACGTCTGTTCCTGACCCCTGCACCGGCAGAGAGCTCGGGGGAGCCAGAGTCTGTCAGGCAGCTGCTGGGCTGGCCGCCTGTGTGGGAAGGGGCAGAGCCGACCTAGGGGCAAGTTGGGCCTCTTCCTCTCCCTGCTGCCCTGAGGCTGCTGAGCCAAAGAGGTCTTGGGCATCCAGCCCCTTGCTGGTCCCTTCCCTCTGACGAGGCCCTCTGAGCTCCAGCACCTTGCAGTGTGGAGACAGCCCCTGCCAGCAACCTCCTCTCCAATGAGGCCTCAACCGAGGCCTAGGCCCAGGGGAAAGGCACCAGCGGGGATGAGCCTGGGGAGGCGCCCGGGCATGTCTGGACCCAGTCCCCGCAGCCTGCCCCTTGGTGGGGCAGTACCCCCGGAGGCCAGGAAGGTCTGTGCAAGGCTGCCAGGGGCAGGGACAGCGCTGGGTCCTGCCCCTGGCCTGTGGGACGTCTGAGCACAACCGGCACTCTCCCGCTGGAAGACCTCCCCGTCTGCCTCCAAAGGCCGGTTTGCAAGCACTCCCGCCCGCTGTTCCCGCCAGGCACGCACAATGCTCCCAAGCCCGGGAGAAAAGCGCTTCGGGGTGGTGCTCTCTCCGGGCCCTTGCCCCTAAGCCTGCGGGCCAGGCAGGGGGAACACACTCCCAGGCCAAGACAGAACGACATGAACACGTCTGTTCCTGCCCCCTACACCGGCAGAGAGCTCGGGGGAGCCAGAGTCTCTCAGGCAGGTGCTGGGCTGGCCGCCTGTGTGGGAAGGGGCAGAGCCGACCTAGGGGCAAGTTGGGCCTCTTGCTCTCCCTGCTGCCCTGAGGCTGCTGGGCCAAAGACGTCTTGGGCATCCAGCCCTTTGCTGGTCCCTTCCCTCTGACGAGGCCCTCTGAGCTCCAGCACCTTGCAGTGTGGAGACAGCACCTGCCAGCAACCTCCTCTCCAAGGAGGCCTCAACCGAGGCCTAGGCCCAGGGGAAAGGCACCAGCGGGGATGAGCCTGGGGAGGCGCCCGGGCATGTCTGGACCCAGTCCCCGCATCCTGCCCCTTGGTGGGGCAGTACCCCTGGAGGCCAGGAAGGTCTGGGCAAGGCTGACCAGGGGCAGGGGACCTGCTGGGTCCTGCCCCTGGCCTGTGGGGCCTCTGAGCACAACCGGCCCTCTCCCACTGGAAGACCTCCCCGGCTGCCTCCAAAGGCCGGTTTGCCAACACTCCCGCCCGCTGTTCCCGCCAGGCCCGCACAATGCTCCCAAGCCCGGGAGAAAAGCGCTTCGGGGTGGTGCTCTCTCCGGGCCCTTGCCCCTAAGCCTGCGGGCCAGGCAGGGGGAACACACTCCCAGGCCAAGACAGAACGACATGAACACGTCTGTGTCTGCCCCCTACACCGGCAGAGAGCTCGGGGGAGCCAGAGTCTGTCAGGCAGGTGCTGGGCTGGCCGCCTGTGTGGGAAGTGGCAGAGCCGACCTAGGGGCATGTTGGGCCTCTGCTCTCCCTGCTGCCCTGAGGCTGCTGGGCCAAAGAGGTCTTGGGCATCCATCCCCTTGCTGGTCCCTTCCCTCTGACGAGGCCCTCTGAGCTCCAGCACCTTGCAGTGTGGAGACAGCCCCTGCCAGCAACCTCCTCTCCAAGGAGGCCTCAACCGAGGCCTAGCCCCAGGGGAAAGGCACCAGCTGGGAAGAGCCTGGGGAGGCGCCCGGGCATGTCTGGACCCAGTCCCCGCAGCCTGCCCCTTGGTGAGGCAGTACCCCCGGAGGCCAGGAAGGTCTGGGCAAGGCTGGTCAGGGGCAGGGGCCCTGCTGGGCCCTGCCCCTGGCCTGTGGGGCCTCTGAGCACAACCGGCCCTCTCCCACTGGAAGACCTCCCCGGCTGCCTCCAAAGGCCGGTTTGCAAGCGCTCCCGCCCACTGTTCCCAGCAGGCGTGGACAATGCTCCTAAGCCCGGGAGAAAAGCGCTTCGGGGTGGTGCTCTCTCCGGGCCCTTGCCCCTGAGCCTGGGGGCAAGGCAGGGTGTCCACACTCCCAGGCCAAGGCAGAACCACATGCACACGTCTGATCTGCCCCCTGCACCGGCAGAGAGCTCGGGGGAGCCAGAGTCTGTCAGGCAGCTGCTGGGCTGGCCGCCTGTGTGGGAAGGGGCAGAGCCGACCTAGGGGCAAGTTGGGCCTCTTGCTCTCCCTGCTGCCCTGAGGCTGCTGGGCCAAAGAGGTCTTGGGCATCCAGCCCCTTGCTGGTCCCTTCCCTCTGATGAGGCCCTCTGAGCTCCAGCACCTTGCAGTGTGGAGACAGCCCCTGCCAGCAACCTCCTCTCCAAGGAGGCCTCAACCGAGGCCTAGGCCCAGGGGAAAGGCACCAGCAGGGATTAGCCTGGGGAGGCGCCCGGGCATGACTGGACCCAGGCCCGCAGCCTGCCCCTTGGTGGGGCAGTACCCCCGGAGGCCAGGAAGGTCTGGGCAAGGCTGGCCAGGGGCAGGGGCCCTGCTGGGTCCTGTCCCTGGCCTGTAGGGCCTCTGAGCACAACCGGCCCTCTCCCACTGGAAGACCTCCCCGGCTGCCTCCAAAGGCCAGTTTGCCAACACTCCTGCCCGCTGTTCCCGCCAGGCACGCACAATGCTCCCAATTCCGTGAGAAAAGTGCTTCGGCATGGTGCTCTCTCCGGGCCCTTGGAAGACCTCCCAAGCTGCCTCCAAAGGCCGGTTTGCAAGCACTTCCGCCCGCTGTTCCCGCCAGCCTCGCACAATGCTCCCAAGCCCGGGAAAAAAGCGCTTCGGGGTGGTGTTCTCTCCGTGCCCATGGAGGACCTCCCTGGCTGGCCCCAAAGGCCGGTTTGCAAGCACTCCCACTCGCTGTTCCCGCCAGCCACGCACAATCCTCCAAAACCCCGGAGAAAAGCGCTTCGGGGTGGTGTTCTCTCCGTGCCAATGGAGGACCTCCCTGGCTGCCCTCAAAGGCCGGTTTGCAAGCACTCCCACTCGCTGTTCCCGCCATCCGCGCACAATGCTCCCAAGCCCGGGAGAAAAGCATTTTGGGGTGGTGCTCACACCGGGCCCTGGAAGACCTCCCCGGCTGCCTCCAAAGGACGGTTTTCAAGCACTCCTGCCTGCTGTTCCCGCCACCCGCGCACAATGCTCCCAAGCCCGGGAGAAAAGCGCTTCGGGGTGGTGCTCTCTACAGGCCCTTGGAAGACCTCCCCTGCTGCCTCCAAAGGACGGTTTGCAAGGACTCCTTCCTGCTGTTCCCGCCAGCCACGCACAATGCTCCCAAGCCCGGGAGAAAAGTGCTTCGGGGTGGTGATCTCTCCGGGCCCTTGGAAGTCGTCCCCGGCTGCCTCCAAAGGCCGGTTTGCAAGCACTCATGCCCGTTGTTCCCACCAGCCGCGCACAATGCTCCCAAGCCCGGGAGAAAAGCATTTTGGGGTGGTGCTCACTCCGGGCCCTTGGAAGACCTCCCCGGCTGCCTCCAAAGGCCGGTTTGCAAGCACTCATGCCCGTTGTTCCCACCAGCCGCGCACAATGCTCCCAAGCCCGGGAGAAAAGCATTTTGGGGTGGTGCTCACTCCAGGCCCTTGGAAGACCTCCCCGGCTGCCTCCAAAGGCCAGTTTGCAAGCAGTCCTGCCTGCTGTTCCCGCCAGCCGCGCACAATGTTCCCAAGCCCGGGAGAAAAGCGCTTCGGGGTGGTGTTCTCTCTGGGCCCAAGAAAGACCTCCCGGGCTGCCCCCAAATGCCGGTTTGCAAGCACTCCCACTCGCTGTTCCCGCCATCCGTGCAAATGCTCCAAGCCCAGGAGAAAAGCCCTTCAGGGTGGTGCTCTCTCCCGGCCCTTGGAAGACCTCCCCGGCTGCCTCCAAAGGCCGGTTTGCAAGCACTCAATCCCGCTGTTCCCGCCAGCCGCGCACAATGCTCCCAAGCCCGTGAGAAAAGCGCTTCGGGGTGGTGCTCTCTCCTGGCCCTTGGAAGACCTCCCCGGCTGCCTCCAAAGGCTGGTTTTCGAGAACTCCCTCCCGCTGACCCGCCAGCCGCACACAATGCTCCCAAGCCCGGGAGAAAAGCATTTTGGGGTGGTCTCTCTCCGGGCCCTTGGAAGACTCCCCGGCTGCCTCTAAAGGCCGGTTTGCAAGCACTCATGTCCTCTGTTCCCGACAGCCGCGAACAATGCTCCCAATTCCGTGAGAAAAGTGCTTCGGGATGGTGCTCTCTCCGGGCCCTTGGAAGACCTCCCAAGCTGCCTCCAAAGGCCGGTTTGCAAGCACTCCCGCCCGCTGTTCCCGCCAGCCTCGCACAATGCTCCCAAGACCGGGAGAAAAGCGCTTTGGGGTGGTGTTCTCTCCGTGCCAATGGAGGACCTCCCTGGCTGCCCCCAAAGGCCGGTTTGCAAGCACTCCCACTCGCTGTTCCCGCCATCCGCGCACAATGCTCCCAAGACCGGGAGAAAAGCGCTTCGGGGTGGTGTTCTCTCCGTGCCCATGGAAGACCTCCCGGGGTGCCCCCAAAGGCCGGTTTGGAAGCACTCCGACTCGCTGTTCCCGCCATCCGCGCACAATGCTCCCAAGCCCGGGAGAAAAGCATTTTGGGGTGGTGCTCACACCGGGCCCTGGAAGACCTCCCCGGCTGCCTCCAAAGGACGGTTTTCAAGCACTCCTGCCTGCTGTTCCCGCCACCCGCGCACAATGCTCCCAAGCCCGGGAGAAAAGCGCTTCGGGGTGGTGCTCTCTACAGGCCCTTGGAAGACCTCCCCGGCTGCCTCCAAAGGCCGGTTTGCAAGGACTCCTTCCTGCTGTTCCCGCCAGCCACGCACAATGCTCCCAAGCCCGGGAGAGAAGCATTTTGGGGTGGTGCTCTCTACAGGCCCTTGGAAGACCTCCCCGGCTGCCTCCAGTGGCCAGTTTGCAAGCACTCATGCCCGTTGTTCCCACCAGCCGCGCACAATGCTCCCAAGCCCGGGAGAAAAGCTTTTTGGGGTGGTGCTCACACCGGGCCCTGGAAGACCTCCCCGGCTGCCTGCAAAGGCCGATTTGCCAACACTCGCGCCCGCTGTTCCCGCCAGGCACGCACAATGCTCCCAAGCCCGGGAAAAAAGCGCTTCGGGGTGGTGCTCTCACCGGGCCCTTGCCCCTGAGACTGGGGGCATTGCAGGGGGAACACACTCCCAGGCCAAGGCAGAACCACATGCACACGTCTGTTCCTGGTCCCTGCACCGGCAGAGAGCTCGAGGGAGCCAGAGTATGCCAGGCAGCTGCTGGGCTGGCGGCCTGTGTGGAAAGGGGCCGAGCCGAACTAGGGGCAAGTTGGGCCTCTTGCTCTCCCTGCTGCCCTGAGGCTGCTGGGCCAAAGAGGTCTTGGGCATCCAGCCCCTTGCGTGTCCCTTCCCTCTGATGAGGCCCTCTGAGCTCCAGCACCTTGCAGTGTGGAGACAGCCCCTGCCAGGAACCTCCTCTCCAAGGAGGCCTCAACCGAGGCCTAGGCCTAGGGGAAAGACACCAGCGGGGATGAACCAGTGGAGGCGCACGGCCATGTCTGGACCCAGTCCCCGCAGCCTGCCCCTTGGTGGGGCAGTACCCCCGGAGGCCAGGAAGGTCTGGGCAAGGCTGGCCAGGGGCAGGGGCCCTGCTGGGTCCTGCCCCTGGCCTGTAGGGCCTCTGAGCACAACCGGGCCTCTCCCGCTGGAAGACCTCCCCGGCTGCCTCCAAAGGCCAGTTTACCAACACTCCTGCCCGCTGTTCCCGCCAGGCACACACAATGCTCCCAATCCCAGGAGAAAAGCGCTTCAGGGTGGTGCTCTCTCCGGGCCCTTGCCCCTGAGCCTGTGGGCAAGGCAGGGGGAACACACTCCCAGACCAAGGCAGAACCACATGCACACGTCTCTTCCTGTCCCCTGCACCGGCAGAGAGCTCGGGGGAGCCAGAGTCTCTCAGGCAGGTGCTGGGCTGGCCGCCTGTGTGGGAAGGGGCAGAGCCGACCTAGGGGCAAGTTGGGCCTCTTGCTCTCCCTGCTGCCCTGAGGCTGCTGGGCCAAAGAGGTCTTGGGCATCCAGCCCCTAACTGGTCCCTTCCCTCTGACGAGGCCCTCTGAGCTCCAGCACCTTGCAGTGTGGAGACAGCACCTGCCAGCAATCTCCTCTCCAAGGAGGCCTCAACTGAGGCCTAGGCCCAGGGAAAAGGCACCAGCGGGGTTGATCCAGGGGAGGCGCCCGGGCATGTCTGGACCCTGTCCCCGCAGCCTGCCCCTTGGTGGGGCAGTACCCCCGGAGGCCAGGAAGGTCTGGGCAAGGCTGGCCAGGGGCAGGGGCCCTGCTGGGTCCTGCCCCTGGCCTGTGGGGCCTCTGAGCACAACCGGCCCTCTCCCACTGGAAGACCTCCCCGGCTGCCTCCAAAGGCCGTTTTGCAAGCAGTCCCGCCCACTGTTCCCGCCAGGCGCGCACAATGCTCCCAAGCCCGGGAGAAAAGCGCTTCGGGGTGGTGGTCTCTCCGGGCCCCTGCCCCTGAGCCTGGGGGCCAGGCAGGGGATCCACAGTCCCAGGCCAAGGCAGAACCACATGCACACGTCTGTTCCTGCCCCCTCCACCGGCAGAGAGCTGGGGGGAGCCAGAGTCTGTCAGGCAGCTGCTGGGCTGGCCGCCTGTGTGGGAAGGGGCAGAGCCGACCTAGGGGCAAGTTGGGCCTCTTCCTCTCCCTGCTGCCCTGAGGCTGCTGGGCCAAAGAGGTCTTGGGCATCCAGCCCCTTGCTGGTCCCTTCCCGCTGACGAGGCCCTCTGAGCTCCAGCACCTTGCAGTGTGGAGACAGCCCCTGCCAGCAACCTCCTCTCCAAGGAGGCCTCAACCGAGGCCTAGGCCCAGGGGAAAGGCACCAGCGGGGATGAGCCTGGGGAGGCGCCCGGGCATGTCTGGACCCAGTCCCCGCAGCCTGCCCCTTGGTGGGGTAGTAACCCCGGAGGCCAGGAGGGTCTGGGCAAGGCTGCCAGGGGCAGGGACACTGCTGGGTCCTGCCCCTGGCCTGTGGGGCGTCTGAGCACAACCGGCACTCTCCCGCTGGAAGACCTCCCCGGCTGCCTCCAAAGGCCGGTTTGCAAGCACTCCCGCCCGCTGTTCCCGCCAGGCAGGCACAATGCTCCCAAGCCCGGGAGAAAAGCGCTTCGGGGTGGTGCTCTCTCCGGGCCCTTGCCCCTGAGCCTGGGGGCCAAGCAGTTGGAACACACTCCCAGGCCAAGGCAGAACGACATGCACACGTCTGTTCCTGCCCCCTACACCGGCAGAGAGCTCGGGGGAGCCAGAGACTGCCAGGCTGCTGCTGGGCTGGATGCCTGTTTGGGACCGGGCAGAGCCGACCTAGGGGCAAGTTGGGCCTCTTGCTCTCCCTGCTGCCCTGAGGCTGCTGGGCCAAAGAGGTCTTGGGCATCCAGCCCCTTGCTGGTCCCTTCCCGCTGACGAGGCCCTCTGAGCTCCAGCACCTTGCAGTGTGGAGACAGCCCCTGCCAGCAACCTCCTCTCCAAGGAGGCATCAACCGAGGCCTATGCCCAGGGGAAAGGCACCAGCGGGGATGAGCCTGGGGAGGCGCCCAGGCATGTCTGGACCCAGTCCCCGCAGCCTGCCCCTTGGTGGGGCAGTACCCCCGGAGGCCAGGAAGGTCTGGGCAAGGCTGGCCAGGGGCAAGGGACCTGCTGGGTCCTGCCCCTGGCCTGTGAGGCCTCTGAGCACAACCGGCCCTCTCCCACTGGAAGACCTCCACGGCTGCCTCCAAAGTCCTGTTTGCAAACACTCTCGCCCGCTGTTCACGCCAGGCTCGCACAATGCTCCCAAGCCCGGGAGAAAAGCGCTTCGGGGTGGTGCTCTCTCCGGGCCCTTGCCCCTGAGCCTGGGGGCAAGGCAGGGGGAACACAATCCCAGGCCTAGGCAGAACCACATGCCCACGTCTGTTCCTGTCCCCTGCACGGGCAGAGAGCTTGGGGGAGCCAGAGTCTGTCAGGCAGCTGCTGGGTTGGCCGCCTGTGTGGGAAGGGGCAGAGCCGCCCTAGGGGCAAGTTGGGCCTCTTGCTCTCCCTGCTGCCCTGAGGCTGCTGGGCCAAAGATGTCTTGGGCATCCAGCCCCTTACTGGTCCCTTCCCTCTGACGAGGCCCTCTGAGCTCCAGCACCTTGCAGTGTGGAGACAGCCCCTGCCAGCAACCTCCTCTCCAAGGAGGCCTCAACCGAGGCCTAGGCCCAGGGGAAAGGCACCAGCGGGGATGAGCCAGGGGAGGCGCCCGGGCATTTCTGGACCCAGGCCCCGCAGCCTGCCCCTTGGTGGGGCAGTACCCCCGGAGGCCAGGAAGGTCTGGGCAAGGCTGGCCAGGGGCAGGGACACTGCTGGGTCCTGCCCCTGGCCTGTGGGGCGTCTGAGCACAACCGGCACTCTCCCGCTGGAAGACCTCCCCGTCTGCCTCGAAAGGCCGGTTTGCAAGCACTCCCGCCCGCTGTTCCCGCCAGGCACGCACAATGCTCCCAAGCCCGGGAGAAAAGCGCTTCGGGGTGGTGCTCTCACCGGGCCCTTGCCCCTGAGCCTGGGGGCCAGGCAGGTGGAACACACTCCCAGGCCAAGGCAGAACGACATGCACACGTCTGTTCCTGCCCCCTACACCGGCAGAGAGCTCGGGGGAGCCAGAGACTGCCAGGCTGCTGCTGGGCTGGCCGCCTGTGTGGGACGGGGCAGAGCCGCCCTAGGGGCAAGTTGGGCCTCTTGCTCTCCCTGCTGCCCTGAGGCTGCTGGGTCAAAGAGGTCTTGGGCATCCAGCCCTTTCCTGGTCCCTTCCCTCTGACGAGGCCCTCTGATCTCCAGCACCTTACAGTGTGGAGACAGCCCCTGCCAGCAACCTCCTCTCCAAGGAGGCCTCAACCGAGGCCTAGGCCCAGGGGAAAGGCACCAGCGGGGATGAGCCTGGGGAGGCGCCCGGGCATGTCTGGACCCAGGCCCGCAGCCTGCCCCTTGGTGGGGCAGTACCCCCGGAGGCCAGGAAGGTCTGGGCAAGGCTGGCCAGGGTCAGGGGCCCTGCTGGGTCCTGCCCCTGGCCTGTGGGGCCTCTGAGCACAACCGGCCCTCTCCCACTGGAAGACCTCCCCGGCTGCCTCCAAAGTCCTGTTTGCAAACACTCCCGCCCGCTGTTCACGCCAGGCTCGCACAATGCTCCCAAGCCCGGGAGAAAAGCGCATTGGGGTGGTTCTCTCTCCGGGCCCTTGCCCCTGAGCCTGGGGGCAAGGCACGGGGAACACACTCCCTGGCCAAGGCAGAAGCACATGCCCACGTCTGTTCCTGTCCCCTGCACCGGCAGAGAGCTTGGGGGAGCCAGAGTCTGGCAGGCAGCTGCTGGGTTGGCCGCCTGTGTGGGAAGGGGCAGAGCCGCCCTAGGGGCAAGTTGGGCCTCTTGCTCTCCCTGCTTCCCTGAGGCTGCTGGGCCAAAGACGTCTTGGGCATCCAGCCCCTTACTGGTCCCTTCCCTCTGACGAGGCCCTCTGAGCTCCAGCACCTTGCAGTGTGGAGACAGCCCCTGCCAGCAACCTCCTCTCCAAGGAGGCCTCAACCGAGGCCTAGGCCCAGGGGAAAGGCACCAGCGGGGATGAGCCAGGGGAGGCGCCCGAGCATGTCTGGACCCAGTCCCCGCAGCCTGCCCCTTGGTGGGGCAGTACCCCCGGAGGCCAGGAAGGTCTGGGCAAGGCTGGCCAGGGGCAGGGGCCCTGCTGGGTCCTGCCCCTGACCTGTGGGGCCTCTGAGCACAACCGGCCCTCTCCCACTGGAAGACCTCCCCGGCTGCCTCCAAAGGCCGGTTTGCAAGCGCTCCCGCCCACTGTTCCCAGCAGGCGTGCACAATGCTCCCAAGCCCGGGAGAAAAGCGCTTCAGGGTGGTGCTCTCTCCGGGCCCTTGCCCCTGAGCCTGGGGTCAAGGCACGGTGTCCACATTCCCAGGCCAATTCAGAACCACATGCACACGTCTGTTCCTGCCCCCTGCACCGGCAGAGAGCTCGGGGGAGCCAGAGTCTGTCAGGCAGCTGCTGGGCTGGCCGCCTGTGTGGGAAGGGGCAGAGCCGACCTAGGGGCAAGTTGGGCCTCTTGCTCTCCCTGCTGCCCTGAGGCTGCTGGGCCAAAGAGGTCTTGGGCATCCATCCCGTTGCTGGTCCCTTCCCTCTGACGAGGCCCTCTGAGCTCCAGCACCTTGCAGTGTGGAGACAGCCCCTGCCAGCAACCTCCTCTCCAAGGAGGCCTCAACCGAGGCCTAGGCCCAGGGGAAAGGCACCAGCGGGGATGAGCCTGGGGAGGCGCCCGGGCATGTCTGGACCCATTCCCCGCAGCCTACCCCTTGGTGGGGCTGTAACCCCGGAGGCAGGAAGGTCTGGGCAAGGCTGGCCAGGGGCAGGGGCCCTGCTGGGTCCTGCCCCTGGCCTGTGGGGCCTCTGAGCACAACCGGCCCTCTCCCACTGGAAGACCTCCCCGGCTGCCTCCAAAGGCCGGTTTGCAAGCACTCCCGCCCACTGTTCCCACCAAGCACGCACAATTCTCCCAAGCCCGGGAGAAAAGCGCTTCGGGGTGGTGCTCTCTCCAGGCCCTTGCCCCTGAACCTGGGGGCCAGGCAGTTGGTTCACACTCGGAGACCAAGGCAGAACCACATGCACACGTCTGTTCCTGACCCCTGCACCGGCAGAGAGCTCGGGGGAGCCAGAGTCTGTCAGGCAGCTGCTGGGCTGGCCGCCTGTGTGGGAAGGGGCAGAGCCGACCTAGGGGCAAGTTGGGCCTCTTCCTCTCCCTGCTGCCCTGAGGCTGCTGGGCCAAAGAGGTCTTGGGCATCCAGCCCCTTGCTGGTCCCTTCCCTCTGATGAGGCCCTCTGAGCTCCAGCACCTTGCAGTGTGGAGACAGCCCCTGCCAGGAACCTCCTCTCCAAGGAGGCCTCAACCGAGGCCTAGGCCTAGGGGAAAGGCACCAGCGGGGATGAGCCTGGGGAGGCGCCCGGCCATGTCTGGACCCAGTCCCCGCAGCCTGCCCCTTGGTGGGGCAGTACCCCCGGAAGCCAGGAAGGTCTCGGCAAGGCTGCCAGGGGCAGGGACACTGCTGGGTCCTGCCCCTGGCCTGTTGGGCGTCTGAGCACAACCGGCACTCTCCCGCTGGAAGACCTCCCCGTCTGCCTCCAAAAGACGGTTTGCAAGCACTCCCACCCGCTGTTCCCCCAAGCACGCACAATGCTCCCAAGCCCGGGAGAAAAGCGCTTTGGGGTGGTGCTCTCTCCGGGCCCTTGCCCCTGAGCCTGGGGCCAGGCAAGGGGAACACTCTCCCAGGCCAAGGGAGAACGACATGCACACGTCTGTTCCTGCCCCCTACACCGGCAGAGAGCTCGGGGGAGCCAGAGACTGCCAGGCTGCGGCTGGGCTGGCTGCCTGTGTGGGACGGGGCAGAGCCGACCTAGGGGCAAGTTGGGCCTCTTGCTCTCCCTGCTGCCCGGAGGCTGCTGGGTCAAAGAGGTCTTGGGCATCCAGCCCTTTGCTGGTGCCTTCCCTCTGACGAGGCCCTCTGAGCTCCAGCACCTTGCAGTGTGGAGACAGCCCCTGCCAGCAACCTCCTCTCCAAAGAGGCCTCAACCGAGGACTACACCCAGGGGAAAGGCACCAGCGGGGATGATCCTGGGGAGGCGCACGGACATGTCTGGACCCAGTCTCCGCAGCCTGCCCCTTGGTGGGGCAGTACCCCCGGAGTCCAGGAAGGTCTGGGCAAGTCTCTCCATGGGCAGGGGCCCTGCTGGGTCCTGACCCTGGCCTGTGGGGCCTCTGAGCACAACCGGCCCTCTCCCACTGGAAGACCTCCCCGGCTGCCTCCAAAGTCCTGTTTGCAAACACTCCCGCCCGCTGTTCACGTCAGGCTCGCACAATGCTCCCAAGCCCGGGAGAAAAGCACTTCGGAGTGGTGCTCTCTCCGGGCCCTTGCCCCTGAGCCTGGGGGCAAGGCAGGGGGAACACACTCCCAGGCCAAGGCAGAAACACATGCCCACGTCTGTTCCTGTCCCCTGCACCGGCAGAGAGCTTGGGGGAGCCAGAGTCTGTCAGGCAGGTGCTGGGTTGGCCGCCTGTGTGGGAAGTGGCAGAGCCGACCTAGGGGCAAGTTGGGCCTCTTGCCCTCCCTGCTGCCCTGAGGCTGCTGGGCCAAAGAGGTCTTGGGCATCCAACCCCTTGCTGGTCCCTTCCATCTGACGAGGCCCTCTGAGCTCCAGCACCTTGCAGTGTGGAGACAGCCCCTGCCAGCAACCTCCTCTCCAAGGAGGCCTAAACCGAGGCCTAGGCACAGGGGAAAGGCACCAGCGGGGATGAGCCTGGGGAGGCGCCCGGGCATGTATGGACCCAGTCCCCGCAGCCTGCCCCTTGGTGGGGCAGTACCCCTGGAGGCGAGGAAGGTCTGGGCAAGGCTGGCCAGGGGCAGGGGACCTGCTGGGTCCTGCCCCTGGCCTGTGGGGCCTCTGAGCACAACCGGCCCTCTCCCACTGGAAGACTTCCCCGGCTGCCTCCAAAGGCCGGTTTGCCAACACTCCCGCCCGCTGTTCCAACCAAGGGCGCACAACGCTCCCAAGCCCGGGAGAAAATCGCCTCGGGGTGGTGCTCTCTCCGGGCCCTTTCCCCTGAGCCTGGGGGCCAGGCAGGGGGTCCACACTCCCAGGCCAAGGCAGAACGACATGCACACGTCTGTTCCTGCCCCATGCACCGGCAGAGAGCTCGGGGGAGCCAGAGTCTGTCAGGCAGCTGCTGGGCTGGCCGCCTGTGTGGGAAGGGGCAGAGCCGACCTAGGGGCAAGTTGGGCCTCTTGCTCTCCCTGCTGCCCTGAGGCTGCTGGGCCAAAGAGATCTTGGGCATCCAGCCCCTTGCTTGTCCCTTCCCTCTGACGAGGCCCTCTGAGCTCCAGCACCTTGCAGTGTGGAGACAGCCCCTGCCAGCAACCTCCTCTCCAAGGAGGACTCAACCGAGGCCTAGGACCAGGGGAAAGGCACCAGCGGGGATGAGCCTGGGGAGGCGCCCGGGCATGTCTGGACCCAGTCCCCGCAGCCTGCCCCTTGGTGGGGCAGTACCCCCGGAGGCCAGGAAGGTCTGGGCAAGGCTGGCCACGGGCAGGGGCCCTGCTGGGTCCTGCCCCTGGCCTGTGGGTCCTCTGAGCACAACCGGCCCTCTCCCACTGGAAGACTTCCCCGGCTGCCTCCAAAGGCCGGTTTGCCAACACTCCCGCCCGCTGTTCCCGCCAGGCACGCACAATTCTCCCAAGCCCGGGAGAAAAGCGCTTCGGGGTGTTGCTCTCTCCGGGCTCTTGCCCCTGAGCGTGGGGGCGAGGCAGTGGGTCCACACTCCCAGACCAACGCAGAACCACATGCACACGTCTGTTCCTGCCCCCTACACCGGCAGAGAGCTCGGGGGAGCCAGAGTCTGTCAGGCAGCTGCTGGGCTGGCCGCCTGTGTGGGAAGGGGCAGAGCCGACCTAGGGGCAAGTTGGGCCTCTTCCTCTCCCTGCTGCCCTGAGGCTGCTGGGCCAAATCGGTCTTGGGCATCCAGCCCCTTGCTGGTCCCTTCCCTCTGACGAGGCCCTCTGAGCTCCAGCACCTTGCAGTGTGGAGACAGCCCCTGCCAGCAACCTCCTCTCCAATGAGGCCTCAACCGAGGCCTAGGCCCAGGGGAAAGGCACCAGCGGGGATGAGCCTGGGGAGGCGCACGGACATGTCTGGACCCAGTCTCCGCAGCCTGCCCCTTGGTGGGGCAGTACCCCCGGAGTCCAGGAAGGTCTGGGCAAGTCTGTCCATGGGCAGGGGCCCTGCTGGGTCCTGACCCTGGCCTGTGGGGCCTCTGAGCACAACCGGCCCTCTCCCACTGGAAGACCTCCCCGGCTGCCTCCAAAGGCCGGTTTGCAAGCGATCCCGCCCACTGTTTCCAGCAGGCGTGCACAATGCTCCCAAGCCCGGGAGAAAAGCGCTTCAGGGTGGTGCTCTCTCTGGGCCCTTGCCCCTGAGACTGGGGGCAAGGCAGGGTGTCCACACTCCCAGGCCAAGGCAGAACCACATGCACACGTCTGATCTGCGCCCTGCACCGGCAGAGAGCTCGGGGGAGCCAGAGTCTGTCAGGCAGCTGCTGGGCTGGCCGCCTGTGTGGGAAGGGGCAGAGCCGACCTAGGGGCAAGTTGGGCCTCTTGCTCTCCCTGCTGCCCTGAGGCTGCTGGGCCAAAGAGGTCTTGGCCATCCAGCCCCTTGCTGGTCCCTTCCCTCTGACGAGGCCCTCTGAGCTCCAGCACCTTGCAGTGTGGAGACAGCCCCTGCCAGCAACCTCCTCTCCAAGGAGGCCTCAACCGAGGCCTAGGCCCAGGGGAAAGGCACCAGCGGGGATGAGCCTGGGGAGGCGCCCGGGCATGACTGGACCCAGGCCCGCAGCCTGCCCCTTGGTGGGGCAGTACCCCCGGAGGCCAGGAAGGTCTGGGCAAGGCTGGCCAGGGGCAGGGGCCCTGCTGGGTCCTGCCTCTGGCCTGTGGGGCCTCTGAGCACAACCGGCCCTCTCCCACTGAAAGACTTCCCCGGCTGCCTCCAAAGGCCGGTTTTCCAACACTCCCGCCCGCTGTTCTCGCCAGGCACGCACAATCCTCCCAAGCCCGGGAGAAAAGCGCTTCGTTGTGTTGCTCTCTCCGGGCCCTTGCCCCTGAGTGTGGGGGCCAGGCAGTGGTTCCACACTCCCAGACCAAGGCAGAACCACATGCACACGTCTGTTCCTGACCCCTGCACCGGCAGAGAGCTCGGGGGAGCCAGAGTCTGTCAGGCAACTGCTGGGCTGGCCGCCTGTGTGGGAAGGGGCAGAGCCGACCTAGGGGCAAGTTGGGCCTCTTCCTCTCCCTGCTGCCCTGAGGCTGCTGGGCCAAAGACGTCTTGGGCATCCAGCCCCTTGCTGGTCCCTTCCCTCTGACGAGGCCCTCTGAGCTCCAGCACCTTGCAGTGTGGAGACAGCCCCTGCCAGCAACCTCCTCTCCAAGGAGGCCTCAACCGAGGCCTAGGCCCAGGGGAAAGGCACCAGCGGGGATGAGCCAGTGGAGGCGCACGGGCATGTCTGGACCCAGTCCCCGCAGCCTGCCCCTTGGTGGGGCAGTACCCCCGGAGGCCAGGAAGGTCTGGGCAAGGCTGTCAGGGGCAGGGACACTGCTGGGTCCTGCCCCTGGCCTGTGGGACGTCTGAGCACAACCGGCACTCTCCCGCTGGAAGACCTGCCCGGCTGCCTCCAAAGGCCGGTTAACAAGCGCTCCCGCCCACTGTTCCCAGCAGGCGTGCACAATGCTCCCAAGCCCGGGAGAAAAGCGCTTCGGGGTGGTGCTCTCTTCGGGCCCTTGCCCCTGAGCCTGGGGGCAAGGCAGGGTGTCTACACTCCCAGGCGAAGGCAGAACCACATGCACACGTCTGATCTGCCCCCTGCACCGGCAGAGAGCTCGGGGTAGCCAGAGTCTGTCAGGCAGCTGCTGGGCTGGCCGCCTGTGTGGGAAGGGGCAGAGCCGACCTAGGGGCAAGTTGGGCCTCTTGCTCTCCCTGCTGCCCTGAGGCTGCTGGGCCAAAGAGGTCTTGGGCATCCAGCCCCTTGCTTGTCCCTTCCCTCTGACGAGGCCCTCTGAGCTCCAGCACCTTGCAGTGTGGAGACAGCACCTGCCAGCAATCTCCTCTCCAAGGAGGCCTCAACCGAGGCCTAGGCCCAGGGAAAAGGCACCAGCGGGGTTGAGCCAGGGGAGGCGCCCGGGCATGTCTGGACCCTGTCCCCGCAGCCTGCCCCTTGGTGGGGCAGTACCCCCGGAGGCCAGGAAGGTCTGGGCAAGGCTGGCCAGGGGCAGGGGCCCTGCTGGGTCCTCCCCTGGCCTGTGGGGCCTCTGAGCACAACCGGCCCTTGCCCACTGGAAGACCTCCCCGGCTGCCTCCAAAGGCCGGTTTGCAAGCACTCCCGCCCACTGTTCCCGCCAGGCGCGCACAATGCTCCCAAGCTGGGGAGAAAAGCGCTTCGGGGTGGTGGTCTCTCCGGGCCCCTGCCCCTGAGCCTGGGGGCCAGGCAGGGGATCCACAGTCCCAGGCCAAGGCAGAACCACATGCACACGTTTGTTCCTGCCCCCTCCACCGGCAGAGAGCTGGGGGGAGCCAGAGTCTGTCAGGCAGCTGCTGGGCTGGCCGCCTGTGTGGGAAGGGGCAGAGCCGACCTAGGCGCAAGTTGGGCCTCTTGCTCTCCCTGCTGCCCTGAGGCTGCTGGGCCAAATCGGTCTTGGGCATCCAGCCCCTTGCTGGTCCCTTCCCTCTGACGAGGCCCTCTGAGCTCCAGCACCTTGCAGTGTGGAGACAGCCCCTGCCAGCAACCTCCTCTCCAAGGAGGCCTCAACCGAGGCCTAGGACCAGGGGAAAGGCACCAGCGGGGATGAGCCTGGGGAGGCGCCCGGGCATGTCTGGACCCAGTCCCCGCAGCCTGCCCCTTGGTGGGGCAGTACCCCCGGAGGCCAGGAAGGTCTGGGCAAGGCTGGCCACGGGCAGGGGCCCTGCTGGGTCCTGCCCCTGGCCTGTGGGTCCTCTGAGCACAACCGGCCCTCTCCCACTGGAAGACTTCCCCGGCTGCCTCCAAAGGCCGGTTTGCCAACACTCCCGCCCGCTGTTCCCGCCAGGCACGCACAATTCTCCCAAGCCCGGGAGAAAAGCGCTTTGGGGTGTTGCTCTCTCCGGGCCCTTGCCCCTGAGCGTGGGGGCGAGGCAGTGGGTCCACACTCCCAGACCAACGCAGAACCACATGCACACGTCTGTTCCTGACCCCTGCACCGGCAGAGAGCTCGGGGGAGCCAGAGTCTGTCAGGCAGCTGCTGGGCTGGCCGCCTGTGTGGGAAGGGGCAGAGCCGACCTAGGGGCAAGTTGGGCCTCTTCCTCTCCCTGCTGCCCTGAGGCTGCTGGGCCAAAGAGGTCTTGGGCATCCAGCCCCTTGCTGGTCCCTTCCCTCTGACGAGGCCCTCTGAGCTCCAGCACCTTGCAGTGTGGAGACAGCCCCTGCCAGCAACCTCCTCTCCAATGAGGCCTCAACCGAGGCCTAGGCCCAGGGGAAAGGCACCAGCGGGGATGAGCCTGGGGAGGCGCCCGGGCATGTCTGGACCCAGTCCCCGCAGCCTGCCCCTTGGTGGGGCAGTACCCCCGGAGGCCAGGAAGGTCTGGGCAAGGCTGGCCAGGGGCAGGGGCCCTGCTGCGTCCTGCCCCTGACCTGTGGGGCCTCTGAGCACAACCGGCCCTCTCCCACTGGAAGACCTCCCCGGCTGCCTCCAAAGGCCGGTTTGCAAGCGCTCCCGCCCACTGTTCCCAGCAGGCGTGCACAATGCTCCCAAGCCCGGGAGAAAAGCGCTTCAGGGTGGTGCTCTCTTCGGGCCCTTGCCCCTGAGCCTGGGGTCAAGGCACGGTGTCCACACTCCCAGGCCAATTCAGAACCACATGCACACGTCTGTTCCTGCCCCCTGCACCGGCAGAGAGCTCGGGGGAGCCAGAGTCTGTCAGGCAGCTGCTGGGCTGGCCGCCTGTGTGGGAAGGGGCAGAGCCGACCTAGGGGCAAGTTGGGCCTCTTGCTCTCCCTGCTGCCCTGAGGCTGCTGGGCCAAAGAGGTCTTGGGCATCCATCCCGTTGCTGGTCCCTTCCCTCTGACGAGGCCCTCTGAGCTCCAGCACCTTGCAGTGTGGAGACAGCCCCTGCCAGCAACCTCCTCTCCAAGGAGGCCTCAACCGAGGCCTAGGCCCAGGGGAAAGGCACCAGCGGGGATGAGCCTGGGGAGGCGCCCGGGCATGTCTGGACCCATTCCCCGCAGCCTACCCCTTGGTGGGGCTGTAACCCCGGAGGCAGGAAGGTCTGGGCAAGGCTGGCCAGGGGCAGGGGCCCTGCTGGGTCCTGCCCCTGGCCTGTGGGGCCTCTGAGCACAACCGGCCCTCTCCCACTGGAAGACCTCCCCGGCTGCCTCCAAAGGCCGGTTTGCAAGCACTCCCGCCCACTGTTCCCACCAAGCACGCACAATTCTCCCAAGCCCGGGAGAAAAGCGCTTCGGGGTGGTGCTCTCTCCGGGCCCTTGCCCCTGAACCTGGGGGCCAGGCAGTTGGTTCACACTCGGAGACCAAGGCAGAACCACATGCACACGTCTGTTCCTGACCCCTGCACCGGCAGAGAGCTCGGGGGAGCCAGAGTCTGTCAGGCAGCTGCTGGGCTGGCCGCCTGTGTGGGAAGGGGCAGAGCCGACCTAGGGGCAAGTTGGGCCTCTTGCTCTCCCTGCTGCCCTGAGGCTGCTGGGTCAAAGAGGTCTTGGGCATCCAGCCCTTTGCTGGTGCCTTCCCTCTGACGAGGCCCTCTGAGCTCCAGCACCTTGCAGTGTGGAGACAGCCCCTGCCAGCAACCTCCTCTCCAAAGAGGCCTCAACCGAGGACTACACCCAGGGGAAAGGCACCAGCGGGGATGATCCTGGGGAGGCGCACGGACATGTCTGGACCCAGTCTCCGCAGCCTGCCCCTTGGTGGGGCAGTACCCCCGGAGTCCAGGAAGGTCTGGGCAAGTCTGTCCATGGGCAGGGGCCCTGCTGGGTCCTGACCCTGGCCTGTGGGGCCTCTGAGCACAACCGGCCCTCTCCCGCTGGAAGACCTCCCCGGCTGCCTCCAAAGGCCGGTTTGCAAGCGATCCCGCCCACTGTTTCCAGCAGGCGTGCACAATGCTCCCAAGCCCGGGAGAAAAGCGCTTCAGGGTGGTGCTCTCTCTGGGCCCTTGCCCCTGAGACTGGGGGCAAGGCAGGGTGTCCACACTCCCAGGCCAAGGCAGAACCACATGCACACGTCTGATCTGCGCCCTGCACCGGCAGAGAGCTCGGGGGAGCCAGAGTCTGTCAGGCAGCTGCTGGGCTGGCCGCCTGTGTGGGAAGGGGCAGAGCCGACCTAGGGGCAAGTTGGGCCTCTTGCTCTCCCTGCTGCCCTGAGGCTGCTGGGCCAAAGAGGTCTTGGCCATCCAGCCCCTTGCTGGTCCCTTCCCTCTGACGAGGCCCTCTGAGCTCCAGCACCTTGCAGTGTGGAGACAGCCCCTGCCAGCAACCTCCTCTCCAAGGAGGCCTCAACCGAGGCCTAGGCCCAGGGGAAAGGCACCAGCGGGGATGAGCCTGGGGAGGCGCCCGGGCATGACTGGACCCAGGCCCGCAGCCTGCCCCTTGGTGGGGCAGTACCCCCGGAGGCCAGGAAGGTCTGGGCAAGGCTGGCCAGGGGCAGGGGCCCTGCTGGGTCCTGCCTCTGGCCTGTGGGGCCTCTGAGCACAACCGGCCCTCTCCCACTGAAAGACTTCCCCGGCTGCCTCCAAAGGCCGGTTTTCCAACACTCCCGCCCGCTGTTCTCGCCAGGCACGCACAATTCTCCCAAGCCCGGGAGAAAAGCGCTTCGTTGTGTTGCTCTCTCCGGGCCCTTGCCCCTGAGTGTGGGGGCCAGGCAGTGGTTCCACACTCCCAGACCAAGGCAGAACCACATGCACACGTCTGTTCCTGACCCCTGCACCGGCAGAGAGCTCGGGGGAGCCAGAGTCTGTCAGGCAACTGCTGGGCTGGCCGCCTGTGTGGGAAGGGGCAGAGCCGACCTAGGGGCAAGTTGGGCCTCTTCCTCTCCCTGCTGCCCTGAGGCTGCTGGGCCAAAGACGTCTTGGGCATCCAGCCCCTTGCTGGTCCCTTCCCTCTGACGAGGCCCTCTGAGCTCCAGCACCTTGCAGTGTGGAGACAGCCCCTGCCAGCAACCTCCTCTCCAAGGAGGCCTCAACCGAGGCCTAGGCCCAGGGGAAAGGCACCAGCGGGGATGAGCCAGTGGAGGCGCACGGGCATGTCTGGACCCAGTCCCCGCAGCCTGCCCCTTGGTGGGGCAGTACCCCCGGAGGCCAGGAAGGTCTGGGCAAGGCTGTCAGGGGCAGGGACACTGCTGGGTCCTGCCCCTGGCCTGTGGGACGTCTGAGCACAACCGGCACTCTCCCGCTGGAAGACCTGCCCGGCTGCCTCCAAAGGCCGGTTAACAAGCGCTCCCGCCCACTGTTCCCAGCAGGCGTGCACAATGCTCCCAAGCCCGGGAGAAAAGCGCTTCGGGGTGGTGCTCTCTTCGGGCCCTTGCCCCTGAGCCTGGGGGCAAGGCAGGGTGTCTACACTCCCAGGCGAAGGCAGAACCACATGCACACGTCTGATCTGCCCCCTGCACCGGCAGAGAGCTCGGGGTAGCCAGAGTCTGTCAGGCAGCTGCTGGGCTGGCCGCCTGTGTGGGAAGGGGCAGAGCCGACCTAGGGGCAAGTTGGGCCTCTTGCTCTCCCTGCTGCCCTGAGGCTGCTGGGCCAAAGAGGTCTTGGGCATCCAGCCCCTTGCTTGTCCCTTCCCTCTGACGAGGCCCTCTGAGCTCCAGCACCTTGCAGTGTGGAGACAGCACCTGCCAGCAATCTCCTCTCCAAGGAGGCCTCAACCGAGGCCTAGGCCCAGGGAAAAGGCACCAGCGGGGTTGAGCCAGGGGAGGCGCCCGGGCATGTCTGGACCCTGTCCCCGCAGCCTGCCCCTTGGTGGGGCAGTACCCCCGGAGGCCAGGAAGGTCTGGGCAAGGCTGGCCAGGGGCAGGGGCCCTGCTGGGTCCTCCCCTGGCCTGTGGGGCCTCTGAGCACAACCGGCCCTTGCCCACTGGAAGACCTCCCCGGCTGCCTCCAAAGGCCGGTTTGCAAGCACTCCCGCCCACTGTTCCCGCCAGGCGCGCACAATGCTCCCAAGCTGGGGAGAAAAGCGCTTCGGGGTGGTGGTCTCTCCGGGCCCCTGCCCCTGAGCCTGGGGGCCAGGCAGGGGATCCACAGTCCCAGGCCAAGGCAGAACCACATGCACACGTTTGTTCCTGCCCCCTCCACCGGCAGAGAGCTGGGGGGAGCCAGAGTCTGTCAGGCAGCTGCTGGGCTGGCCGCCTGTGTGGGAAGGGGCAGAGCCGACCTAGGGGCAAGTTGGGCCTCTTGCTCTCCCTGCTGCCCTGAGGCTGCTGGGCCAAATCGGTCTTGGGCATCCAGCCCCTTGCTGGTCCCTTCCCTCTGACGAGGCCCTCTGAGCTCCAGCACCTTGCAGTGTGGAGACAGCCCCTGCCAGCAACCTCCTCTCCAAGGAGGCCTCAACCGAGGCCTAGGACCAGGGGAAAGGCACCAGCGGGGATGAGCCTGGGGAGGCGCCCGGGCATGTCTGGACCCAGTCCCCGCAGCCTGCCCCTTGGTGGGGCAGTACCCCCGGAGGCCAGGAAGGTCTGGGCAAGGCTGGCCACGGGCAGGGGCCCTGCTGGGTCCTGCCCCTGGCCTGTGGGTCCTCTGAGCACAACCGGCCCTCTCCCACTGGAAGACTTCCCCGGCTGCCTCCAAAGGCCGGTTTGCCAACACTCCCGCCCGCTGTTCCCGCCAGGCACGCACAATTCTCCCAAGCCCGGGAGAAAAGCGCTTTGGGGTGTTGCTCTCTCCGGGCCCTTGCCCCTGAGCGTGGGGGCGAGGCAGTGGGTCCACACTCCCAGACCAACGCAGAACCACATGCACACGTCTGTTCCTGACCCCTGCACCGGCAGAGAGCTCGGGGGAGCCAGAGTCTGTCAGGCAGCTGCTGGGCTGGCCGCCTGTGTGGGAAGGGGCAGAGCCGACCTAGGGGCAAGTTGGGCCTCTTCCTCTCCCTGCTGCCCTGAGGCTGCTGGGCCAAAGAGGTCTTGGGCATCCAGCCCCTTGCTGGTCCCTTCCCTCTGACGAGGCCCTCTGAGCTCCAGCACCTTGCAGTGTGGAGACAGCCCCTGCCAGCAACCTCCTCTCCAATGAGGCCTCAACCGAGGCCTAGGCCCAGGGGAAAGGCACCAGCGGGGATGAGCCTGGGGAGGCGCCCGGGCATGTCTGGACCCAGTCCCCGCAGCCTGCCCCTTGGTGGGGCAGTACCCCCGGAGGCCAGGAAGGTCTGGGCAAGGCTGGCCAGGGGCAGGGGCCCTGCTGCGTCCTGCCCCTGGCATGTGGGGCCTCTGAGCACAACCGGCCCTCTCCCACTGGAAGACCTCCCCGGCTGCCTCCAAAGGCCGGTTTGCAAGCGCTCCCGCCCACTGTTCCCAGCAGGCGTGCACAATGCTCCCAAGCCCGGGAGAAAAGCGCTTCAGGGTGGTGCTCTCTTCGGGCCCTTGCCCCTGAGCCTGGGGTCAAGGCACGGTGTCCACACTCCCAGGCCAATTCAGAACCACATGCACACGTCTGTTCCTGCCCCCTGCACCGGCAGAGAGCTCGGGGGAGCCAGAGTCTGTCAGGCAGCTGCTGGGCTGGCCGCCTGTGTGGGAAGGGGCAGAGCCGACCTAGGGGCAAGTTGGGCCTCTTGCTCTCCCTGCTGCCCTGAGGCTGCTGGGCCAAAGAGGTCTTGGGCATCCATCCCGTTGCTGGTCCCTTCCCTCTGACGAGGCCCTCTGAGCTCCCGCACCTTGCAGTGTGGAGACAGCCCCTGCCAGCAACCTCCTCTCCAAGGAGGCCTCAACCGAGGCCTAGGCCCAGGGGAAAGGCACCAGCGGGGATGAGCCTGGGGAGGCGCCCGGGCATGTCTGGACCCATTCCCCGCAGCCTACCCCTTGGTGGGGCTGTAACCCCGGAGGCAGGAAGGTCTGGGCAAGGCTGGCCAGGGGCAGGGGCCCTGCTGGGTCCTGCCCCTGGCCTGTGGGGCCTCTGAGCACAACCGGCCCTCTCCCACTGGAAGACCTCCCCGGCTGCCTCCAAAGGCCGGTTTGCAAGCACTCCCGCCCACTGTTCCCACCAAGCACGCACAATTCTCCCAAGCCCGGGAGAAAAGCGCTTCGGGGTGGTGCTCTCTCCGGGCCCTTGCCCCTGAACCTGGGGGCCAGGCAGTTGGTTCACACTCGGAGACCAAGGCAGAACCACATGCACACGTCTGTTCCTGACCCCTGCACCGGCAGAGAGCTCGGGGGAGCCAGAGTCTGTCAGGCAGCTGCTGGGCTGGCCGCCTGTGTGGGAAGGGGCAGAGCCGACCTAGGGGCAAGTTGGGCCTCTTGCTCTCCCTGCTGCCCTGAGGCTGCTGGGTCAAAGAGGTCTTGGGCATCCAGCCCTTTGCTGGTGCCTTCCCTCTGACGAGGCCCTCTGAGCTCCAGCACCTTGCAGTGTGGAGACAGCCCCTGCCAGCAACCTCCTCTCCAAAGAGGCCTCAACCGAGGACTACACCCAGGGGAAAGGCACCAGCGGGGATGATCCTGGGGAGGCGCACGGACATGTCTGGACCCAGTCTCCGCAGCCTGCCCCTTGGTGGGGCAGTACCCCCGGAGTCCAGGAAGGTCTGGGCAAGTCTGTCCATGGGCAGGGGCCCTGCTGGGTCCTGACCCTGGCCTGTGGGGCCTCTGAGCACAACCGGCCCTCTCCCACTGGAAGACCTCCCCGGCTGCCTCCAAAGGCCGGTTTGCAAGCGATCCCGCCCACTGTTTCCAGCAGGCGTGCACAATGCTCCCAAGCCCGGGAGAAAAGCGCTTCAGGGTGGTGCTCTCTCTGGGCCCTTGCCCCTGAGACTGGGGGCAAGGCAGGGTGTCCACACTCCCAGGCCAAGGCAGAACCACATGCACACGTCTGATCTGCGCCCTGCACCGGCAGAGAGCTCGGGGGAGCCAGAGTCTGTCAGGCAGCTGCTGGGCTGGCCGCCTGTGTGGGAAGGGGCAGAGCCGACCTAGGGGCAAGTTGGGCCTCTTGCTCTCCCTGCTGCCCTGAGGCTGCTGGGCCAAAGAGGTCTTGGCCATCCAGCCCCTTGCTGGTCCCTTCCCTCTGACGAGGCCCTCTGAGCTCCAGCACCTTGCAGTGTGGAGACAGCCCCTGCCAGCAACCTCCTCTCCAAGGAGGCCTCAACCGAGGCCTAGGCCCAGGGGAAAGGCACCAGCGGGGATGAGCCTGGGGAGGCGCCCGGGCATGACTGGACCCAGGCCCGCAGCCTGCCCCTTGGTGGGGCAGTACCCCCGGAGGCCAGGAAGGTCTGGGCAAGGCTGGCCAGGGGCAGGGGCCCTGCTGGGTCCTGCCTCTGGCCTGTGGGGCCTCTGAGCACAACCGGCCCTCTCCCACTGAAAGACTTCCCCGGCTGCCTCCAAAGGCCGGTTTTCCAACACTCCCGCCCGCTGTTCTCGCCAGGCACGCACAATTCTCCCAAGCCCGGGAGAAAAGCGCTTCGTTGTGTTGCTCTCTCCGGGCCCTTGCCCCTGAGTGTGGGGGCCAGGCAGTGGTTCCACACTCCCAGACCAAGGCAGAACCACATGCACACGTCTGTTCCTGACCCCTGCACCGGCAGAGAGCTCGGGGGAGCCAGAGTCTGTCAGGCAACTGCTGGGCTGGCCGCCTGTGTGGGAAGGGGCAGAGCCGACCTAGGGGCAAGTTGGGCCTCTTCCTCTCCCTGCTGCCCTGAGGCTGCTGGGCCAAAGACGTCTTGGGCATCCAGCCCCTTGCTGGTCCCTTCCCTCTGACGAGGCCCTCTGAGCTCCAGCACCTTGCAGTGTGGAGACAGCCCCTGCCAGCAACCTCCTCTCCAAGGAGGCCTCAACCGAGGCCTAGGCCCAGGGGAAAGGCACCAGCGGGGATGAGCCAGTGGAGGCGCACGGGCATGTCTGGACCCAGTCCCCGCAGCCTGCCCCTTGGTGGGGCAGTACCCCCGGAGGCCAGGAAGGTCTGGGCAAGGCTGTCAGGGGCAGGGACACTGCTGGGTCCTGCCCCTGGCCTGTGGGACGTCTGAGCACAACCGGCACTCTCCCGCTGGAAGACCTGCCCGGCTGCCTCCAAAGGCCGGTTAACAAGCGCTCCCGCCCACTGTTCCCAGCAGGCGTGCACAATGCTCCCAAGCCCGGGAGAAAAGCGCTTCGGGGTGGTGCTCTCTTCGGGCCCTTGCCCCTGAGCCTGGGGGCAAGGCAGGGTGTCTACACTCCCAGGCGAAGGCAGAACCACATGCACACGTCTGATCTGCCCCCTGCACCGGCAGAGAGCTCGGGGTAGCCAGAGTCTGTCAGGCAGCTGCTGGGCTGGCCGCCTGTGTGGGAAGGGGCAGAGCCGACCTAGGGGCAAGTTGGGCCTCTTGCTCTCCCTGCTGCCCTGAGGCTGCTGGGCCAAAGAGGTCCTGGGCATCCAGCCCCTTGCTTGTCCCTTCCCTCTGACGAGGCCCTCTGAGCTCCAGCACCTTGCAGTGTGGAGACAGCACCTGCCAGCAATCTCCTCTCCAAGGAGGCCTCAACCGAGGCCTAGGCCCAGGGAAAAGGCACCAGCGGGGTTGAGCCAGGGGAGGCGCCCGGGCATGTCTGGACCCTGTCCCCGCAGCCTGCCCCTTGGTGGGGCAGTACCCCCGGAGGCCAGGAAGGTCTGGGCAAGGCTGGCCAGGGGCAGGGGCCCTGCTGGGTCCTCCCCTGGCCTGTGGGGCCTCTGAGCACAACCGGCCCTTGCCCACTGGAAGACCTCCCCGGCTGCCTCCAAAGGCCGGTTTGCAAGCACTCCCGCCCACTGTTCCCGCCAGGCGCGCACAATGCTCCCAAGCTGGGGAGAAAAGCGCTTCAGGGTGGTGGTCTCTCCGGGCCCCTGCCCCTGAGCCTGGGGGCCAGGCAGGGGATCCACAGTCCCAGGCCAAGGCAGAACCACATGCACACGTTTGTTCCTGCCCCCTCCACCGGCAGAGAGCTGGGGGGAGCCAGAGTCTGTCAGGCAGCTGCTGGGCTGGCCGCCTGTGTGGGAAGGGGCAGAGCCGACCTAGGGGCAAGTTGGGCCTCTTGCTCTCCCTGCTGCCCTGAGGCTGCTGGGCCAAATCGGTCTTGGGCATCCAGCCCCTTGCTGGTCCCTTCCCTCTGACGAGGCCCTCTGAGCTCCAGCACCTTGCAGTGTGGAGACAGCCCCTGCCAGCAACCTCCTCTCCAAGGAGGCCTCAACCGAGGCCTAGGCCCAGGGGAAAGGCACCAGCGGGGATGAGCCTGGGGAGGCGCACGGGCATGTCTGGACCCAGTCCCCGCAGCCTGCCCCTTGGTGGGGCAGTACCCCCGGAGGCCAGGAAGGTCTGGGCAAGGCTGGCCAGGGGCAGGGGACCTGCTGGGTCCTGCCCCTGGCCTGTGGGGCCTCTGAGCACAACCGGCCCTCTCCCACTGGAAGACCTCCCCGGCTGCCTCCAAAGGCCGGTTTGCCAACACTCCCGCCCGCTGTTCCCGCCAGGCGCGCACAATGCTCCCAAGCTGGGGAGAAAAGCGCTTCGGGGTGGTGGTCTCTCCGGGCCCCTGCCCCTGAGCCTGGGGGCCAGGCAGGGGATCCACAGTCCCAGGCCAAGACAGAACCACATGCACACGTCTGTTCCTGCCCCCTCCACCGGCAGAGAGCTGGGGGGAGCCAGAGTCTGTCAGGCAGCTGCTGGGCTGGCCGCCTGTGTGGGAAGGGGCAGAGCCGACCTAGGGGCAAGTTGGGCCTCTTGCTCTCCCTGCTGCCCTGAGGCTGCTGGGCCAAAGACGTCTTGGGCATCCAGCCCCTTACTGGTCCCTTCCCTCTGACGAGGCCCTCTGAGCTCCAGCACCTTGCAGTGTGGAGACAGCCCCTGCCAGCAACCTCCTCTCCAAGGAGGCCTCAACCGAGGCCTAGGCCCAGGGGAAAGGCACCAGCGGGGATGAGCCAGTGGAGGCGCAAGGGCATGTCTGGACCCAGTCCCCGCAGCCTGCCCCTTGGTGGGGCAGTACCCCCGGAGGCCAGGAAGGTCTGTGCAAGGCTGCCAGGGGCAGGGACAGCGCTGGGTCCTGCCCCTGGCCTGTGGGACGTCTGAGCACAACCGGCACTCTCCCGCTGGAAGACCTCCCCGTCTGCCTCGAAAGGCCGGTTTGCAAGCACTCCCGCCCGCTGTTCCCGCCAGGCACGCACAATGCTCCCAAGCCCGGTAGAAAAGCGCTTCGGGGTGGTGCTCTCTCCGGGCCCTTGCCCCTAAGCCTGCGGGCCAGGCAGGGGGAACACACTCCCAGGCCAAGACAGAACGACATGAACACGTCTGTTCCTGCCCCCTACACCGGCAGAGAGCTCGGGGGAGCCAGAGTCTCTCAGGCAGGTGCTGGGCTGGCCGCCTGTGTGGGAAGGGGCAGAGCCGACCTAGGGGCAAGTTGGGCCTCTTGCTCTCCCTGCTGCCCTGAGGCTGCTGGGCCAAAGACGTCTTGGGCATCCAGCCCTTTGCTGGTCCCTTCCTTCTGACGAGGCACTCTGAGCTCCAGCACCTTGCAGTGTGGAGACAGCACCTGCCAGCAATCTCCTCTCCAAGGAGGCCTCAACCGAGGCCTAGGCCCAGGGGAAAGGCACCAGCGGGGATGAGCCTGGAGAGGCGCCCGGGCATGCCTGGACCCAGTCCCCGCAGCCTGCCCCTTGGTGGGGCAGTACCCCTGGAGGCCAGGAAGGTCTGGGCAAGGCTGACCAGGGGCAGGGGACCTGCTGGGTCCTGCCCCTGGCCTGTGGGGCCTCTGAGCACAACCGGCCCTCTCCCACTGGAAGACCTCCCCGGCTGCCTCCAAAGGCCGTTTTGCACGCACTCCCGCCCACTGTTCCCACCAAGCGCGCACAATGCTCCCATCCCGGGAGAAAAGCGCTTCGGGGTGGTGCTCTCTCCGGGCCCTTGCCCCTGAGACTGGGGGCCAGGCAGGGGGTCCACACTCCCAGGCCAAGGCAGAACCACATGCACACGTCTGTTCCTGCCCCCTGCACCGGCAGAGAGCTCGGGGGAGCCAGAGTCTGTCAGGCAGCTGCTGGGCTGGCCACCTTTGTGGGAAGGGGCAGAGCCGACCTAGGGGCAAGTTGGGCCTCTTGCTCTCCCTGCTGCCCTGAGGCTGCTGGGCCAAAGAGGTCTTGGGCATCCAGCCCTTTGCTTGTCCCTTCCCTCTGACGAGGCCCTCTGAGCTCCAGCACCTTGCAGTGTGGAGACAGCCCCTGCCAGCAACCTCCTCTCCAAGAGGCCTCAACCGAGACCTAGGACCAGGGGAAAGGCACCAGCGGGGATGAGCCTGGGGAGGCGCCCAGGCATGTCTGGACCCAGTCCCCGCAGCCTGCCCCTTGGTGGGGCAGTACCCCCGGAGGCCAGGAAGGTCTGGGAAAGGCTGGCCAGGGGCAGGGGACCTGCTGGGTCCTGCCCCTGGCCTGTGGGGCCTCTGAGCACAACCGGCCCTCTCCCACTGGAAGACCTCCCCGGCTGCCTCCAAAGGCCGGTTTGCAAGCGCTCCAGGCCACTGTTACCAGCAGGCGGGCACAATGCTCCTAAGCCCGGAAGAAAAGCGCTTCAGGGTGGTGCTCTTTCTGGGCCCTTGCCCCTGAGCCTGGGGGCAAGGCAGGGTGTCCACACTCCCAGGCCAAGGCAGAACCACATGCACACGTCTGACCTGCCCCCTGCACCGGCAGAGAGCTCGGGGGAGCCAGAGTCTGTCAGGCAGCTGCTGGGCTGGCCGCCTGTGTGGGAAGTGGCAGAGCCGACCTAGGGGCAAGTTGGGCCTCTTGCTCTCCCTGCTGCCCTGAGGCTGCTGGGCCAAAGAGGCCTTGGGCATCCAGCCCCTTGCTGGTCCCTTCCCTCTGACGAGGCCCTCTGAGCTCCAGCACCTTGCAGTGTGGAGACAGCCCCTGCCAGCAACCTCCTCTCCAAGGAGGCCTCAACCGAGGCCTAGGCCCAGGGGAAAGGCACCAGCGGGGATGAGCCTGGGGAGGCGCCCGGGCATGTCTGGACCCAGTCCCCGCAGCCTGCCCCTTGGTGGGGCAGTACCCCCGGAGGCCAGGAAGGTCTGGGCAAGGCTGGCCAGGGGCAGGGGCCCTGCTGGGTCCTGCCCCTGGCCTGTGGGGCCTCTGAGCACAACCGGCCCTCTCCCACTGGAAGAACTCCCCGGCTGCCTCCAAAGGCCAGTTTGCCAACACTCCCGCCCGCTGTTCCCGCCAGGGACGCACAATGCTCCCAAGCCCGGGAGAAAAGCACTTCGGTGTGGTGCTCTCCTCGGGCCCTTGCCCCTGAGCCTGGGGGCCAGGCAGTTGGTCCACACTCCCAGACCAAGGCAGAACCACATGCACACGTCTGTTCCTGACCCCTGCACCGGCAGAGAGCTCGGGGGAGCCAGAGTCTGTCAGGCAGCTGCTGGGCTGGCCGCCTGTGTGGGAAGGGGCAGAGCCGACCTAGGGGCAAGTTGGGCCTCTTCCTCTCCCTGCTGCCCTGAGGCTGCTGGGCCAAAGAGGTCTTGGGCATCCAGCCCCTTGCTGGTCCCTTCCCTCTGACGAGGCCCTCTGAGCTCCAGCACCTTGCAGTGTGGAGACAGCCCCTGCCAGCAACCTCCTCTCCAATGAGGCCTCAACCGAGGCCTAGGCCCAGGGGAAAGGCACCAGCGGGGATGAGCCTGGGGAGGCGCCCGGGCATGTCTGGACCCAGTCCGCGCAGCCTGCCCCTTGGTGGGGCAGTACCCCCGGAAGCCAGGAAGGTCTGTGCAAGGCTGCCAGGGGCAGGGACAGCGCTGGGTCCTGCCCCTGGCCTGTGGGACGTCTGAGCACAACCGGCACTCTCCCGCTGGAAGACCTCCCCGTCTGCCTCGAAAGGCCGGTTTGCAAGCACTCCCGCCCGCTGTTCCCGCCAGGCACGCACAATGCTCCCAAGCCCGGTAGAAAAGCGCTTCGGGGTGGTGCTCTCTCCGGGCCCTTGCCCCTAAGCCTGCGGGCCAGGCAGGGGGAACACACTCCCAGGCCAAGACAGAACGACATGAACACGTCTGTTCCTGCCCCCTACACCGGCAGAGAGCTCGGGGGAGCCAGAGTCTCTCAGGCAGGTGCTGGGCTGGCCGCCTGTGTGGGAAGGGGCAGAGCCGACCTAGGGGCAAGTTGGGCCTCTTGCTCTCCCTGCTGCCCTGAGGCTGCTGGGCGAAAGACGTCTTGGGCATCCAGCCCTTTGCTGGTCCCTTCCTTCTGACGAGGCACTCTGAGCTCCAGCACCTTGCAGTGTGGAGACAGCACCTGCCAGCAATCTCCTCTCCAAGGAGGCCTCAACCGAGGCCTAGGCCCAGGGGAAAGGCACCAGCGGGGATGAGCCTGGAGAGGCGCCCGGGCATGTCTGGACCCAGTCCCCGCAGCCTGCCCCTTGGTGGGGCAGTACCCCTGGAGGCCAGGAAGGTCTGGGCAAGGCTGACCAGGGGCAGGGGACCTGCTGGGTCCTGCCCCTGGCCTGTGGGGCCTCTGAGCACAACCGGCCCTCTCCCACTGGAAGACCTCCCCGGCTGCCTCCAAAGGCCGTTTTGCACGCACTCCCGCCCACTGTTCCCACCAAGCGCGCACAATGCTCCCATCCCGGGAGAAAAGCGCTTCGGGGTGGTGCTCTCTCCGGGCCCTTGCCCCTGAGACTGGGGGCCAGGCAGGGGGTCCACACTCCCAGGCCAAGGCAGAACCACATGCACACGTCTGTTCCTGCCCCCTCCACCGGCAGAGAGCTCGGGGGAGCCAGAGTCTGTCAGGCAGCTGCTGGGCTGGCCACCTTTGTGGGAAGGGGCAGAGCCGGCCTAGGGGCAAGTTGGGCCTCTTGCTCTCCCTGCTGCCCTGAGGCTGCTGGGCCAAAGAGGTCTTGGGCATCCAGCCCTTTGCTTGTCCCTTCCCTCTGACGAGGCCCTCTGAGCTCCAGCACCTTGCAGTGTGGAGACAGCCCCTGCCAGCAACCTCCTCTCCAAGGAGGCCTCAACCGAGACCTAGGACCAGGGGAAAGGCACCAGCGGGGATGAGCCTGGGGAGGCGCCCAGGCATGTCTGGACCCAGTCCCCGCAGCCTGCCCCTTGGTGGGGCAGTACCCCCGGAGGCCAGGAAGGTCTGGGAAAAGCTGGCCAGGGGCAGGGGACCTGCTGGGTCCTGCCCCTGGCCTGTGGGGCCTCTGAGCACAACCGGCCCTCTCCCACTGGAAGACCTCCCCGGCTGCCTCCAAAGTCCTGTTTGCCAACACTCCCACCCGCTGTTCACGCCAGACTTGCACAATGCTCCCAAGCCCGGGAGAAAAGCGCTTCGGGGTGGTGCTCTCTCCGGGCCCTTGCCCCTGAGCCTGGGGGCAAGGCATGGGGAACACACTCCCAGGCCAAGGCAGAACCACATGCCCACGTCTGTTCCTGTCCCCTGCACCGGCAGAGAGCTTGGGGGAGCCAGAGTCTGTCAGCCAGCTGCTGGGTTGGCCGCCTGTGTGGGAAGGGGCAGAGCCGCCCTAGGGGCAAGTTGGGCCTCTTGCTCTCCCTGCTGCCCTGAGGCTGCTGGGCCAAAGACGTCTTGGGCATCCAGCCCCTTACTGGTCCCTTCCCTCTGACGAGGCCCTCTGAGCTCCAGCACCTTGCAGTGTGGAGACAGCCCCTGCCAGCAACCTCCTCTCCAAGGAGGCCTCAACCGAGGCCTAGGCCCAGGGGAAAGGCACCAGCGGGGATGAGCCAGGGGAGGCGCCCGAGCATGTCTGGACCCAGTCCCCGCAGCCTGCCCCTTGGTGGGGCAGTACCCCCGGAGGCCAGGAAGGTCTGGGTAAGACTGGCCAGGGGCAGGGGCCCTGCTGGGTCCTGCCCCTGGCCTGTGGGGCCTCTGAGCACAACCGGCCCTCTCCCACTGGAAGACTTCCCCGGCTGCCTCCAAAGGCCGGTTTGCAAGCGCTCCCGGCCACTGTTACCAGCAGGCGGGCACAATGCTCCTAAGCCCGGAAGAAAAGCGCTTCAGGGTGGTGCTCTCTCTGGGCCCTTGCCCCTGAGCCTGGGGGCAAGGCAGTGTGTCCACACTCCCAGGCCAAGGCAGAACCACATGCACACGTCTGACCTGCCCCCTGCACCGGCAGAGAGCTCGGGGGAGCCAGAGTCTGTCAGGCAGCTGCTGGGCTGGCCGCCTGTGTGGGAAGTGGCAGAGCCGACCTAGGGGCAAGTTGGGCCTCTTGCTCTCCCTGCTGCCCTGAGGCTGCTGGGCCAAAGAGGTCTTGGGCATCCAGCCCCTTGCTGGTCCCTTCACTCTGACGAGGCCCTCTGAGCTCCAGCACCTTGCAGTGTGGAGACAGCCCCTGCCAGCAACCTCCTCTCCAAGGAGGCCTCAACCGAAGCCTAGGCCCAGGGGAAAGGCACCAGCGGGGATGAGCCTGGGGAGGCGCCCGGGCATGTCTGGACCCAGTCCCCGCAGCCTGCCCCTTGGTGGGGCAGTACCCCCGGAGGCCAGGAAGGTCTGGGCAAGGCTGGCCAGGGGCAGGGGCCCTGCTGGGTCCTGCCCCTGGCCTGTGGGGCCTCTGAGCACAACCGGCCCTCTCCCACTGGAAGAACTCCCCGGCTGCCTCCAAAGGCCAGTTTGCCAACACTCCCGCCCACTGTTCCCGCCAGGCACGCACAATGCTCCCAAGCCCGGGAGAAAAGCACTTCGGGGTGGTGCTCTCCTCGGGCCCTTGCCCCTGAGCCTGCGGGCCAGGCAGTTGGTCCACACTCCCAGACCAAGGCAGAACCACATGCACACGACTGTTCCTGACCCCTGCACCGGCAGAGAGCTCGGGGGAGCCAGAGTCTGTCAGGCAGCTGCTGGGCTGGCCGCCTGTGTGGGAAGGGGCAGAGCCGACCTAGGGGCAAGTTGGGCCTCTTCCTCTCCCTGCTGCCCTGAGGCTGCTGGGCCAAAGAGGTCTTGGGCATCCAGCCCCTTGCTGGTCCCTTCCCTCTGACGAGGCCCTCTGAGCTCCAGCACTTTGCAGTGTGGAGACAGCCCCTGCCAGCAACATCCTCTCCAAGGAGGCCTCAACCGAGGCCTAGGCCCAGGGGAAAGGCACCAGCGGGGATGAGCCTGGGGAGGCGCCCGGGCATGTCTGGACCCAGTCCCCGCAGCCTGCCCCTTGGTGGGGCAGTACCCCCGGAGGCCAGGAAGATCTGGGCAAGGCTGGCCAGGGGCAGGGGCCCTGCTGGGTCCTCCCCATGGCCTGTGGGGCCTCTGAGCACATCCGGCCCTCTCCCACTGGAAGACCTCCCCGGCTGCCTCCAAAGGCCAGTTTGCCAACACTCCTGGCCGCTCTTCCGGCCAGGCACGCACAATGCTCCCAAGCCCGGGAGAAAAGCGCTTCGGGGTGGTGCTCTCTCCGGGCCCTTGCCCGTGTGCCTGTGGGCAAGGCAGGGGGAACACACTCCCAGACCAAGGCAGAAACACATGCACACGTCTGTTCCTGTCCCCTGCACCGGCAGAGAGCTCGGGGGAGCCAGACTCTCTCAGGCAGGTGCTGGGCTGGCCGCCTGTGTGGGAAGGGGCAGAGCCGACCTAGGGGCAAGTTGGGCCTCTTGCTCTCCCTGCTGCCCTGAGGCTGCAGGGCCAAAGACGTCTTGGGCATCCAGCCCCTTACTGGTCCCTTCCCTCTGACGAGGCCCTCTGAGCTCCAGCACCTTGCAGTGTGGAGACAGCCCCTGCCAGCAATCTCCTCTCCAAGGAGGCCTCATCCGAGGCCTAGGCCCAGGGGAAAGGCACCAGCGGGGTTGAGCCAGGGGAGGCGCCCGGGCATGTCTGGACCCTGTCCCCGCAGCCTGCCCCTTGGTGGGGCAGTACGCCCGGAGGCCAGGAAGGTCTGGGCAAGGCTGGCCAGGGGCAGTGGCCCTGCTGGGTCCTGCCCCTGGCCTGTGGGGCCTCTGAGCACAACCGGCCCTCTCCCACTGGAAGACCTCCCCGGCTGCCTCCAAAGGCCGGTTTGCAAGCACTCCCGCCCACTGTTCCCGCCAGGCGCGCACAATGCTCCCAATCCCGGAGAAAAGCGCTTCGGGGTGGTGGTCTCTCCGGGCCCTTGCCCCTGAGCCTGGGGGCCAGGCAGGGGATCCACAGTCCCAGGCCAAGGCACAACAACATGCACACGTCTGTTCCTGCCCCCTCCACCGGCAGAGAGCTCGGGGGAGCCAGAGTCTGTCAGGCAGCTGCTGGGCTGGCCGCCTGTGTGGGAAGGGGCAGAGCCGACCTAGGGGCAAGTTGGGCCTCTTGCTCTCCCTGCTGCCCTGAGGCTGCTGGGCCAAAGAGGTCTTGGGCATCCAGCCCCTTGCTGGTCCCTTCCCTCTGACGAGGCCCTCTGAGCTCCAGCACCTTGCAGTGTGGAGACAGCCCCTGCCAGCAACCTCCTCTCCAAGGAGGCCTCAACCGAGGCCTAGGCACAGGGGAAAGGCACCAGCGGGGATGAGCCAGTGGAGGCGCACGGGCATATCAGGACCCAGTCCCCGCAGCCTGCCCCTTGGTGGGGCAGTACCCCCGGAGGCCAGGAAGGTCTGGGCAAGGCTGGCCAGGGGCAGGGGCCCTGCTGGGTCCTGCCCCTGGCCTGTGGGGCCTCTGAGCACAACCGGCCCTCTCCCACTGGAAGACCTCCCCGGCTGCCTCCAAAGGCGGGTTTGCCAACACTCCCGCCCGCTGTTCCCGCCAGGCACGCACAACGCTCCCAAGGCCAGGAGAAAAGCGCTTCGGGGTGTTGCTCTCTCCGGGCCCTTGCCCCTGAGCCTGGGGTCCAGGCAGTGGGTCCACACTCCCAGACCAAGGCAGAACCACATGCACACGTCTGTTCCTGACCCCTGCACCGGCAGAGAGCTCGGGGGAGCCAGAGTCTGTCAGGCAGCTGCTGGGTTGGCTGCCTGTGTGGGAAGGGGCAGAGCCGACCTAGGGGCAAGTTGGGCCTCTTGCTCTCCCTGCTGCCCTGAGGCTGCTGGGCCAAAGAGGTCTTGGGCATCCAGCCCCTTGCTGGTCCCTTCCCGCTGACGAGGCCCTCTGAGCTCCAGCACCTTGCAGTGTGGAGACAGCCCCTGCCAGCAACCTCCTCTCCAAGGAGGCATCAACCGAGGCCTATGCCCAGGGGAAAGGCACCAGCGGGGATGAGCCTGGGGAGGCGCCCAGGCATGTCTGGACCCAGTCCCCGCAGCCTGCCCCTTGGTGGGGCAGTACCCCCGGAGGCCAGGAAGGTCTGGGCAAGGCTGGCCAGGGGCAGGGGCCCTACTGGGTCCTGCCCCTGGCCTGTGGGGCCTCTGAGCACAACCGGCCCTCTCCCACTCGAAGAACTCCCCGGCTGCCTCCAAAGGCCAGTTTGCCAACACTCCCGCAAGCTGTTCCCGCCAGGCACGCACAATGCTCACAAGCCCGGGAGAAAAGCACTTCGGGGTGGTGCTCTCCTCGGGCCCTTGCCCCTGAGCCTGGGGGCCAGGCAGTTGGTCCACACTCCCAGACCAAGGCAGAACCACATGCACACGTCTGTTCCTGACCCCTGCACCGGCAGAGAGCTCGGGGGAGCCAGAGTCTGTCAGGCAGCTGCTGGGCTGGCCGCCTGTGTGGGAAGGGGCAGAGCCGACCTAGGGGCAAGTTGGGCCTCTTCCTCTCCCTGCTGCCCTGAGGCTGTTGGGCCAAATATGTCTTGGGCATCCAGCCCCTTGCTGGTCCCTTCACTCTGACGAGGCCCTCTGAGCTCTAGCACCTTGCAGTGTGGAGACAGCCCCTGCCAGCAACATCCTCTCCAAGGAGGCCTCAACCGAGGCCTAGGCCCAGGGGAAAGGCACCAGCGGGGATGAGCCTGGGGAGGCGCCCGGGCATGTCTGGACCCAGTCCCCGCAGCCTGCCCCTTGGTGGGGCAGTACCCCCGGAGGCCAGGAAGATCTGGGCAAGGCTGGCCAGGGGCAGGGGCCCTGCTGGGTCCTCCCCATGGCCTGTGGGGCCTCTGAGCACAACCGGCCCTCTCCCACTGGAAGACCTCCCCGGCTGCCTCCAAAGGCCAGTTTGCCAACACTCCTGCCCGCTCTTCCCGCCAGGCACGCACAATGCTCCCAAGCCCGGGAGAAAAGCGCTTCGGGGTGGTGCTCTCTCCGGGCCCTTGCCCCTGAGCCTGTGGGCAAGGCAGGGGGAACACACTCCCAGACCAAGGCAGAAACACATGCACACGTCTGGTCCTGTCCCCTGCACCGGCAGAGAGCTCGGGGGAGCCAGAGTCTGTCAGGCAGCTGCTGGGCTGGCCACCTTTGTGGGAAGGGGCAGAGCCGACCTAGGGGCAAGTTGGGCCTCTTGCTCTCCCTGCTGCCCTGAGGCTGCTGGGCCAAAGAGGTCTTGGGCATCCAGCCCTTTGCTTGTCCCTTCCCTCTGACGAGGCCCTCTGAGCTCCAGCACCTTGCAGTGTGGAGACAGCCCCTGACAGCAACCTCCTCTCCAAGGAGGCCTCAACCGAGACCTAGGACCAGGGGAAAGGCACCAGCGGGGATGAGCCTGGGGAGGCGCCCAGGCATGTCTGGACCCAGTCCCCGCAGCCTGCCCCTTGGTGGGGCAGTACCCCCGGAGGCCAGGAAGGTCTGGGAAAGGCTGGCCAGGGGCAGGGGACCTGCTGGGTCCTGCCCCTGGCCTGTGGGGCCTCTGAGCACAACCGGCCCTCTCCCACTGGAAGACCTCCCCGGCTGCCTCCAAAGGCCGGTTTGCAAGCGCTCCTGGCCGCTCTTCCGGCCAGGCACGCACAATGCTCCCAAGCCCGGGAGAAAAGCGCTTCGGGGTGGTGCTCTCTCCGGGCCCTTGCCCGTGTGCCTGTGGGCAAGGCAGGGGGAACACACTCCCAGACCAAGGCAGAAACACATGCACACGTCTGTTCCTGTCCCCTGCACCGGCAGAGAGCTCGGGGGAGCCAGACTCTCTCAGGCAGGTGCTGGGCTGGCCGCCTGTGTGGGAAGGGGCAGAGCCGACCTAGGGGCAAGTTGGGCCTCTTGCTCTCCCTGCTGCCCTGAGGCTGCAGGGCCAAAGACGTCTTGGGCATCCAGCCCCTTACTGGTCCCTTCCCTCTGACGAGGCCCTCTGAGCTCCAGCACCTTGCAGTGTGGAGACAGCCCCTGCCAGCAATCTCCTCTCCAAGGAGGCCTCATCCGAGGCCTAGGCCCAGGGGAAAGGCACCAGCGGGGTTGAGCCAGGGGAGGCGCCCGGGCATGTCTGGACCCTGTCCCCGCAGCCTGCCCCTTGGTGGGGCAGTACGCCCGGAGGCCAGGAAGGTCTGGGCAAGGCTGGCCAGGGGCAGTGGCCCTGCTGGGTCCTGCCCCTGGCCTGTGGGGCCTCTGAGCACAACCGGCCCTCTCCCACTGGAAGACCTCCCCGGCTGCCTCCAAAGGCCGGTTTGCAAGCACTCCCGCCCACTGTTCCCGCCAGGCGCGCACAATGCTCCCAATCCCGGGAGAAAAGCGCTTCGGGGTGGTGGTCTCTCCGGGCCCTTGCCCCTGAGCCTGGGGGCCAGGCAGGGGATCCACAGTCCCAGGCCAAGGCACAACAACATGCACACGTCTGTTCCTGCCCCCTCCACCGGCAGAGAGCTCGGGGGAGCCAGAGTCTGTCAGGCAGCTGCTGGGCTGGCCGCCTGTGTGGGAAGGGGCAGAGCCGACCTAGGGGCAAGTTGGGCCTCTTGCTCTCCCTGCTGCCCTGAGGCTGCTGGGCCAAAGAGGTCTTGGGCATCCAGCCCCTTGCTGGTCCCTTCCCTCTGACGAGGCCCTCTGAGCTCCAGCACCTTGCAGTGTGGAGACAGCCCCTGCCAGCAACCTCCTCTCCAAGGAGGCCTCAACCGAGGCCTAGGCACAGGGGAAAGGCACCAGCGGGGATGAGCCAGTGGAGGCGCACGGGCATATCAGGACCCAGTCCCCGCAGCCTGCCCCTTGGTGGGGCAGTACCCCCGGAGGCCAGGAAGGTCTGGGCAAGGCTGGCCAGGGGCAGGGGCCCTGCTGGGTCCTGCCCCTGGCCTGTGGGGCCTCTGAGCACAACCGGCCCTCTCCCACTGGAAGACCTCCCCGGCTGCCTCCAAAGGCGGGTTTGCCAACACTCCCGCCCGCTGTTCCCGCCAGGCACGCACAACGCTCCCAAGGCCAGGAGAAAAGCACTTCGGGGTGTTGCTCTCTCCGGGCCCTTACCCCTGAGCCTGGGGTCCAGGCAGTGGGTCCACACTCCCAGACCAAGGCAGAACCACATGCACACGTCTGTTCCTGACCCCTGCACCGGCAGAGAGCTCGGGGGAGCCAGAGTCTGTCAGGCAGCTGCTGGGTTGGCTGCCTGTGTGGGAAGGGGCAGAGCCGACCTAGGGGCAAGTTGGGCCTCTTGCTCTCCCTGCTGCCCTGAGGCTGCTGGGCCAAAGAGGTCTTGGGCATCCAGCCCCTTGCTGGTCCCTTCCCGCTGACGAGGCCCTCTGAGCTCCAGCACCTTGCAGTGTGGAGACAGCCCCTGCCAGCAACCTCCTCTCCAAGGAGGCATCAACCGAGGCCTATGCCCAGGGGAAAGGCACCAGCGGGGATGAGCCTGGGGAGGCGCCCAGGCATGTCTGGACCCAGTCCCCGCAGCCTGCCCCTTGGTGGGGCAGTACCCCCGGAGGCCAGGAAGGTCTGGGCAAGGCTGGCCAGGGGCAGGGGCCCTACTGGGTCCTGCCCCTGGCCTGTGGGGCCTCTGAGCACAACCGGCCCTCTCCCACTCGAAGAACTCCCCGGCTGCCTCCAAAGGCCTGTTTGCCAACACTCCCGCAAGCTGTTCCCGCCAGGCACGCACAATGCTCCCAAGCCCGGGAGAAAAGCACTTCGGGGTGGTGCTCTCCTCGGGCCCTTGCCCCTGAGCCTGGGGGCCAGGCAGTTGGTCCACACTCCCAGACCAAGGCAGAACCACATGCACACGTCTGTTCCTGACCCCTGCACCGGCAGAGAGCTCGGGGGAGCCAGAGTCTGTCAGGCAGCTGCTGGGCTGGCCGCCTGTGTGGGAAGGGGCAGAGCCGACCTAGGGGCAAGTTGGGCCTCTTCCTCTCCCTGCTGCCCTGAGGCTGTTGGGCCAAATATGTCTTGGGCATCCAGCCCCTTGCTGGTCCCTTCACTCTGACGAGGCCCTCTGAGCTCTAGCACCTTGCAGTGTGGAGACAGCCCCTGCCAGCAACATCCTCTCCAAGGAGGCCTCAACCGAGGCCTAGGCCCAGGGGAAAGGCACCAGCGGGGATGAGCCTGGGGAGGCGCCCGGGCATGTCTGGACCCAGTCCCCGCAGCCTGCCCCTTGGTGGGGCAGTACCCCCGGAGGCCAGGAAGATCTGGGCAAGGCTGGCCAGGGGCAGGGGCCCTGCTGGGTCCTCCCCATGGCCTGTGGGGCCTCTGAGCACAACCGGCCCTCTCCCACTGGAAGACCTCCCCGGCTGCCTCCAAAGGCCAGTTTGCCAACACTCCTGCCCGCTCTTCCCGCCAGGCACGCACAATGCTCCCAAGCCCGGGAGAAAAGCGCTTCGGGGTGGTGCTCTCTCCGGGCCCTTGCCCCTGAGCCTGTGGGCAAGGCAGGGGGAACACACTCCCAGACCAAGGCAGAAACACATGCACACGTCTGGTCCTGTCCCCTGCACCGGCAGAGAGCTCGGGGGAGCCAGAGTCTGTCAGGCAGCTGCTGGGCTGGCCACCTTTGTGGGAAGGGGCAGAGCCGACCTAGGGGCAAGTTGGGCCTCTTGCTCTCCCTGCTGCCCTGAGGCTGCTGGGCCAAAGAGGTCTTGGGCATCCAGCCCTTTGCTTGTCCCTTCCCTCTGACGAGGCCCTCTGAGCTCCAGCACCTTGCAGTGTGGAGACAGCCCCTGACAGCAACCTCCTCTCCAAGGAGGCCTCAACCGAGACCTAGGACCAGGGGAAAGGCACCAGCGGGGATGAGCCTGGGGAGGCGCCCAGGCATGTCTGGACCCAGTCCCCGCAGCCTGCCCCTTGGTGGGGCAGTACCCCCGGAGGCCAGGAAGGTCTGGGAAAGGCTGGCCAGGGGCAGGGGACCTGCTGGGTCCTGCCCCTGGCCTGTGGGGCCTCTGAGCACAACCGGCGCTCTCCCACTGGAAGACCTCCCCGGCTGCCTCCAAAGGCCGGTTTGCAAGCGCTCCAGGCCACTGTTACCAGCAGGCGGGCACAATGCTCCTAAGCCCGGAAGAAAAGCGCTTCAGGGTGGTGCTCTTTCTGGGCCCTTGCCCCTGAGCCTGGGGGCAAGGCAGGGTGTCCACACTCCCAGGCCAAGGCAGAACCACATGCACACGTCTGACCTGCCCCCTGCACCGGCAGAGAGCTCGGGGGAGCCAGAGTCTGTCAGGCAGCTGCTGGGCTGGCCGCCTGTGTGGGAAGTGGCAGAGCCGACCTAGGGGCAAGTTGGGCCTCTTGCTCTCCCTGCTGCCCTGAGGCTGCTGGGCCAAAGAGGCCTTGGGCATCCAGCCCCTTGCTGGTCCCTTCCCTCTGACGAGGCCCTCTGAGCTCCAGCACCTTGCAGTGTGGAGACAGCCCCTGCCAGCAACCTCCTCTCCAAGGAGGCCTCAACCGAGGCCTAGGCCCAGGGGAAAGGCACCAGCGGGGATGAGCCTGGGGAGGCGCCCGGGCATGTCTGGACCCAGTCCCCGCAGCCTGCCCCTTGGTGGGGCAGTACCCCCGGAGGCCAGGAAGGTCTGGGCAAGGCTGGCCAGGGGCAGGGGCCCTGCTGGGTCCTGCCCCTGGCCTGTGGGGCCTCTGAGCACAACCGGCCCTCTCCCACTGGAAGAACTCCCCGGCTGCCTCCAAAGGCCAGTTTGCCAACACTCCCGCCCGCTGTTCCCGCCAGGGACGCACAATGCTCCCAAGCCCGGGAGAAAAGCACTTCGGTGTGGTGCTCTCCTCGGGCCCTTGCCCCTGAGCCTGGGGGCCAGGCAGTTGGTCCACACTCCCAGACCAAGGCAGAACCACATGCACACGTCTGTTCCTGACCCCTGCACCGGCAGAGAGCTCGGGGGAGCCAGAGTCTGTCAGGCAGCTGCTGGGCTGGCCGCCTGTGTGGGAAGGGGCAGAGCCGACCTAGGGGCAAGTTGGGCCTCTTCCTCTCCCTGCTGCCCTGAGGCTGCTGGGCCAAAGAGGTCTTGGGCATCCAGCCCCTTGCTGGTCCCTTCCCTCTGACGAGGCCCTCTGAGCTCCAGCACCTTGCAGTGTGGAGACAGCCCCTGCCAGCAACCTCCTCTCCAATGAGGCCTCAACCGAGGCCTAGGCCCAGGGGAAAGGCACCAGCGGGGATGAGCCTGGGGAGGCGCCCGGGCATGTCTGGACCCAGTCCGCGCAGCCTGCCCCTTGGTGGGGCAGTACCCCCGGAAGCCAGGAAGGTCTGTGCAAGGCTGCCAGGGGCAGGGACAGCGCTGGGTCCTGCCCCTGGCCTGTGGGACGTCTGAGCACAACCGGCACTCTCCCGCTGGAAGACCTCCCCGTCTGCCTCGAAAGGCCGGTTTGCAAGCACTCCCGCCCGCTGTTCCCGCCAGGCACGCACAATGCTCCCAAGCCCGGTAGAAAAGCGCTTCGGGGTGGTGCTCTCTCCGGGCCCTTGCCCCTAAGCCTGCGGGCCAGGCAGGGGGAACACACTCCCAGGCCAAGACAGAACGACATGAACACGTCTGTTCCTGCCCCCTACACCGGCAGAGAGCTCGGGGGAGCCAGAGTCTCACAGGCAGGTGCTGGGCTGGCCGCCTGTGTGGGAAGGGGCAGAGCCGACCTAGGGGCAAGTTGGGCCTCTTGCTCTCCCTGCTGCCCTGAGGCTGCTGGGCCAAAGACGTCTTGGGCATCCAGCCCTTTGCTGGTCCCTTCCTTCTGACGAGGCACTCTGAGCTCCAGCACCTTGCAGTGTGGAGACAGCACCTGCCAGCAATCTCCTCTCCAAGGAGGCCTCAACCGAGGCCTAGGCCCAGGGGAAAGGCACCAGCGGGGATGAGCCTGGAGAGGCGCCCGGGCATGTCTGGACCCAGTCCCCGCAGCCTGCCCCTTGGTGGGGCAGTACCCCTGGAGGCCAGGAAGGTCTGGGCAAGGCTGACCAGGGGCAGGGGACCTGCTGGGTCCTGCCCCTGGCCTGTGGGGCCTCTGAGCACAACCGGCCCTCTCCCACTGGAAGACCTCCCCGGCTGCCTCCAAAGGCCGTTTTGCACGCACTCCCGCCCACTGTTCCCACCAAGCACGCACAATGCTCCCATCCCGGGAGAAAAGCGCTTCGGGGTGGTGCTCTCTCCGGGCCCTTGCCCCTGAGACTGGGGGCCATGCAGGGGGTCCACACTCCCAGGCCAAGGCAGAACCACATGCACACGTCTGTTCCTGCCCCCTCCACCGGCAGAGAGCTCGGGGGAGCCAGAGTCTGTCAGGCAGCTGCTGGGCTGGCCACCTTTGTGGGAAGGGGCAGAGCCGGCCTAGGGGCAAGTTGGGCCTCTTGCTCTCCCTGCTGCCCTGAGGCTGCTGGGCCAAAGAGGTCTTGGGCATCCAGCCCTTTGCTTGTCCCTTCCCTCTGACGAGGCCCTCTGAGCTCCAGCACCTTGCAGTGTGGAGACAGCCCCTGCCAGCAACCTCCTCTCCAAGGAGGCCTCAACCGAGACCTAGGACCAGGGGAAAGGCACCAGCGGGGATGAGCCTGGGGAGGCGCCCAGGCATGTCTGGACCCAGTCCCCGCAGCCTGCCCCTTGGTGGGGCAGTACCCCCGGAGGCCACGAAGGTCTGGGAAAAGCTGGCCAGGGGCAGGGGACCTGCTGGGTCCTGCCCCTGGCCTGTGGGGCCTCTGAGCACAACCGGCCCTCTCCCACTGGAAGACCTCCCCGGCTGCCTCCAAAGTCCTGTTTGCCAACACTCCCACCCGCTGTTCACGCCAGACTTGCACAATGCTCCCAAGCCCGGGAGAAAAGCGCTTCGGGGTGGTGCTCTCTCCGGGCCCTTGCCCCTGAGCCTGGGGGCAAGGCATGGGGAACACACTCCCAGGCCAAGGCAGAACCACATGCCCACGTCTGTTCCTGTCCCCTGCACCGGCAGAGAGCTTGGGGGAGCCAGAGTCTGTCAGCCAGCTGCTGGGTTGGCCGCCTGTGTGGGAAGGGGCAGAGCCGCCCTAGGGGCAAGTTGGGCCTCTTGCTCTCCCTGCTGCCCTGAGGCTGCTGGGCCAAAGACGTCTTGGGCATCCAGCCCCTTACTGGTCCCTTCCCTCTGACGAGGCCCTCTGAGCTCCAGCACCTTGCAGTGTGGAGACAGCCCCTGCCAGCAACCTCCTCTCCAAGGAGGCCTCAACCGAGGCCTAGGCCCAGGGGAAAGGCACCAGCGGGGATGAGCCAGGGGAGGCGCCCGAGCATGTCTGGACCCAGTCCCCGCAGCCTGCCCCTTGGTGGGGCAGTACCCCCGGAGGCCAGGAAGGTCTGGGTAAGACTGGCCAGGGGCAGGGGCCCTGCTGGGTCCTGCCCCTGGCCTGTGGGGCCTCTGAGCACAACCGGCCCTCTCCCACTGGAAGACCTCCCCGGCTGCCTCCAAAGGCCGGTTTGCAAGCGCTCCCGGCCACTGTTACCAGCAGGCGGGCACAATGCTCCTAAGCCCGGAAGAAAAGCGCTTCAGGGTGGTGCTCTCTCTGGGCCCTTGCCCCTGAGCCTGGGGGCAAGGCAGGGTGTCCACACTCCCAGGCCAAGGCAGAACCACATGCACACGTCTGACCTGCCCCCTGCACCGGCAGAGAGCTCGGGGGAGCCAGAGTCTGTCAGGCAGCTGCTGGGCTGGCCGCCTGTGTGGGAAGTGGCAGAGCCGACCTAGGGGCAAGTTGGGCCTCTTGCTCTCCCTGCTGCCCTGAGGCTGCTGGGCCAAAGAGGTCTTGGGCATCCAGCCCCTTGCTGGTCCCTTCACTCTGACGAGGCCCTCTGAGCTCCAGCACCTTGCAGTGTGGAGACAGCCCCTGCCAGCAACCTCCTCTCCAAGGAGGCCTCAACCGAGGCCTAGGCCCAGGGGAAAGGCACCAGCGGGGATGAGCCTGGGGAGGCGCCCGGGCATGTCTGGACCCAGTCCCCGCAGCCTGCCCCTTGGTGGGGCAGTACCCCCGGAGGCCAGGAAGGTCTGGGCAAGGCTGGCCAGGGGCAGGGGCCCTGCTGGGTCCTGCCCCTGGCCTGTGGGGCCTCTGAGCACAACCGGCCCTCTCCCACTGGAAGAACTCCCCGGCTGCCTCCAAAGGCCAGTTTGCCAACACTCCCGCCCACTGTTCCCGCCAGGCACGCACAATGCTCCCAAGCCCGGGAGAAAAGCACTTCGGGGTGGTGCTCTCCTCGGGCCCTTGCCCCTGAGCCTGGGGGCCAGGCAGTTGGTCCACACTCCCAGACCAAGGCAGAACCACATGCACACGTCTGTTCCTGACCCCTGCACCGGCAGAGAGCTCGGGGGAGCCAGAGTCTGTCAGGCAGCTGCTGGGCTGGCCGCCTGTGTGGGAAGGGGCAGAGCCGACCTAGGGGCAAGTTGGGCCTCTTCCTCTCCCTGCTGCCCTGAGGCTGCTGGGCCAAAGAGGTCTTGGGCATCCAGCCCCTTGCTGGTCCCTTCCCTCTGACGAGGCCCTCTGAGCTCCAGCACTTTGCAGTGTGGAGACAGCCCCTGCCAGCAACATCCTCTCCAAGGAGGCCTCAACCGAGGCCTAGGCCCAGGGGAAAGGCACCAGCGGGGATGAGCCTGGGGAGGCGCCCGGGCATGTCTGGACCCAGTCCCCGCAGCCTGCCCCTTGGTGGGGCAGTACCCCCGGAGGCCAGGAAGATCTGGGCAAGGCTGGCCAGGGGCAGGGGCCCTGCTGGGTCCTCCCCATGGCCTGTGGGGCCTTTGAGCACAACCGGCCCTCTCCCACTGGAAGACCTCCCCGGCTGCCTCCAAAGGCCAGTTTGCCAACACTCCTGGCCGCTCTTCCGGCCAGGCACGCACAATGCTCCCAAGCCCGGGAGAAAAGCGCTTCGGGGTGGTGCTCTCTCCGGGCCCTTGCCCGTGTGCCTGTGGGCAAGGCAGGGGGAACACACTCCCAGACCAAGGCAGAAACACATGCACACGTCTGTTCCTGTCCCCTGCACCGGCAGAGAGCTCGGGGGAGCCAGACTCTCTCAGGCAGGTGCTGGGCTGGCCGCCTGTGTGGGAAGGGGCAGAGCCGACCTAGGGGCAAGTTGGGCCTCTTGCTCTCCCTGCTGCCCTGAGGCTGCAGGGCCAAAGACGTCTTGGGCATCCAGCCCCTTACTGGTCCCTTCCCTCTGACGAGGCCCTCTGAGCTCCAGCACCTTGCAGTGTGGAGACAGCCCCTGCCAGCAATCTCCTCTCCAAGGAGGCCTCATCCGAGGCCTAGGCCCAGGGGAAAGGCACCAGCGGGGTTGAGCCAGGGGAGGCGCCCGGGCATGTCTGGACCCTGTCCCCGCAGCCTGCCCCTTGGTGGGGCAGTACGCCCGGAGGCCAGGAAGGTCTGGGCAAGGCTGGCCAGGGGCAGTGGCCCTGCTGGGTCCTGCCCCTGGCCTGTGGGGCCTCTGAGCACAACCGGCCCTCTCCCACTGGAAGACCTCCCCGGCTGCCTCCAAAGGCCGGTTTGCAAGCACTCCCGCCCACTGTTCCCGCCAGGCGCGCACAATGCTCCCAATCCCGGGAGAAAAGCGCTTCGGGGTGGTGGTCTCTCCGGGCCCTTGCCCCTGAGCCTGGGGGCCAGGCAGGGGATCCACAGTCCCAGGCCAAGGCACAACAACATGCACACGTCTGTTCCTGCCCCCTCCACCGGCAGAGAGCTCGGGGGAGCCAGAGTCTGTCAGGCAGCTGCTGGGCTGGCCGCCTGTGTGGGAAGGGGCAGAGCCGACCTAGGGGCAAGTTGGGCCTCTTGCTCTCCCTGCTGCCCTGAGGCTGCTGGGCCAAAGAGGTCTTGGGCATCCAGCCCCTTGCTGGTCCCTTCCCTCTGACGAGGCCCTCTGAGCTCCAGCACCTTGCAGTGTGGAGACAGCCCCTGCCAGCAACCTCCTCTCCAAGGAGGCCTCAACCGAGGCCTAGGCACAGGGGAAAGGCACCAGCGGGGATGAGCCAGTGGAGGCGCACGGGCATATCAGGACCCAGTCCCCGCAGCCTGCCCCTTGGTGGGGCAGTACCCCCGGAGGCCAGGAAGGTCTGGGCAAGGCTGGCCAGGGGCAGGGTCCCTGCTGGGTCCTGCCCCTGGCCTGTGGGGCCTCTGAGCACAACCGGCCCTCTCCCACTGGAAGACCTCCCCGGCTGCCTCCAAAGGCGGGTTTGCCAACACTCCCGCCCGCTGTTCCCGCCAGGCACGCACAACGCTCCCAAGGCCAGGAGAAAAGCGCTTCGGGGTGTTGCTCTCTCCGGGCCCTTGCCCCTGAGCCTGGGGTCCAGGCAGTGGGTCCACACTCCCAGACCAAGGCAGAACCACATGCACACGTCTGTTCCTGACCCCTGCACCGGCAGAGAGCTCGGGGGAGCCAGAGTCTGTCAGGCAGCTGCTGGGTTGGCTGCCTGTGTGGGAAGGGGCAGAGCCGACCTAGGGGCAAGTTGGGCCTCTTGCTCTCCCTGCTGCCCTGAGGCTGCTGGGCCAAAGAGGTCTTGGGCATCCAGCCCCTTGCTGGTCCCTTCCCGCTGACGAGGCCCTCTGAGCTCCAGCACCTTGCAGTGTGGAGACAGCCCCTGCCAGCAACCTCCTCTCCAAGGAGGCATCAACCGAGGCCTATGCCCAGGGGAAAGGCACCAGCGGGGATGAGCCTGGGGAGGCGCCCAGGCATGTCTGGACCCAGTCCCCGCAGCCTGCCCCTTGGTGGGGCAGTACCCCCGGAGGCCAGGAAGGTCTGGGCAAGGCTGGCCAGGGGCAGGGGCCCTACTGGGTCCTGCCCCTGGCCTGTGGGGCCTCTGAGCACAACCGGCCCTCTCCCACTCGAAGAACTCCCCGGCTGCCTCCAAAGGCCAGTTTGCCAACACTCCCGCAAGCTGTTCCCGCCAGGCACGCACAATGCTCCCAAGCCCGGGAGAAAAGCACTTCGGGGTGGTGCTCTCCTCGGGCCCTTGCCCCTGAGCCTGGGGGCCAGGCAGTTGGTCCACACTCCCAGACCAAGGCAGAACCACATGCACACGTCTGTTCCTGACCCCTGCACCGGCAGAGAGCTCGGGGGAGCCAGAGTCTGTCAGGCAGCTGCTGGGCTGGCCGCCTGTGTGGGAAGGGGCAGAGCCGACCTAGGGGCAAGTTGGGCCTCTTCCTCTCCCTGCTGCCCTGAGGCTGTTGGGCCAAATATGTCTTGGGCATCCAGCCCCTTGCTGGTCCCTTCACTCTGACGAGGCCCTCTGAGCTCTAGCACCTTGCAGTGTGGAGACAGCCCCTGCCAGCAACATCCTCTCCAAGGAGGCCTCAACCGAGGCCTAGGCCCAGGGGAAAGGCACCAGCGGGGATGAGCCTGGGGAGGCGCCCGGGCATGTCTGGACCCAGTCCCCGCAGCCTGCCCCTTGGTGGGGCAGTACCCCCGGAGGCCAGGAAGATCTGGGCAAGGCTGGCCAGGGGCAGGGGCCCTGCTGGGTCCTCCCCATGGCCTGTGGGGCCTCTGAGCACAACCGGCCCTCTCCCACTGGAAGACCTCCCCGGCTGCCTCCAAAGGCCAGTTTGCCAACACTCCTGCCCGCTCTTCCCGCCAGGCACGCACAATGCTCCCAAGCCCGGGAGAAAAGCGCTTCGGGGTGGTGCTCTCTCCGGGCCCTTGCCCCTGAGCCTGTGGGCAAGGCAGGGGGAACACACTCCCAGACCAAGGCAGAAACACATGCACACGTCTGGTCCTGTCCCCTGCACCGGCAGAGAGCTCGGGGGAGCCAGAGTCTTTCAGGCAGGTGCTGGGCTGGCCGCCTGTGTGGGAAGGGGCAGAGCCGACCTAGGGGCAAGTTGGGACTCTTGCTCTCCCTGCTGCCCTGAGGCTGCAGGGCCAAAGACGTCTTGGGCATCCAGCCCCTTACTGGTCCCTTCCCTCTGACGAGGCCCTCTGAGCTCCAGCACCTTGCAGTGTGGAGACAGCCCCTGCCAGCAATCTCCTCTCCAAGGAGGCCTCAACCGAGGCCTAGGCCCAGGGGAAAGGCACCAGCGGGGTTGAGCCAGGGGAGGCGCCCGGGCATGTCTGGACCCTGTCCCCGCAGCCTGCCCCTTGGTGGGGCAGTACCCCCGGAGGCCAGGAAGGTCTGGGCAAGGCTGGCCAGGGGCAGGGGCCCTGCTGGGTCCTGCCCCTGGCCTGTGGGGCCTCTGAGCACAACCGGCCCTCTCCCACTGGAAGACCTCCCTGGCTGCCTCCAAAGTCCTGTTTGCAAGCACTCCCGCCCACTGTTCCCGCCAGGCGCGCACAATGCTCCCAAGCCCGGGAGAAAAGCGCTTCGGGGTGGTGGTCTCTCCGGGCCCTTGCCCCTGAGCCTGGGGGCCAGGCAGGGGATCCACAGTCCCAGGCCAAGGCACAACAACATGCACACGTCTGTTCCTGCCCCCTCCACCGGCAGAGAGCTGGGGGGAGCCAGAGTCTGTCAGGCAGCTGCTGGGCTGGCCGCCTGTGTGGGAAGGGGCAGAGCCGACCTAGGGGCAAGTTGGGCCTCTTGCTCTCCCTGCTGCCCTGAGGCTGCTGGGCCAAAGAGGTCTTGGGCATCCAGCCCCTTGCTGGTCCCTTCCCTCTGACGAGGCCCTCTGAGCTCCAGCACCTTGCAGTGTGGAGACAGCCCCTGCCAGCAACCTCCTCTCCAAGGAGGCCTCAACCGAGGCCTAGGCACAGGGGAAAGGCACCAGCGGGGATGAGCCAGTGGAGGCGCACGGGCATATCAGGACCCAGTCCCTGCAGCCTGCCCCTTGGTGGGGCAGTACCCCCGGAGGCCAGGAAGGTCTGGGCAAGGCTGGCCAGGGGCAGGGGCCCTGCTGGGTCCTGCCCCTGGCCTGTGGGGCCTCTGAGCACAACCGGCCCTCTCCCACTGGAAGACCTCCCCGGCTGCCTCCAAAGGCGGGTTTGCCAACACTCCCGCCCGCTGTTCCCGCCAGGCACGCACAACGCTCCCAAGGCCAGGAGAAAAGCGCTTCGGGGTGTTGCTCTCTCCGGGCCCTTGCCCCTGAGCCTGGGGTCCAGGCAGTGGGTCCACACTCCCAGACCAAGGCAGAACCACATGCACACGTCTGTTCCTGACCCCTGCACCGGCAGAGAGCTCGGGGGAGCCAGAGTCTGTCAGGCAGCTGCTGGGTTGGCTGCCTGTGTGGGAAGGGGCAGAGCCGACCTAGGGGCAAGTTGGGCCTCTTGCTCTCCCTGCTGCCCTGAGGCTGCTGGGCCAAAGAGGTCTTGGGCATCCAGCCCCTTGCTGGTCCCTTCCCGCTGACGAGGCCCTCTGAGCTCCAGCACCTTGCAGTGTGGAGACAGCCCCTGCCAGCAACCTCCTCTCCAAGGAGGCCTCAACCGAGGCCTAGGCCCAGGGGAAAGGCACCAGCGGGGATGAGCCTGGGGAGGCGCCCGGGCATGTCTGGACCCAGGCCCCGCAGCATGCCCCTTGGTGGGGCAGTACCCCCGGAGGCCAGGAAGGTCTGGGCAAGGCTGGCCAGGGGCAGGGGCCCTGCTGGGTCCTGCCCCTGGCCTGTGGGGCCTCTGAGCACAACCGGCCCTCTCCCACTGGAAGACCTCCCCGGCTGCCTCCAAGGCCGGTTTGCAAGCGCTCCCGCCCACTGTTCCCAGCAGGCGTGCACAATGCTCCCAAGCCCGGGAGAAAAGCGCTTCAGGGTGGTGCTCTCTCCGGGCCCTTGCCCCTGAGCCTGGGGGAAAGGCAGGGTGTCCACACTCCCAGGACAAGGCAGAACCACATGCACACGTCTGATCTGCCCCCTGCACCGGCAGAGAGCTCGGGGGAGCTAGAGTCTGTCAGGCAGCTGCTGGGCTGGCCGCCTGTGTGGGAAGGGGCAGAGCCGACCTAGGGGCAAGTTGGGCCTCTTGCTCTCCCTGCTGCCCTGAGGCTGCTGGGCCAAAGAGGTCTTGGGCATCCAGCCCCTTGCTGGTCCCTTCCCTCTGACGAGGCCCTCTGAGCTCCAGCACCTTTCAGTGTGGAGACAGCCCCTGCCAGCAACCTCCTCTCCAAGGAGGCCTCAACCGAGGCCTAGGCCCAGGGGAAAGGCACCAGCGGGGATGAGCCTGGGGAGGCGCCCGGGCATGTCTGGACCCAGTCCCCGCAGCCTGCCCCTTGGTGGGGCAGTACCCCCGGAGGCCAGGAAGGTCTGGGCAAGGCTGCCAGGGGCAGGGACACTGCTGGGTCCTGCCCCTGGCCTGTGGGGCGTCTGAGCACAACCGGCACTCTCCCGCTGGAAGACCTCCCCGTCTGCCTCGAAAGGCCGGTTTGCAAGCACTCCCGCCCGCTGTTCCCGCCAGGCACGCACAATGCTCCCAAGCCCGGGAGAAAAGCGCTTCGGGGTGGTGCTCTCTCCGGGCCCTTGCCCCTGAGCCTGGGGGCAAGGCATGGGGAACACACTCCCAGGCCAAGGCAGAACCACATGCCCACGTCTGTTCCTGTCCCCTGCACCGGCAGAGAGCTTGGGGGAGCCAGAGTCTGTCAGGCAGCTGCTGGGCTGGCCGCCTGTGTGGGAAGGGGCAGAGCCGCCCTAGGGGCAAGTTGGGCCTCTTGCTCTCCCTGCTGCCCTGAGGCTGCTGGGCCAAACACGTCTTGGGCATCCAGCCCCTTACTGGTCCCTTCCCTCTGACGAGGCCCTCTGAGCTCCAGCACCTTGCAGTGTGGAGACAGCCCCTGCCAGCAACCTCCTCTCCAAGGAGGCCTCAACCAAGGCCTAGGCCCAGGGGAAAGGCACCAGCGGGGATGAGCCAGGGGAGGCGCCCGAGCATGTCTGGACCCAGTCCCCGCAGCCTGCCCCTTGGTGGGGCAGTACCCCCGGAGGCCAGGAAGGTCTGGGTAAGACTGGCCAGGGGCAGGGGTCCTGCTGGGTCCTGCCCCTGGCCTGTGGGGCCTCTGAGCACAACCGGCCCTCTCCCACTGGAAGACCTCCCCGGCTGCCTCCAAAGGCCGGGTTGCAAGCGCTCCCGGCCACTGTTACTAGCAGGCGGGCACAATGCTCCTAAGCCCGGAAGAAAAGCGCTTCAGGGTGGTGCTCTCTCTGGGCCCTTGCCCCTGAGCCTGGGGGCAAGGCAGGGTGTCCACACTCCCAAGCCAAGGCAGAACCACATGCACACGTCTGACCTGCCCCCTGCACCGGCAGAGAGCTCGGGGGAGCCAGAGTCTGTCAGGCAGCTGCTGGCTGGCCGCATGTGAGGGAAGTGGCAGAGCCGACCTAGGGCAAGTTGGGCCTCTTGCTCTCCCTGCTGCCCTGAGGCTGCTGGGCCAAAGAGGTCTTGGGCATCCAGCCCCTTGCTGGTCCCTTCCCTCTGACGAGGCCCTCTGAGCTCCAGCACCTTGCAGTGTGGAGACAGCCCCTGCCAGCAACCTCCTCTCCAAGGAGGCCTCAACCGAGGCCTAGGCCCAGGGGAAAGGCACCAGCGGGGATGAGCCTGGGGAGGCGCCCGGGCATGTCTGGACCCAGTCCCCGCAGCCTGCCCCTTGGTGGGGCAGTACCCCCGGAGGCCAGGAAGGTCTGGGCAAGGCTGGCCAGGGGCAGGGGGCCTGCTGGGTCCTGCCCCTGGCCTGTGGGGCCTCTGAGCACAACCGGCCCTCTCCCACTGGAAGAACTCCCCGGCTGCCTCCAAAGGCCAGTTTGCCAACACTCCCGCCCGCTGTTCCCGCCAGGCACGCACAATGCTCCCAAGCCCGGGAGAAAAGCGCTTCGGGGTGGTGCTCTCTCCGGGCCCTTGCCCCTGAGCCTGGGGGCAAGGCAGGGGGAACACACTCCCAGGCCAAGGCAGAACCACATGCACACGTCTGTTCCTGACCCCTGCACCGGCAGAGAGCTGGGGGGAGCCAGAGTCTGTCAGGCAGCTGCTGGGCTGGCCGCCTGTGTGGGAAGGGGCAGAGCCGAACTAGGGGCAAGTTGGGCCTCTTGCTCTCCCTGCTGCCCTGAGGCTGCTGGGCCAAAGAGGTCTTGGGCATCCAGCCCCTTGCTTGTCCCTTCCCTCTGACGAGGCCCTCTGAGCTCCAGCACCTTGCAGTGTGGAGACAGCACCTGCCAGCAATCTCCTCTCCAAGGAGGCCTCAACCGAGGCCTAGGCCCAGGGAAAAGGCACCAGCGGGGTTGAGCCAGGGGAGGCGCCCGGGCATGTCTGGACCCTGTCCCCGCAGCCTGCCCCTTGGTGGGGCAGTACCCCCGGAGGCCAGGAAGGTCTGGGCAAGGCTGGCCAGGGGCAGGGGCCCTGCTGGGTCCTGCCCCTGGCCTGTGGGGCCTCTGAGCACAACCGGCCCTTGCCCACTGGAAGACCTCCCCGGCTGCCTCCAAAGGCCGGTTTGCAAGCACTCCCGCCCACTGTTCCCGCCAGGCGCGCACAATGCTCCCAAGACCGGGAGAAAAGCGCTTCGGGGTGGTGGTCTCTCCGGGCCCCTGGCCTTGAGCCTGGGGGCCAGGCAGGGGATCCACAGTCCCAGGCCAAGGCAGAACCACATGCACACGTCTGTTCCTGCCCCCTCCACCGGCAGAGAGCTCGGGGGAGCCAGAGTCTGTCAGGCAGCTGCTGGGCTGGCCGCCTGTGTGGGAAGGGGCAGAGCCGACCTAGGGGCAAGTTGGGCCTCTTGCTCTCCCTGCTGCCCTGAGGCTGCTGGGCCAAAGAGGTCTTGGGCATCCAGCCCCTTGCTGGTCCCTTCCCTCTGACGAGGCCCTCTGAGCTCCAGCACCTTGCAGTGTGGAGACAGCCCCTGCCAGCAACCTCTTCTCCAAGGAGGCCTCAACCGAGGCCTAGGCCCAGGGGAAAGGCACCAGCGGGGATGAGCCAGTGGAGGCGCACGGGCATGTCTGGACCCAGTCCCCGCAGCCTGCCCCTTGGTGGGGAAGTACCCCCGGAGGCCAGGAAGGTCTGGGCAAGGCTGGCCAGGGGCAGGGGCCCTGCTGGGTCCTGCCCCTGGCCTGTGGGGCCTCTGAGCACAACCGGCCCTCTCCCACTGGAAGACCTCCCCGGCTGCCTCCAAAGGCCGGTTTGCCAACACTCCCGCCCGCTGTTCCCGCCAGGCACGCACAATGCTCCCAAGCCCGGGAGAAAAGCGCTTCGGGGTGTTGCCCTCTCCGGGCCCTTGCCCCTGAGTCTGGCGTCCAGGCAGTGGGTCCACACTCCCAGACCAAGGCAGAACCACATGCACACGTCTGTTCCTGACCCCTGCACCGGCAGAGAGCTCGGGGGAGCCAGAGTCTGTCAGGCAGCTGCTGGGTTGGCTGCCTGTGTGGGAAGGGGCAGAGCCGACCTAGGGGCAAGTTGGGCCTCTTCCTCTCCCTGCTGCCCTGAGGCTGCTGGGCCAAAGACGTCTTGGGCATCCAGCCCCTTACTGGTCCCTTCCCTCTGACGAGGCCCTCTGAGCTCCAGCACCTTGCAGTGTGGAGACAGCCCCTGCCAGCAACCTCCTCTCCAAGGAGGCCTCAACCGAGGCCTAGGCCCAGGGGAAAGGCACCAGCGGGGATGAGCCAGTGGAGGCGCAAGGGCATGTCTGGACCCAGTCCCCGCAGCCTGCCCCTTGGTGGGGCAGTACCCCCGGAGGCCAGGAAGGTCTGGGCAAGGCTGCGAGGGGCAGGGGCCCTGCTGGGTCGTGCCCCTGGCCTGTAGGGCGTCTGAGCACAACCGGCACTCTCCCGCTGGAAGACCTCCCCGTCTGCCTCCAAAGGCCGGTTTGCAAGCACTCCCGCCCGCTGTTCCCGCCAGGCAGGCACAATGCTCCCAAGCCCGGGAGAAAAGCGCTTCGGGGTGGTGCTCTCCTCGGGCCCTTGCCCCTGAGCCTGGGGGCCAGGGAGTTGGAAGACACTCCCAGGCCAAGGCAGAACGACATGCACACGTCTGTTCCTGCCCCCTACACCGGCAGAGAGCTCGGGGGAGCCAGAGACTGCCAGGCTGCTACTGGGCTGGCTGACTGTTGGGACGGGGCAGAGCCGACCTAGGGGCAAGTTGGGCCTCTTGCTCTCCCTGCTGCCCTTAGGCTGCTGGGTCAAAGAGGTCTTGGGCATCCAGCCCCTTGCTGGTCCCTTCCCTCTGACGAGGCCCTCTGAGCTCCAGCACCTTGCAGTGTGGAGACAGCCCCTGCCAGCAACCTCCTCTCCAATGAGGCCTCAACCGAGGCCTAGGCCCAGGGGAAAGGCACCAGCGGGGATGAGCCTGGGGAGGCGCCCGGGCATGTCTGGACCCAGTCCCCGCAGCCTGCCCCTTGGTGGGGCAGTACCACTGGAGGCCAGGAAGGTCTGGGCAAGGCTGACCAGGGGCAGGGGACCTGCTGGGTCCTGCCCCTGGCCTGTGGGGCCTCTGAGCACAACCGGGCCTCTCCCACTGGAAGACCTCCCCGGCTGCCTCCAAAGGCCGTTTTGCACGCACTCCCGCCCACTCTTCCCACCAAGCGCGCATAATGCTCCCAAGCCCGGGAGAAAAGCGCTTCGGGGTGGTGCTCTCTCCGGGCCCTTGCCCCTGAGACTGGGGTCCAGGCAGGGGGTCCACACTCCCAGGCCAAGGCAGAACCACATGCACACGTCTGTTCCTGACCCCTGCACCGGCAGAGAGCTCGGGGGAGCCAGAGTCTGTCAGGCAGCTGCTGGGCTGGCCGCCTTTGTGGGAAGGGGCAGAGCCGACCTAGGGGCAAGTAGGGCCTCTTGCTCTCCCTGCTGCCCTGAGGCTGCTGGGCCAAAGAGGTCTTGGGCATCCAGCCCTTTGCTTGTCCCTTCCCTCTGACGAGGCCCTCTGAGCTCCAGCACCTTGCAGTGTGGAGACAGCCCCTGCCAGCAACCTCCTCTCCAAGGAGGCCTCAACCGAGACCTAGGACCAGGGGAAAGGCACCAGCGGGGATGAGCCTGGGGAGGCGCCCAGGCATGTCTGGACCCAGTCCCCGCAGCCTGCCCCTTGGTGGGGCAGTACCCATGGAGGCCAGGAAGGTCTGGGAAAGGCTGGCCAGGGGCAGGGGACCTGCTGGGTCCTGCCCCTGGCCTGTGGGGCCTCTGAGCACAACCGGCCCTCTCCCACTGTAAGACCTCCCCGGCTGCCTCCAAAGTCCTGTTTGCCAACACTCCCACCCGCTGTTCACGCCAGACTTGCACAATGCTCCCAAGCCCGGGAGAAAAGCGCTTCGGGGTGGTGCTATTTCCGGGTCCTTGCCCCTGAGCCTGGGGGCCAGGCAGGGGGAACACACTCCCAGGCCAAGGCAGAACCACATGCACACGTCTGTTCCTGACCCCTGCACCGGCAGAGAGCTCGGGGGAGCCAGAGTCTGTCAGGCAGGTGCTGGGCTGGCCGCCTGTGTGGGAAGGGGCAGAGCCGACCTAGGGGCAAGTTGGGCCTCTTGCTCTCCCTGCTGCCCTGAGGCTGCAGGGCCAAAGACGTCTTGGGCATCCAGCCCCTTACTGGTCCCTTCCCTCTGACGAGGCCCTCTGAGCTCCAGCACCTTGCAGTGTGGAGACAGCCCCTGCCAGCAATCTCCTCTCCAAGGAGGCCTCAACCGAGGCCTAGGCCCAGGGGAAAGGCACCAGCGGGGTTGAGCCAGGGGAGGCGCCCGGGCATGTCTGGACCCTGTCCCCGCAGCCTGCCCCTTGGTGGGGCAGAACCCCTGGAGGCCAGGAAGGTCTGGGCAAGGCTGGCCAGGGGCAGGGGCTCTGCTGGGTCCTGCCCCTGGCCTGTGGGGCCTCTGAGCACAACCGGCCCTCTCCCACTGGAAGACCTCCCCGGCTGCCTCCAAAGGCCGGTTTGGAAGCACTCCCGCCCACTGTTCCCGCCAGGCGCGCACAATGCTCCCAAGCCCGGGAGAAAAGCGCTTCGGGGTGGTGGTCTCTCCGGGCCCTTGCCCCTGAGCCTGGGGGCCAGGCAGGGGATCCACAGTCCCAGGCCAAGGCACAACAACATGCACACGTCTGTTCCTGCCCCCTCCACCGGCAGAGATCTGGGGGGAGCCAGAGTCTGTCAGGCAGCTGCTGGGCTGGCCGCCTTTGTGGGAAGGGGCAGAGCCGACCTAGGGGCAAGTTGGGCCTCTTGCTCTCCCTGCTGCCCTGAGGCTGCTGGGCCAAAGAGGTCTTGAGCATCCAGCCCCTTGCTGGTCCCTTCCCTCTGACGAGGCCCTCTGAACTCCAGCACCTTGCAGTGTTGAGACAGACCCTGCCAGCAACCTCCTCTCCAAGGAGGCCTCAACCGAGGCCTAGGCCCAGGGGAAAGGCACCAGCGGGGATGAGCCAGTGTAGGGGCCCGGACATGTCTGGACCCAGTCCCCGCAGCCTGCCCCTTGGTGGGGCAGTACCCCCGGAGGCCAGGAAGGTCTGGGCAAGGCTGGCCAGGGGCAGGGTCCCTGCTGGGTCCTGCCCCTGGCCTGTGGGGCCTCTGAGCACAACCGGCCCTCTCCCACTGGAAGACCTCCCCGGCTGCCTTCAAAGGCGGGTTTGCCAACACTCCCGCCCGCTGTTCCCGCCAGGCACGCACAACGCTCCCAAGGCCAGGAGAAAAGCGCTTCGGGGTGTTGCTCTCTCCGGGCCCTTGCCCCAGAGCCTGGGGTCCAGGCAGTGGGTCCACACTCCCAGACCAAGGCAGAACCACATGCACACGTCTGTTCCTGACCCCTGAACCGGCAGAGAGCTCGGGGGAGCCAGAGTCTATCAGGCAGCTGCTGGGTTGGCTGCCTGTGTGGGAAGGGGCAGAGCCGACCTAGGGGCAAGTTGGGCCTCTTGCTCTCCCTGCTGCCCTGAGGCTGCTGGGCCAAAGAGGTCTTGGGCATCCAGCCCCTTGCTGGTCCCTTCCCGCTGACGAGGCCCTCTGAGCTCCAGCACCTTGCAGTGTGGAGACAGCCCCTGCCAGCAACCTCCTCTCCAAGGAGGCATCAACCGAGGCCTATGCCCAGGGGAAAGGCACCAGCGGGGATGAGCCTGGGGAGGCGCCCAGGCATGTCTGAACCCAGTCCCCGCAGCCTGCCCCTTCGTGGGGCAGTAACCCCGGAGGCCAGGAAGGTCTGGGCAAGGCTGGCCAGGGGCAGGGGACCTGCTGGGTCCTGCCCCTGGCCTGTGAGGCCTCTGAGCACAACCGGCCCTCTCCCATTGGAAGACCTCCACGGCTGCCTCCAAAGTCCTGTTTGCAAACACTCCCGCCCGCTGTTCACGCCAGGCTCGCACAATGCTCCCAAGCCCGGGAGAAAAGCGCTTCGGGGTGGTGCTCTCTCCGGGCCCTTGCCCCTGAGCCTGGGGGCAAGGCAGGGGGAACACACTCCCAGGCCAAGGCAGAAACACATGCCCACGTCTGTTCCTGTCCCTTGCACCGGCAGAGAGCTTGGGGGAGCCAGAGTCTGACAGGCAGCTGCTGAGTTGGCCGCCTGTGTGGGAAGGGGCAGAGCCGCCCTAGGGGCAAGTTGGGCCTCTTGCTCTCCCTGCTGCCCTGAGGCTGCTGGGCCAAAGACGTCTTGGGCATCCAGCCCCTTACTGGTCCCTTCCCTCTGACGAGGCCCTCTGAGCTCCAGCACCTTGCAGTGTGGAGACAGCCCCTGCCAGCAACCTCCTCTCCAAGGAGGCCTCAACCGAGGCCTAGGCCCAGGGGAAAGGCACCAGCGGGGATGAGCCTGGGGAGGCGCCCGGGCAAGTCTGGACACAGGCCCCGCAGCCTGCCCCTTGGTGGGGCAGTACCCCCGGAGGCCAGGAAGGTCTGGGCAAGGCTGGCCAGGGGCAGGGGCCCTGCTGCGTCCTGCCCCTGGCCTGTGGGGCCTCTGAGCACAACCGGCCCTCTCCCACTGGAAGACCTCCCCGGCTGCCTCCAAAGGCCGGTTTGCAAGCGCTCCCGCCCACTGTTCCCAGCAGGCGTGCACAATGCTCCCAAGCCCGGGAGAAAAGCGCTTCAGGGTGGTGCTCTCTCCGGCCCCTTGCCCCTGAGCCTGGGGGCAAGGCAGGGTGTCCACACTCCCAGGACAAGGCAGAACCACATGCACACGTCTGATCTGCCCCCTGCACCGGCAGAGAGCTCGGGGGAGCCAGAGTCTGTCAGGCAGCTGCTGGGCTGGCCGCCTGTGTGGGAAGGGGCAGAGCCGACCTAGGGGCAAGTTGGGCCTCTTGCTCTCCCTGCTGCCCTGAGGCTGCTGGGCCAAAGAGGTCTTGGGCATCCAGCCCCTTGCTGGTCCCTTCCCTCTGACGAGGCCCTCTGAGCTCCAGCACCTTGCAGTGTGGAGACAGCCCCTGCCAGCAACCTCCTCTCCAAGGAGTCCTCAACCGAGGCCTAGGCCCAGGGGAAAGGCACCAGCGGGGATGAGCCTGGGGAGGCGCCCGGGCATGTCTGGACCCAGTCCCCGCAGCCTGCCCCTTGGTGGGGCAGTACCCCCGGAGGCCAGGAAGGTCTGGGCAAGGCTGCCAGGGGCAGGGACACTGCTGGGTCCTGCCCCTGGCCTGTGGGGCGTCTGAGCACAACCGGCACTCTCCCGCTGGAAGACCTCCCCGTCTGCCTCGAAAGGCCGGTTTGCAAGCACTCCCGCCCGCTGTTCCTGCCAGGCACGCACAATGCTCCCAAGCCCGGGAGAAAAGCGCTTCGGGGTGGTGCTCTCACCGGGCCCTTGCCCCTGAGCCTGGGGGCCAGGCAGGGGGAACACACTCCCAGGCCAAGGCAGAACGACATGCACACGTCTGTTCCTGCCCCCTACACCGGCAGAGAGCTCGGGGTAGCCAGAGACTGCCAGGCTGCTGCTGGGCTGGCCGCCTGTGTGGGACGGGGCAGAGCCGACCTAGGGGCAAGTTGGGCCTCTTGCTCTCCCTGCTGCCCTGAGGCTGCTGGGTCAAAGAGGTCTTGGGCATCCAGCCCTTTGCTGGTCCCTTCCCTCTGACGAGGCCCTCTGATCTCCAGCACCTTGCAGTGTGGAGACAGCCCCTGCCAGCAATCTCCTCTCCAAGGAGGCCTCAACCGAGGCCTAGCCCCAGGGGAAAGGCACCAGCGGGGATGAGCCTGGGGAGGCGCCCGGGGATGTCTGGACCCAGTCCCCGCAGCCTGCCCCTTGGTGGGGCAGTACCCCCGGAGGCCAGGAAGGTCTGGGCAAGGCTGGCCAGGGTCAGGGGCCCTGCTGGGTCCTGCCCCTGGCCTGTGGGGCCTCTGAGCACAACCGGCCCTCTCCCACTGGAAGACCTCCCCGGCTGCCTCCAAAGTCCTGTTTGCTAACACTCCCGCCCGCTGTTCACGCCAGGCTCGCACAATGCTCCCAAGCCCGGGAGAAAAGCGCATTGGGGTGGTTCTCTCTCCGGGCCCTTGCCCCTGAGCCTGGGGGCAAGGCACGGGGAACACACTCCCTGGCCAAGGCAGAACCACATGCCCACGTCTGTTCCTGTCCCCTGCACCGGCAGAGAGCTTGGGGGAGCCAGAGTCTGACAGGCAGCTGCTGGGTTGGCCGCCTGTGTGGGAAGGGGCAGAGCCGACCTAGGGGCAAGTTGGGCCTCTTGCTCTCCCTGCTGCCCTGAGGCTGCTGGGCCAAAGACGTCTTGGGCATCCAGCCCCTTACTGGTCCCTTCCCTCTGACGAGGCCCTCTGAGCTCCAGCACCTTGCAGTGTGGAGACAGCCCCTGCCAGCAACCTCCTCTCCAAGGAGGCCTCAACCGAGGCCTAGGCCCAGGGGAAAGGCACCAGCGGGGATGAGCCAGGGGAGGCGCCCGAGCATGTCTGGACCCAGTCCCCGCAGCCTGCCCCTTTGTGGGGCAGTACCCCCGGAGGCCAGGAAGGTCTGGGCAAGGCTGGCCAGGGGCAGGGGCCCTGCTGCGTCCTGCCCCTGGCCTGTGGGGCCTCTGAGCACAACCGGCCCTCTCCCACTGGAAGACCTCCCCGGCTGCCTCCAAAGGCCGGTTTGCAAGCGCTCCCGCCCACTGTTCCCAGCAGGCGTGCACAATGCTCCCAAGCCCGGGAGAAAAGCGCTTCAGGGTGGTGCTCTCTCCGGGCCCTTGCCCCTGAGCCTGGGGTCAAGGCACGGTGTCCACACTCCCAGGCCAAGTCAGAACCACATGCACACGTCTGTTCCTGACCCCTGCACCGGCAGAGAGCTCGGGGGAGCCAGAGTCTGTCAGGCAGCTGCTGGGCTGGCCGCCTGTGTGGGAAGTGGCAGAGCCGACCTAGGGGCAAGTTGGGCCTCTTGCCCTCCCTGCTGCCCTGAGGCTGCTGGGCCAAAGAGGTCTTGGGCATGCAACCCCTTGCTGGTCCCTTCCCTCTGACGAGGCCCTCTGAGCTCCAGCACCTTGCAGTGTGGAGACAGCCCCTGCCAGCAACCTCCTCTCCAAGGAGGCCTAAACCGAGGCCTAGGCACAGGGGAAAGGCACCAGCGGGGATGAGCCTGGGGAGGCGCCCGGGCATGTATGGACCCAGTCCCCGCAGCCTGCCCCTTGGTGGGGCAGTACCCCCGGAGGCGAGGAAGGTCTGGGAAAGGCTGGCCAGGGGCAGGGGACCTGCTGGGTCCTGCCCCTGGCCTGTGGGGCCTCTGAGCACAACCGGCCCTCTCCCACTGGAAGACGTCCCCGGCTGCCTCCAAAGGCCGGTTTGCAAGCACTCCCGCCCACTGTTCCAACCAAGGGCGCACAACGCTCCCAAGCCCGGGAGAAAATCGCCTCGGGGTGGTGCTCTCTCCGGGCCCTTTCCCCTGAGCCTGTGGGCCAGGCAGGGTGTCCACACTCCCAGGCCAAGGCAGAACGACATGCACACGTCTGTTCCTGCCCCATGCACCGGCAGAGAGCTCGGGGGAGCCAAAGTGTGTCAGGCAGCTGCTGGGCTGGACGCCTGTGTGGGAAGGGGCAGAGCCGACCTAGGGGCAAGTTGGGCCTCTTGCTCTCCCTGATGCCCTGAGGCTGCTGGGTCAAAGAGATCTTGGGCATCCAGCCCCTTGCTTGTCCCTTCCCTCTGACGAGGCCCTCTGAGCTCCAGCACCTTGCAGTGTGGAGACAGCCCCTGCCAGCAACCTCCTCTCCAAGGAGGCCTCAACCGAGGCCTAGGCCCAGGGGAAAGGCACCAGCGGGGATGAGCCTGGGGAGGCGCCCGGGCATGTCTGGACCCAGTCCACGCAGCCTGCCCCTTGGTGGGGCAGTACCCCCGGAAGCCAGGAAGGTCTGGGCAAGGCTGGCCACGGGCAGGGGCCCTGCTGGGTCCTGCCCCTGGCCTGTGGGGCCTCTGAGCACAACCGGCCCTCTCCCACTGGAAGACTTCCCCGGCTGCCTCCAAAGGCCGGTTTGCCAACACTCCCGCCCGCTGTTCCCGCCAGGCACGCACAATTCTCCCAAGCCCGGGAGAAAAGCGCTTCGGGGTGGTGCTCTCTCCAGGCCCTTGCCCCTGAGCGTGGGGGCGAAGCAGTGGGTCCACACTCCCAGACCAACGCAGAACCACATGCACACGTCTGTTCCTGACCCCTGCACCGGCAGAGAGCTCGGGGGAGCCAGAGTCTGTCAGGCAGCTGCTGGGCTGGCCGCCTGTGTGGGAAGGGGCAGAGCCGACCTAGGGGCAAGTTGGGCCTCTTACTCTCCCTGCTGCCCTGAGGCTGCTGGGCCAAATCGGTCTTGGGCATCCAGCCCCTTGCTGGTCCCTTCCCTCTGACGAGGCCCTCTGAGCTCCAGCACCTTGCAGTGTGGAGACAGCCCCTGCCAGCAACCTCCTCTCCAAGGAGGCCTCAACCGAGGCCTAGGCCCAGGGGAAAGGCACCAGCGGGGATGAGCCTGGGGAGGCGCCCGGCCATGTCTGGACCCAGTCCCCGCAGCCTGCCCCTTGGTGGGGCAGTACCCCCGGAGGCCAGGAGGGTCTGGGCAAGGCTGCCAGGGGCAGGGACACTGCTGGGTCCTGCCCCTGGCCTGTGGGGCGTCTGAGCACAACCGGCACTCTCCCGCTGGAAGACCTCCCCGGCTGCCTCCAAAGGCCGGTTTGCAAGCACTCCCGCCCGCTGTTCCCGCCAGGCACGCACAATGCTCCCAAGCCCGGGAGAAAAGCGCTTCGGGGTGGTGCTCTCTCCGGGCCCTTGCCCCTGAGCCTGGGGGACAGGCAGGGGGAACACACTCCCAGGCCAAGGCAGAACGACATGCACACGTCTGTTCCTGCCCCCTACACCGGCAGAGAGTTCGGGGGAGCCAGAGACTGCCAGGCTGCTGCTGGGCTGGCTGCCTGTGTGGGACGGGGTAGAGCCAACCTAGGGGCAAGTTGGGCCTCTTGCTCTCCCTGCTGCCCTGAGGCTGCTGGGTCAAAGAGGTCTTGGGCATCCAGCCCTTTGCTGGTCCTTTCCCTCTGACGAGGCCCTCTGAGCTCCAGCACCTTGCAGTGTGCAGACAGCCCCTGCCGGCAACCTCCTCTCCAAGGAGGCCTCAACCGAGGCCTAGGCCCAGGGGAAAGGCACCAGCGGGGATGAGCCTGGGGAGGCGCCCGGGCATGTCTGGACCCAGGCCCCGCAGCCTGCCCCTTGGTGGGGTAGTACCCCCGGAGGCCAGGAAGGTCTGGGCAAGGCTGCCAGAGGCAGGGACACTGCTGGGTCCTGCCCCTGGCCTGTGGGGCCTCTGAGAACAACTGGCACTCTCCCGCTGGAAGACCTCCCCGGCTGCCTCCAAAGGCTGGTTTGCAAGCACTCAATCCCGCTGTTCACGCCAGCTGCGCACAATGCTCCCAAGCCCGGGAGAAAAGCATTTTGGGGTGGTGCTCACTCCGGGCTTTGGAAGACCTCCCCGGCTGCCTCCAAGGCCGGTTTGCAAGCACTTCTGCCTGCTGTTCCCGCCACCCGCGCACAATGCTCCCAAGCCCGGGAGAAAAGCGTTTCGGGGTGGTGTTCTCTCTGGGCCCAAGAAAGACCTCCCGGGCTGCCCCCAAATGCCGGTTTGCAAGCACTCCCACTCGCTGTTCCCGCCATCCGTGCAAATGCTCCAAGCCCAGGAGAAAAGCCCTTCAGGGTGGTGCTCTCTCCCGGCCCTTGGAAGACCTCCCCGGCTGCCTCCAAAGGCTGGATTTCAAGTACTCCCTCCCGCTGTCCCGCCAGCCGCACACAATGCTCCCAATCACGGGAGAAAAGCGCTTCGGGGTGGTGCTCTCTACGGGCCCTTGGAAGACCTCCCCGTTTGTCTCCAAAGGCCGGTTTGCAAGCACTCATGCCCGCTGTTCCCGTCAGCCGCGCACAATGCTCCCAAGCCTAGGAGAAAAGCGCTTCGGGGTGGTGCTCTCTCCCGGCCCTTGGAAGACCTCCCCGGCTGCCTCCAAAGGCCGGTTTGCAAGCACTCAATCCCGCTGTTCCCGCCAGCCGCGCACAATGCTCCCAAGCCCGGGAGAAAAGCGCTTCGGGGTGGTGCTCTCTCCTGGCCTTTGGAAGACCTCCCCGGCTGCCTCCAAAGGCTGGTTTTCGAGAACTCCCTCCCGCTGACCCGCCAGCCGCACACAATGCTCCCAAGCCCGGGAGAAAAGCATTTTGGGGTGGTCTCTCTCCGGGCCCTTGGAAGATTCCCCGGCTGCCTCTAAAGGCCGGTTTGCAAGCACTCATGTCCTCTGTTCCCGACAGCCGCGAACAATGCTCCCAATTCCGTGAGAAAAGTGCTTCGGGATGGTGCTCTCTCCGGGCCCTTGGAAGACCTCCCAAGCTGCCTCCAAAGGCCGGTTTGCAAGCACTCCCGCCCGCTGTTCCCGCCAGCCTCGCACAATGCTCCCAAGACCGGGAGAAAAGCGCTTCGGGGTGGTGTTCTCTCCGTGCCAATGGAGGACCTCCCTGGCTGCCCCCAAAGGCCGGTTTGCAAGCACTCCCACTCGCTGTTCCCGCCAGCCACGCACAATCCTCCAAAACCCCGGAGAAAAGCGCTTCGGGGTGGTGTTCTCTCCGTGCCCATGGAAGACCTCCCGGGGTGCCCCCAAAGGCCGGTTTGCAAGCACTCCCACTCGCTGTTCCCGCCATCCGCGCACAATGCTCCCAAGCCCGGGAGAAAAGCATTTTGGGGTGGTGCTCACACCGGGCCCTGGAAGACCTCCCCGGCTGCCTCCAAAGGACGGTTTTCAAGCACTCCTGCCTGCTGTTCCCGCCACCCGCGCACAATGCTCCCAAGCCCGGGAGAAAAGCGCTTCGGGGTGGTGCTCTCTACAGGCCCTTGGAAGACCTCCCCGGCTGCCTCCAAAGGCCGGTTTGCAAGGACTCCTTCCTGCTGTTCCCGCCATCCGCGCACAATGCTCCCAAGCCCGGGAGAAAAGCATTTTGGGGTGGTGCTCACTGCGGGCCCTTGGAAGACCTCCCCGGCTGCCTCCAATGGCCAGTTTGCAAGCACTCATGTCCGCTGTTCCCACCAGCCGCGCACAATGCTTCCAAGCCCGGGAGAAAAGCTTTTTGGGGTGGTGCTCACACCGGGCCCTGGAAGACCTCCCCGGCTGCCTCCAAAGGCCAGTTTTTAAGCACTCCTGCCTGCTGTTCCCGCCACCTGCGCACAATGCTCCTAAGCCCGGGAGAAAAGCGCTTCGGGGTGGTGCTCTCTACAGGCCCTTGGAAGACCTCCCCGGCTGCCTCCAAAGGCCGGTTTGCAAGGACTCCTTCCTGCTGTTCCCGCCAGCCACGCACAATGCTCCCAAGCCCGGGAGAGAAGCATTTTGGGGTGGTGCTCTCTACAGGCCCTTGGAAGACCTCCCCGGCTGCCTCCAGTGGCCAGTTTGCAAGCACTCATGCCCGCTGTTCCCACCAGCCGCGCACAATGCTCCCAAGCCCGGGAGAAAAGCTTTTTGGGGTGGTGCTCACACCGGGCCCTGGAAGACCTCCCCGGCTGCCTGCAAAGGCCGGTTTTCAAGCACTCCTGCCTGCTGTTCCTGCCACCCGCGCACAATACTCCCAAGCCCGGGAGAAAAGCGCTTCGGGGTGGTGCTCTCTACAGGCCCTTGGAAGACCTCCCCCGCTGCCTCCAAAGGCCGGTTTGCAAGGACTCCTTCCTGCTGTTCCCGCCAGCCACGCACAATGCTCCCAAGCCCGGGAGAAAAGTGCTTCGGGGTGGTGATCTCTCCGGGCCCTTGGAAGTCGTCCCCGGCTGCCTCCAAAGGCCGGTTTGCAAGCACTCATGCCCGTTGTTCCCACCAGCCGCGCACAATGCTCCCAAGCCCGGGAGAAAAGCATTTTGGGGTGGTGCTCACTCCGGGCCCTTGGAAGACCTCCCCGGCTGCCTCCAAAGGCCAGTTTGCAAGCAGTCCTGCCTGCTGTTCCCGCCAGCCGCGCACAATGCTCCCAAGCCCGGGAGAAAAGCGCTTTGGGGTGGTGCTCTCTCCGGGCCCTTGGAAGACGTCCCCGGCTGCCTCCAAAGGCCGGTTTGCAAGCACTCATGCCCGTTGTTCCCACCAGCCGCACACAATGCTCCCAAGCCCGGGAGAAAAGCATTTTGGGGTGGTGCTCTCTCCGGGCCCTTGGAAGACCTCCCCGGCTGCCTCCAAAGGCCAGTTTGCAAGCAGTCCTCCCTGCTGTTCCCGCCAGCCGCGCACAATGTTCCCAAGCCCGGGAGAAAAGCGCTTCGGGGTGGTGCTCTCTCCGGGCACTTTCAAGACCTCCCCGGCTGCCTCCAAAGGCCGGTTTGTAAGTACTCATTCCCGCTGCTTCCGCCAGCCACGCACAATGCTCCCAAGCCCGGGAGAAAAGCATTTTGGGGTGGTGCTCTCTCCGGGCCCTTGGAAGACCTCCCGGGCTGCCTCCAAAGGCCGGTTTGCAAGCATTCATGTCCGTTGTTCCCGACAGCCGCGCACAATGCTCCCAAGCCCGAGAGAAAAGCATTTTGGGGTGGTGATCAGTCCGGCCCTTGGAAGACCTCCCCGGCTGCCTCCAAAGGACAGTTTGCAAGCACTCATGCCCGCTGTTCCCGCCAGCCACGCACAATGCTCCCAAGACCGTGAGAAAAGCGCTTCGGGGTGGTGTTCTCTCAGGGACCATGGAGGACCTCACCGGCTGCCCCCAAAGGCCGGTTTGCAAGCATTCCCACTCGCTGTTCCCGCCAGGCACACACAATGTTCCAAAACCCCGGAGAAAAGCGCTTCGGGGTGGTGCTCTCTCCGCGCCCTTGGAAGACTTCTCTGGCTGCCGCCAAATGCCGGTTTGCAAGAATTCCCTCCCGCTGTCCCACCAGCCGCACACAATGCTCCAAAACCCGAGAGAAAAGCGCTTCGAGGTGGTGCTCTCTCCGGGCCCTTGGAAGACCTCCCCGGCTGCCTCCAAAGGCCGGTTTGCAAGCACTCCTGCCTGCTGTTCCCGCCACGCGCGCACAATGCTCCCAAGCCCGGAAGAAAAGCATTTTGGGGTAGTGTTCTCTCCGGGCGCTTGGAAGACCTCCCGGGCGGCCTCCAAAGGCCGGTTTGCAAGCACTCATGTCCGCTGTTCCCGACAGCCGCACACAATGCTCCCAAGCCCGGGAGAAAAGCATTTTGGGGTGGTGATCAGTCCGGGCCCTTGGAAGACCTCCCCGGCTGCCTCCAAAGGACAGTTTGCAAGAACTCATGCCCGCTGTTCCCGCCAGGCACGCACAATGCTCCCAAGCCCGGGAGAAAAGCGCTTCGGGGTGGTGCTCTCACCGGTCCCTTGCCCCTGAGCCTGGGGGCAATGCAGGGGGAACACACTCCCAGGCCAAGGCAGAACCACATGCAAACGTCTGTTGCTGGTCCCTGCACCGGCAGAGAGCTCGGGGGAGCCAGAGTATGCCAGGCAGCTGCTGGGTTGGCGGCCTGTGTGGAAAGGGGCAGAGCCGACCTAGGGGCAAGTTGGGCCTCTTGCTCTCCCTGCTGCCCTGAGGCTGCTGGGCCAAAGAGGTCTTGGGCATCCAGCCCCTTGCTGGTCCCTTCCCTCTGATGAGGCCCTCTGAGCTCCAGCACCTTGCAGTGTGGAGACAGCCCCTGCCAGCAACCTCCTCTCCAAGGCGGCCTCAACCGAGGCCTAGGCCCAGGGGAAAGGCACCAGCGGGGATGAGCCTGGGGAGGCGCCCGGGCATGTCTGGACCCAGTCCCCGCAGCCTGCCCCTTGGTGGGGCAGTACCCCCGGAGGCCAGGAAGGTCTGGGCAAGGCTGCCAGGGGCAGGGACACTGCTGGGTCCTGCCCCTGGCCTGTGGGGCGTCTGAGCACAACCAGCACCCTCCCGCTGGAAGACCTCCCCGTCTGCCTCCAAAGGCCTGTTTGCAAGCACTCCCACCCGCTGTTCCCGCCAGGCACGCACAATGCTCCCAAGCCCGGGAGAAAAGCGCTTCAGGGTGGTGCTCTCCTCGTGCCCTTGCCCCTGAGCCTGGGGGCCAGGCAGGTGGAACACACTCCCAGGCCAAGGGAGAACGACATGCACACGTCTGTTCCTGCCCCCTACACCGGCAGAGAGCTCGGGGGAGCCAGAGTCTGTCAGGCAGGTGCTGGGCTGGCCGCCTGTGTGGGAAGTGGCAGAGCCGACCTAGGGGCATGTTGGGCCTCTGCTCTCCCTGCTGCCCTGAGGCTGCTGGGCCAAAGAGGTCTTGGGCATCCAGCCCCTTGCTGGTCCCTTCCCTCTGACGAGGCCCTCTGAGCTCCAGCACCTTGCAGTGTGGAGACAGCCCCTGCCAGCAACCTCCTCTCCAAGGAGGCCTCAACCGAGGCCTAGCCCCAGGGGAAAGGCACCAGCTGGGAAGAGCCTGGGGAGGCGCCCGGGCATGTCTGGACCCAGTCCCCGCAGCCAGCCCCTTGGTGAGGCAGTACCCCCGGAGGCCAGGAAGGTCTGGGCAAGGCTGGTCAGGGGCAGGGGCCCTACTGGGCCCTGCCCCTGGCCTGTGGGGCCTCTGAGCACAACCGGCCCTCTCCCACTGGAAGACCTCCCCGGCTGCCTCCAAAGGCCGGTTTGCCAACACTCCCGCCCGCTGTTCCCGCCAGGCACGCACAATTCTCCCAAGCCCGGGAGAAAAGCGCTTCGGGGTGGTGCTCTCTCCGGGCCCTTGCCCATGAGCCTGGGGGCAAGGCAGGGAGAACACACTCCCAGGCCAAGGCAGAACCACATGCCCACGTCTGTTCCTGTCCCCTGCACCGGCAGAGAGCTTGGGGGAGCCAGAGTCTGTCAGGCAGCTGCTGGGTTGGCCGCCTGTGTGGGAAGGGGCAGAGCCGAATAGGGGCAAGTTGGGCCTCTTGCTCTCCCTGCTGCCCTGAGGCTGCTGGGCCAAAGATGTCTTGGGCATCCAGCCCTTTACTGGTCCCTTCTCTCTGACGAGGCTCTCTGAGCTGCAGCACCTTGCAGTGTGGAGACAGCCCCTGCCAGCAACCTCCTCTCCAAGGAGGCCTCAACCGAGGCCTAGGCCCAGGGGAAAGGCACCAGCGGGGATGAGCCAGGGGAGGCGCCCGAGCATGTCTGGACCCAGTCCCCGCAGCCTGCCCCTTGGTGGGGCAGTACCCCCGGAGGCCAGGAAGGTCTGGGCAAGGCTGGCCAGGGGCAGGGGCCCTGCTGGGTCCTGCCCCTGGCCTGTGGGGCGTCTGAGCACAACCGGCACTCTCCCGCTGGAAGACCTGCCCGGCTGCCTCCAAAGGCCGGTTAACAATCGCTCCCCCCCACTGTTCCCAGCAGGCGTGCACAATGCTCCCAAGCCCGGGAGAAAAGCGCTTCGGGGTGGTGCTCTCTCCGGGCCCTTGCCCCTGAGCCTGGGGGCAAGGCAGGGTATCCACACTCCCAGGCCAAGGCAGAACCACATGCACACGTCTGATCTGCGCCCTGCACCGGCAGAGAGCTCGGGGGAGCCAGAGTCTGTCAGGCAGCTGCTCGGCTGGCCGCCTGTGTGGGAAGGGGCAGAGCCGACCTAGGGGCAAGTTGGGCCTCTTGCTCTCCCTGCTGCCCTGAGGCTGCTGGGCCAAAGAGGTCTTGGGCATCCAGCCCCTTGCTTGTCCCTTCCCTATGACGAGGCCCTCTGAGCTCCAGCACCTTGCAGTGTGGAGACAGCACCTGCCAGCAATCTCCTCTCCAAGGAGGCCTCAACCGAGGCCTAGGCCCAGGGAAAAGGCACCAGCGGGGTTGAGCCAGGGGAGGCGCCCGGGCATGTCTGGACCCTGTCCCCGCAGCCTGCCCCTTGGTGGGGCAGTACCCCCGGAGGCCAGGAAGGTCTGGGCAAGGCTGGCCAGGGGCAGGGGCCCTGCTGGGTCCTGCCCCTGGCCTGTGGGGCCTCTGAGCACAACCGGCCCTTGCCCACTGGAAGACCTCCCCGGCTGCCTCCAAAGGCCGGTTTGCAAGCCCTCCCGCCCACTGTTCCCGCCAGGCGCGCACAATGCTCCCAAGCCCGGGAGAAAAGCGCTTCGGGGTGGTGGTCTCTCCGGGCCCCTGCCCCTGAGCCTGGGGGCCAGGCAGGGGATCCACAGTCCCAGGCCAAGGCAGAACCACATGCACACGTCTGTTCCTGCCCCCTCCACCGGCAGAGAGCTGGGGGGAGCCAGAGTCTGTCAGGCAGCTGCTGGGCTGGCCGCCTGTGTGGGAAGGGGCAGAGCCGACCTAGGGGCAAGTTGGGCCTCTTGCTCTCCCTGCTGCCCTGAGGCTGCTGGGCCAAAGAGGTCTTGGGCATCCAGCCCCTTGCTGGTCCCTTCCCTCTGACGAGGCCCTCTGAGCTCCAGCACCTTGCAGTGTGGAGACAGCCCCTGCCAGCAACCTCCTCTCCAAGGAGGCCTCAACCGAGGCCTAGGCCCAGGGGAAAGGCACCAGCGGGGATGAGCCAGTGGAGGCGCACGGGCATGTCTGGACCCAGTCCCCGCAGCCTGCCCCTTGGTGGGGCAGTACCCCCGGAGGCCAGGAAGGTCTGGGCAAGGCTGGCCAGCGGCAGGGGCCCTGCTGGGTCCTGCCCCTGGGCTGTGGGGCCTCTGAGCACAACCGGCCCTCTCCCACTGGAAGACCTCCCCGGCTGCCTCCAAAACCGGTTTGCCAACACTCCCGCCCGCTGTTCCCGCCAGGCACGCACAATGCTCCCAAGCCCGGGAGAAAAGCGCTTCGGGGTGTTGCCCTCTCCGGACCCTTGCCCCTGAGCCTGGGGTCCAGGCAGTGGGTCCACACTCCCAGACCAAGGCAGAACCACATGCACTCGTCTGTTCCTGACCCCTGCACCGACAGAGATCTCGGGGGAGCCAGAGTCTGTCAGGCAGCTGCTGGGTTGGCTGCCTGTGTGGGAAGGGGCAGAGCCGACCTAGGGGCAAGTTGGGCCTCTTCCTCTCCCTGCTGCCCTGAGGCTGCTGGGCCAAAGACGTCTTGGGCATCCAGCCCCTTACTGGTCCCTTCCCTCTGACGAGGCCCTCTGAGCTCCAGCACCTTGCAGTGTGGAGACAGCCCCTGCCAGCAACCTCCTCTCCAAGGAGGCCTCAACCGAGGCCTAGGCCCAGGGGAAAGGCACCAGCGGGGATGAGCCAGTGGAGGCGCAAGGGCATGTCTGGACCCAGTCCCCGCAGCCTGCCCCTTGGTGGGGCAGTACCCCCGGAGGCCAGGAAGGTCTGGGCAAGGCTGCGAGGGGCAGGGGCCCTGCTGGGTCGTGCCCCTGGCCTGTGGGGCGTCTGAGCACAACCGGCACTCTCCCGCTGGAAGACCTCCCCGTCTGCCTCCAAAGGCCGGTTTGCAAGCACTCCCGCCCGCTGTTCCCGCCAGGCAGGCACAATGCTCCCAAGCCCGGGAGAAAAGCGCTTCGGGGTGGTGCTCTCCTCGGGCCCTTGCCCCTGAGCCTGGGGGCCAGGCAGTTGGAACACACTCCCAGGCCAAGGCAGAACGACATGCACACGTCTGTTCCTGCCCCCTACACCGGCAGAGAGCTCGGGGGAGCCAGAGACTGCCAGGCTGCTGCTGGGCTGGCTGCCTGTGTGGGACGGGGCAGTGCCGACCTAGCGGCAAGTTGGGCCTCTTGCTCTCCCTGCTGCCCTGAGGCTGCTGGGTCAAAGAGGTCTTGGGCATCCAGCCCTTTGCTGGTCCCTTCCCTCTGACGAGGTCCTCTGAGCTCCAGCACCTTGCAGTGTGGAGACAGCCCCTGCCAGCAACCTCCTCTCCAAAGAGGCCTCAACCGAGGCCTACGCCCAGGGGAAAAGCACCAGCGGGGATGATCCTGGGGAGGCGCACGGACATGTATGGACCCAGTCCCCGCAGCCTGCCCCTTGGTGGGGCAGTACCCCCGGAGGCCAGGAAGGTCTGGGCAAGGCTGGCCAGGGGCAGGGGCCCTGCTGTGTCCTGCCCCTGGCCTGTGAGGCCTCTGAGCACAACCGGCCCTCTCCCACTGGAAGACCTCCCCGGCTGCCTCCAAAGGCGGGTTTGCCAACACTCCCGCCCGCTGTTCCCGCCAGGCACGCACAACGCTCCCAAGGCCAGGAGAAAAGCGCTTCGGGGTGTTGCTCTCTCCGGGCCCTTGCCCCTGAGCCTGGGGTCCAGGCAGTGGGTCCACACTCCCAGACCAAGGCAGAACCACATGCACACGTCTGTTCCTGACCCCTGCACCGGCAGAGAGCTCGGGGGAGCCAGAGTCTGTCAGGCAGCTGCTGGGTTGGCTGCCTGTGTGGGAAGGGGCAGAGCCGACCTAGGGGCAAGTTGGGCCTCTTGCTCTCCCTGCTGCCCTGAGGCTGCTGGGCCAAAGAGGTCTTGGGCATCCAGCCCCTTGCTGGTCCCTTCCCGCTGACGAGGCCCTCTGAGCTCCAGCACCTTGCAGTGTGGAGACAGCCCCTGCCAGCAACCTCCTCTCCAAGGAGGCCTCAACCGAGGCCTAGGCCCAGGGGAAAGGCACCAGCGGGGATGAGCCTGGGGAGGCGCCCGGGCATCTCTGGACCCAGGCCCCGCAGCCTGCCCCTTAGTGGGGCAGTACCCCCGGAGGCCAGGAAGGTCTGGGCAAGGCTGGCCAGGGGCAGGGGCCCTGCTGCGTCCTGCCCCTGGCTTGTGGGGCCTCTGAGCACAACCGGCCCTCTCCCACTGGAAGACCTCCACGGCTGCCTCCAAGGCCGGTTTGCAAGCGCTCCCGCCCACTGTTCCCAGCAGGCGTGCACAATGCTCCCAAGCCCGGGAGAAAAGCGCTTCAGGGTGGTGCTCTCTCCGGGCCCTTGCCCCTGAGCCTGGGGGCAAGGCAGGGTGTCCACACTCCCAGGACAAGGCAGAACCACATGCACACGTCTGATCTGCCCCCTGCACCGGCAGAGAGCTCGGGGGAGCCAGAGTCTGTCAGGCAGCTGCTGGGCTGGCCGCCTGTGTGGGAAGGGGCAGAGCCGACCTAGGGGCAAGTTGGGCCTCTTGCTCTCCCTGCTGCCCTGAGGCTGCTGGGCCAAAGAGGTCTTGGGCATCCAGCCCCTTGCTGGTCCCTTCCCTCTGACGAGGCCCTCTGAGCTCCAGCACCTTGCAGTGTGGAGACAGCCCCTGCCAGCAACATCCTCTCCAAGGAGGCCTCAACCGAGGCCTAGGCCCAGGGGAAAGGCACCAGCGGGGATGAGCCTGGGGAGGCGCCCGGGCATGTCTGGACCCAGTCCCCGCAGCCTGCCCCTTGGTGGGGCAGTACCCCCGGAGGCCAGGAAGGTCTGGGCAAGGCTGCCAGGGGCAGGGACACTGCTGGGTCCTGCCCCTGGCCTGTGGGGCGTCTGAGCACAACCTGCACTCTCCCGCTGGAAGACCTCCCCGTCTGCCTCGAAAGGCCGGTTTGCAAGCACTCCCGCCCGCTGTTCCCGCCAGGCACGCACAATGCTCCCAAGCCCGGGAGAAAAGCGCTTCGGGGTGGTGCTCTCTCCGGGCCCTTGCCCCTGAGCCTGGGGGCAAGGCATGGGGAACACACTCCCAGGCCAAGGCAGAACCACATGCCCACGTCTGTTCCTGTCCCCTGCACCGGCAGAGAGCTTGGGGGAGCCAGAGTCTGTCAGGCAGCTGCTGGGTTGGCCGCCTGTGTGGGAAGGGGCAGAGCCGCCTTAGGGGCAAGTTGGGCCTCTTGCTCTCCCTGCTGCCCTGAGGCTGCTGAGCCAAAGACGTCTTGGGCATCCAGCCCCTTACTGGTCCCTTCCCTCTGACGAGGCCCTCTGAGCTCCAGCACCTTGCAGTGTGGAGACAGCCCCTGCCAGCAACCTCCTCTCCAAGGAGGCCTCAACCGAGGCCTAGGCCCAGGGGAAAGGCACCAGCGGGGATGAGCCAGGGGAGGCGCCCGAGCATGTCTGGACCCAGTCCCCGCAGCCTGCCCCTTGGTGGGGCAGTACCCCCGGAGGCCAGGAAGGTCTGGGTAAGACTGGCCAGGGGCAGGGGCCCTGCTGGGTCCTGCCCCTGGCCTGTGGGGCCTCTGAGCACAACCGGCCCTCTCCCACTGGAAGACCTCCCCGGCTGCCTCCAAAGGCCGGTTTGCAAGCGCTCCCGGCCACTGTTACCAGCAGGCGGGCACAATGCTCCTAAGCCCGGAAGAAAAGCGCTTCAGGGTGGTGCTCTCTCTGGGCCCTTGCCCCTGAGCCTGGGGGCAAGGCAGGGTGTCCACACTCCCAGGCCAAGGCAGAACCACATGCACACGTCTGACCTGCCCCCTGCACCGGCAGAGAGCTCGGGGGAGCCAGAGTCTGTCAGGCAGCTGCTGGGCTGGCCGCCTGTGTGGGAAGTGGCAGAGCCGACCTAGGGGCAAGTTGGGCCTCTTGCTCTCCCTGCTGCCCTGAGGCTGCTGGGCCAAAGAGGTCTTGGGCATCCAGCCCCTTGCTGGTCCCTTCCCTCTGACGAGGCCCTCTGAGCTCCAGCACCTTGCAGTGTGGAGACAGCCCCTGCCAGCAACCTCCTCTCCAAGGAGGCCTCAACCGAGGCCTAGGCCCAGGGGAAAGGCACCAGCGGGGATGAGCCTGGGGAGGCGCCCCGGCATGTCTGGACCCAGTCCCCGCAGCCTGCCCCTTGGTGGGGCAGTACCCCCGGAGGCCAGGAAGGTCTGGGCAAGGCTGGCCAGGGGCAGGGGCCCTGCTGGGTCCTGCCCCTGGCCTGTGGGGCCTCTGAGCACAACCGGCCCTCTCCCACTGGAAGAACTCCCCGGCTGCCTCCAAAGGCCAGTTTGCCAACACTCCCGCCCGCTGTTCCCGCCAGGCACGCACAATGCTCCCAAGCCCGTGAGAAAAGCGCTTCGGGGTGGTGCTCTCCTCGGGCCCTTGCCCCTGAGCCTGGGGGCCAGGCAGTTGGTCCACACTCCCAGACCAAGGCAGAACCACATGCAAACGTCTGTTCCTGACCCCTGCACCGGCAGAGAGCTCGGGGGAGCCAGAGTCTGTCAGGCAGCTGCTGGGCTGGCCGCCTGTGTGGGAAGGGGCAGAGCCGACCTAGGGGCAAGTTGGGCCTCTTCCTCTCCCTGCTGCCCTGAGGCTGCTGGGCCAAAGAGGTCTTGGGCATCCAGCCCCTTGCTGGTCCCTTCCCTCTGACGAGGCCCTCTGAGCTCCAGCACCTTGCAGTGTGGAGACAGCCCCTGCCAGCAACCTCCTCTCCAAGGAGGCCTCAACCGAGGCCTAGGGCCAGGGGAAAGGCACCAGCGAGGATGAGCCAGTGGAGGCGCACGGGCATGTCTGGACCCAGTCCCCGCAGCCTGCCCCTTGGTGGGGCAGTACCCCCGGAGGCCAGGAAGGTCTGGGCAAGGCTGCCAGGGGCAGGGACACTGCTGGGTCCTGCCCCTGGCCTGTGGGGCGTCTGAGCACAACCGGCACTCTCCCGCTGGAAGACCTGCCCGGCCGCCTCCAAAGGCCGGTTAACATGCGCTCCCGCCCACTGTTCCCAGCAGGCGTGCACAATGCTCCCAAGCCCGGGAGAAAAGCGCTTCGGGGTGGTGCTCTCTCCGGGCCCTTGCCGCTGAGCCTGGGGGCAAGGCAGGGTGTCCACACTCCCAGGCCAAGGCAGAACCACATGCACACGTCTGATCTGCCCCCTGCACCGGCAGAGAGCTCGGGGGAGCCAGAGTCTGTCAGGCAGCTGCTGGGCTGGCCGCCTGTGTGGGAAGGGGCAGAGCCGACCTAGGGGCAAGTTGGGCCTCTTGCTCTCCCTGCTGCCCTGAGGCTGCTGGGCCAAAGAGGTCTTGGGCATCCAGCCCCTTGCTTGTCCCTTCCCTCTGACGAGGCCCTCTGAGCTCCAGCACCTTGCAGTGTGGAGACAGCCCCTGCCAGCAATCTCCTCTCCAAGGAGGCCTCAACCGAGGCCTAGGCCCAGGGAAAAGGCACCAGCGGGGTTGAGCCAGGGGAGGCGCCCGGGCATGTCTGGACCCTGTCCCCGCAGCCTGCCCCTTGGTGGGGCAGTACCCCCGGAGGCCAGGAAGGTCTGGGCAAGGCTGGCCAGGGGCAGGGGCCCTGCTGGGTCCTGCCCCTGGCCTGTGGGGCCTCTGAGCACAACCGGCCCTTGCCCACTGGAAGACCTCCCCGGCTGCCTCCAAAGGCCGGTTTGCAAGCACTCCCGCCCACTGTTCCCGCCAGGCGCGCACAATGCTCCCAAGCCCGGGAGAAAAGCGCTTCGGGGTGGTGGTCTCTCCGGGCCCCTGCCCCTGAGCCTGGGGGCCAGGCAGGGGATCCACAGCCCCAGGCCAAGGCAGAACCACATGCACACGTCTGTTCCTGCCCCCTCCACCGGCAGAGAGCTGGGGGGAGCCAGAGTCTGTCAGGCAGCTGCTGGGCTGGCCGCCTGTGTGGGAAGGGGCAGAGCCGACCTAGGGGCAAGTTGGGCCTCTTGCTCTCCCTGCTGCCCTGAGGCTGCTGGGCCAAAGAGGTCTTGGGCATCCAGCCCCTTGCTGGTCCCTTCCCTCTGACGAGGCCCTCTGAGCTCCAGCACCTTGCAGTGTGGAGACAGCCCCTGCCAGCAACCTCTTCTCCAAGGAGGCCTCAACCGAAGCCTAGGCCCAGGGGAAAGGCACCAGCGGGGATGAGCCAGTGGAGGCGCACGGGCATGTCTGGACCCAGTCCCCGCAGCCTGCCCCTTGGTGGGGCAGTACCCCCGGAGGCCAGGAAGGTCTGGGCAAGGCTGGCCAGCGGCAGGGGCCCTGCTGGGTCCTGCCCCTGGCCTGTGGGGCCTCTGAGCACAACCGGCCCTCTCCCACTGGAAGACCTCCCCGGCTGCCTCCAAAGGCCGGTTTGCCAACACTCCCGCCCGCTGTTCCCGCCAGGCACGCACAATGCTCCCAAGCCCGGGAGAAAAGCGCTTCAGGGTGTTGCACTCTCCGGGCCCTTGCCCCTGAGCCTGGGGGCCAGGCAGTGGGTCCACACTCCCAGACCAAGGCAGAACCACATGCACACGTCTGTTCCTGACCCCTGCACCGGCAGAGAGCTCGGGGGAGCCAGAGTCTGTCAGGCAGGTGCTGGGCTGGCCGCCTGTGTGGGAAGGGGCAGAGCCGACCTAGGGGCAAGTTGGGCCTCTTCCTCTCCCTGCTGCCCTGAGGCTTCTGGGCCAAAGAGGTCTTGGGCATCCAGCCCCTTGCTGGTCCCTTCCCTCTGACGAGGCCCTCTGAGCTCCAGCACCTTGCAGTGTGGAGACAGCCCCTGCCAGCAACCTCCTCTCCAAGGAGGCCTCAACCGAGGCCTAGGCCCAGGGGAAAGGCACCAGCGGGGATGAGCCTGGGGAGGCGCCCGGGCATGTCTGGACCCAGTCCCCGCAGCCTGCCCCTTGGTGGGGCAGTACCCCCGGAGGCCAGGAAGGTCTGTGCAAGGCTGCCAGGGGCAGGGACAGCGCTGGGTCCTGCCCCTGGCCTGTGGGACGTCTGAGCACAACCGGCACTCTCCCGCTGGAAGACCTCCCCGTCTGCCTCCAAAGGCCGGTTTGCAAGCACTCCCGCCCGCTGTTCCCGCCAGGCAGGCACAATGCTCCCAAGCCCGGGAGAAAAGCGCTTCGGGGTGGTGCTCTCCTCGGGCCCTTGCCCCTGAGCCTGGGGGCCAGGCAGTTGGAACACACTCCCAGGCCAAGGCAGAACGACATGCACACGTCTGTTCCTGCCCCCTACACCGGCAGAGAGCTCGGGGGAGCCAGAGACTGCCAGGCTGCTGCTGGGCTGGCTGCCTGTGTGGGACGGGGCAGTGCCGACCTAGCGGCAAGTTGGGCCTCTTGCTCTCCCTGCTGCCCTGAGGCTGCTGGGTCAAAGAGGTCTTGGGCATCCAGCCCTTTGCTGGTCCCTTCCCTCTGACGAGGTCCTCTGAGCTCCAGCACCTTGCAGTGTGGAGACAGCCCCTGCCAGCAACCTCCTCTCCAAAGAGGCCTCAACCGAGGCCTACGCCCAGGGGAAAAGCACCAGCGGGGATGATCCTGGGGAGGCGCACGGACATGTATGGACCCAGTCCCCGCAGCCTGCCCCTTGGTGGGGCAGTACCCCCGGAGGCCAGGAAGGTCTGGGCAAGGCTGGCCAGGGGCAGGGGCCCTGCTGTGTCCTGCCCCTGGCCTGTGAGGCCTCTGAGCACAACCGGCCCTCTCCCACTGGAAGACCTCCCCGGCTGCCTCCAAAGGCGGGTTTGCCAACACTCCCGCCCGCTGTTCCCGCCAGGCACGCACAACGCTCCCAAGGCCAGGAGAAAAGCGCTTCGGGGTGTTGCTCTCTCCGGGCCCTTGCCCCTGAGCCTGGGGTCCAGGCAGTGGGTCCACACTCCCAGACCAAGGCAGAACCACATGCACACGTCTGTTCCTGACCCCTGCACCGGCAGAGAGCTCGGGGGAGCCAGAGTCTGTCAGGCAGCTGCTGGGTTGGCTGCCTGTGTGGGAAGGGGCAGAGCCGACCTAGGGGCAAGTTGGGCCTCTTGCTCTCCCTGCTGCCCTGAGGCTGCTGGGCCAAAGAGGTCTTGGGCATCCAGCCCCTTGCTGGTCCCTTCCCGCTGACGAGGCCCTCTGAGCTCCAGCACCTTGCAGTGTGGAGACAGCCCCTGCCAGCAACCTCCTCTCCAAGGAGGCCTCAACCGAGGCCTAGGCCCAGGGGAAAGGCACCAGCGGGGATGAGCCTGGGGAGGCGCCCGGGCATCTCTGGACCCAGGCCCCGCAGCCTGCCCCTTAGTGGGGCAGTACCCCCGGAGGCCAGGAAGGTCTGGGCAAGGCTGGCCAGGGGCAGGGGCCCTGCTGCGTCCTGCCCCTGGCTTGTGGGGCCTCTGAGCACAACCGGCCCTCTCCCACTGGAAGACCTCCACGGCTGCCTCCAAGGCCGGTTTGCAAGCGCTCCCGCCCACTGTTCCCAGCAGGCGTGCACAATGCTCCCAAGCCCGGGAGAAAAGCGCTTCAGGGTGGTGCTCTCTCCGGGCCCTTGCCCCTGAGCCTGGGGGCAAGGCAGGGTGTCCACACTCCCAGGACAAGGCAGAACCACATGCACACGTCTGATCTGCCCCCTGCACCGGCAGAGAGCTCGGGGGAGCCAGAGTCTGTCAGGCAGCTGCTGGGCTGGCCGCCTGTGTGGGAAGGGGCAGAGCCGACCTAGGGGCAAGTTGGGCCTCTTGCTCTCCCTGCTGCCCTGAGGCTGCTGGGCCAAAGAGGTCTTGGGCATCCAGCCCCTTGCTGGTCCCTTCCCTCTGACGAGGCCCTCTGAGCTCCAGCACCTTGCAGTGTGGAGACAGCCCCTGCCAGCAACATCCTCTCCAAGGAGGCCTCAACCGAGGCCTAGGCCCAGGGGAAAGGCACCAGCGGGGATGAGCCTGGGGAGGCGCCCGGGCATGTCTGGACCCAGTCCCCGCAGCCTGCCCCTTGGTGGGGCAGTACCCCCGGAGGCCAGGAAGGTCTGGGCAAGGCTGCCAGGGGCAGGGACACTGCTGGGTCCTGCCCCTGGCCTGTGGGGCGTCTGAGCACAACCTGCACTCTCCCGCTGGAAGACCTCCCCGTCTGCCTCGAAAGGCCGGTTTGCAAGCACTCCCGCCCGCTGTTCCCGCCAGGCACGCACAATGCTCCCAAGCCCGGGAGAAAAGCGCTTCGGGGTGGTGCTCTCTCCGGGCCCTTGCCCCTGAGCCTGGGGGCAAGGCATGGGGAACACACTCCCAGGCCAAGGCAGAACCACATGCCCACGTCTGTTCCTGTCCCCTGCACCGGCAGAGAGCTTGGGGGAGCCAGAGTCTGTCAGGCAGCTGCTGGGTTGGCCGCCTGTGTGGGAAGGGGCAGAGCCGCCTTAGGGGCAAGTTGGGCCTCTTGCTCTCCCTGCTGCCCTGAGGCTGCTGAGCCAAAGACGTCTTGGGCATCCAGCCCCTTACTGGTCCCTTCCCTCTGACGAGGCCCTCTGAGCTCCAGCACCTTGCAGTGTGGAGACAGCCCCTGCCAGCAACCTCCTCTCCAAGGAGGCCTCAACCGAGGCCTAGGCCCAGGGGAAAGGCACCAGCGGGGATGAGCCAGGGGAGGCGCCCGAGCATGTCTGGACCCAGTCCCCGCAGCCTGCCCCTTGGTGGGGCAGTACCCCCGGAGGCCAGGAAGGTCTGGGTAAGACTGGCCAGGGGCAGGGGCCCTGCTGGGTCCTGCCCCTGGCCTGTGGGGCCTCTGAGCACAACCGGCCCTCTCCCACTGGAAGACCTCCCCGGCTGCCTCCAAAGGCCGGTTTGCAAGCGCTCCCGGCCACTGTTACCAGCAGGCGGGCACAATGCTCCTAAGCCCGGAAGAAAAGCGCTTCAGGGTGGTGCTCTCTCTGGGCCCTTGCCCCTGAGCCTGGGGGCAAGGCAGGGTGTCCACACTCCCAGGCCAAGGCAGAACCACATGCACACGTCTGACCTGCCCCCTGCACCGGCAGAGAGCTCGGGGGAGCCAGAGTCTGTCAGGCAGCTGCTGGGCTGGCCGCCTGTGTGGGAAGTGGCAGAGCCGACCTAGGGGCAAGTTGGGCCTCTTGCTCTCCCTGCTGCCCTGAGGCTGCTGGGCCAAAGAGGTCTTGGGCATCCAGCCCCTTGCTGGTCCCTTCCCTCTGACGAGGCCCTCTGAGCTCCAGCACCTTGCAGTGTGGAGACAGCCCCTGCCAGCAACCTCCTCTCCAAGGAGGCCTCAACCGAGGCCTAGGCCCAGGGGAAAGGCACCAGCGGGGATGAGCCTGGGGAGGCGCCCGGGCATGTCTGGACCCAGTCCCCGCAGCCTGCCCCTTGGTGGGGCAGTACCCCCGGAGGCCAGGAAGGTCTGGGCAAGGCTGGCCAGGGGCAGGGGCCCTGCTGGGTCCTGCCCCTGGCCTGTGGGGCCTCTGAGCACAACCGGCCCTCTCCCACTGGAAGAACTCCCCGGCTGCCTCCAAAGGCCAGTTTGCCAACACTCCCGCCCGCTGTTCCCGCCAGGCACGCACAATGCTCCCAGGCCCGTGAGAAAAGCGCTTCGGGGTGGTGCTCTCCTCGGGCCCTTGCCCCTGAGCCTGGGGGCCAGGCAGTTGGTCCACACTCCCAGACCAAGGCAGAACCACATGCAAACGTCTGTTCCTGACCCCTGCACCGGCAGAGAGCTCGGGGGAGCCAGAGTCTGTCAGGCAGCTGCTGGGCTGGCCGCCTGTGTGGGAAGGGGCAGAGCCGACCTAGGGGCAAGTTGGGCCTCTTCCTCTCCCTGCTGCCCTGAGGCTGCTGGGCCAAAGAGGTCTTGGGCATCCAGCCCCTTGCTGGTCCCTTCCCTCTGACGAGGCCCTCTGAGCTCCAGCACCTTGCAGTGTGGAGACAGCCCCTGCCAGCAACCTCCTCTCCAAGGAGGCCTCAACCGAGGCCTAGGGCCAGGGGAAAGGCACCAGCGAGGATGAGCCAGTGGAGGCGCACGGGCATGTCTGGACCCAGTCCCCGCAGCCTGCCCCTTGGTGGGGCAGTACCCCCGGAGGCCAGGAAGGTCTGGGCAAGGCTGCCAGGGGCAGGGACACTGCTGGGTCCTGCCCCTGGCCTGTGGGGCGTCTGAGCACAACCGGCACTCTCCCGCTGGAAGACCTGCGCGGCCGCCTCCAAAGGCCGGTTAACATGCGCTCCCGCCCACTGTTCCCAGCAGGCGTGCACAATGCTCCCAAGCCCGGGAGAAAAGCGCTTCGGGGTGGTGCTCTCTCCGGGCCCTTGCCGCTGAGCCTGGGGGCAAGGCAGGGTGTCCACACTCCCAGGCCAAGGCAGAACCACATGCACACGTCTGATCTGCCCCCTGCACCGGCAGAGAGCTCGGGGGAGCCAGAGTCTGTCAGGCAGCTGCTGGGCTGGCCGCCTGTGTGGGAAGGGGCAGAGCCGACCTAGGGGCAAGTTGGGCCTCTTGCTCTCCCTGCTGCCCTGAGGCTGCTGGGCCAAAGAGGTCTTGGGCATCCAGCCCCTTGCTTGTCCCTTCCCTCTGACGAGGCCCTCTGAGCTCCAGCACCTTGCAGTGTGGAGACAGCCCCTGCCAGCAATCTCCTCTCCAAGGAGGCCTCAACCGAGGCCTAGGCCCAGGGAAAAGGCACCAGCGGGGTTGAGCCAGGGGAGGCGCCCGGGCATGTCTGGACCCTGTCCCCGCAGCCTGCCCCTTGGTGGGGCAGTACCCCCGGAGGCCAGGAAGGTCTGGGCAAGGCTGGCCAGGGGCAGGGGCCCTGCTGGGTCCTGCCCCTGGCCTGTGGGGCCTCTGAGCACAACCGGCCCTTGCCCACTGGAAGACCTCCCCGGCTGCCTCCAAAGGCCGGTTTGCAAGCACTCCCGCCCACTGTTCCCGCCAGGCGCGCACAATGCTCCCAAGCCCGGGAGAAAAGCGCTTCGGGGTGGTGGTCTCTCCGGGCCCCTGCCCCTGAGCCTGGGGGCCAGGCAGGGGATCCACAGCCCCAGGCCAAGGCAGAACCACATGCACACGTCTGTTCCTGCCCCCTCCACCGGCAGAGAGCTGGGGGGAGCCAGAGTCTGTCAGGCAGCTGCTGGGCTGGCCGCCTGTGTGGGAAGGGGCAGAGCCGACCTAGGGGCAAGTTGGGCCTCTTGCTCTCCCTGCTGCCCTGAGGCTGCTGGGCCAAAGAGGTCTTGGGCATCCAGCCCCTTGCTGGTCCCTTCCCTCTGACGAGGCCCTCTGAGCTCCAGCACCTTGCAGTGTGGAGACAGCCCCTGCCAGCAACCTCTTCTCCAAGGAGGCCTCAACCGAAGCCTAGGCCCAGGGGAAAGGCACCAGCGGGGATGAGCCAGTGGAGGCGCACGGGCATGTCTGGACCCAGTCCCCGCAGCCTGCCCCTTGGTGGGGCAGTACCCCCGGAGGCCAGGAAGGTCTGGGCAAGGCTGGCCAGCGGCAGGGGCCCTGCTGGGTCCTGCCCCTGGCCTGTGGGGCCTCTGAGCACAACCGGCCCTCTCCCACTGGAAGACCTCCCCGGCTGCCTCCAAAGGCCGGTTTGCCAACACTCCCGCCCGCTGTTCCCGCCAGGCACGCACAATGCTCCCAAGCCCGGGAGAAAAGCGCTTCAGGGTGTTGCACTCTCCGGGCCCTTGCCCCTGAGCCTGGGGGCCAGGCAGTGGGTCCACACTCCCAGACCAAGGCAGAACCACATGCACACGTCTGTTCCTGACCCCTGCACCGGCAGAGAGCTCGGGGGAGCCAGAGTCTGTCAGGCAGGTGCTGGGCTGGCCGCCTGTGTGGGAAGGGGCAGAGCCGACCTAGGGGCAAGTTGGGCCTCTTCCTCTCCCTGCTGCCCTGAGGCTTCTGGGCCAAAGAGGTCTTGGGCATCCAGCCCCTTGCTGGTCCCTTCCCTCTGACGAGGCCCTCTGAGCTCCAGCACCTTGCAGTGTGGAGACAGCCCCTGCCAGCAACCTCCTCTCCAAGGAGGCCTCAACCGAGGCCTAGGCCCAGGGGAAAGGCACCAGCGGGGATGAGCCTGGGGAGGCGCCCGGGCATGTCTGGACCCAGTCCCCGCAGCCTGCCCCTTGGTGGGGCAGTACCCCCGGAGGCCAGGAAGGTCTGTGCAAGGCTGCCAGGGGCAGGGACAGCGCTGGGTCCTGCCCCTGGCCTGTGGGACGTCTGAGCACAACCGGCACTCTCCCGCTGGAAGACCTCCCCGTCTGCCTCCAAAGGCCGGTTTGCAAGCACTCCCGCCCGCTGTTCCCGCCAGGCACGCACAATGCTCCCAAGCCCGGGAGAAAAGCGCTTCGGGGTGGTGCTCTCTCCGGGCCCTTGCCCCTAAGCCTGCGGGTCAGGCAGGGGGAACACACTCCCAGGCCAAGACAGAACGACATGAACACGTCTGTTCCTGCCCCCTACACCGGCAGAGAGCTCGGGGGAGCCAGAGTCTCTCAGGCAGGTGCTGGGCTGGCCGCCTGTGTGGGAAGGGGCAGAGCCGACCTAGGGGCAAGTTGGGCCTCTTGCTCTCCCTGCTGCCCTGAGGCTGCTGGGCCAAAGACGTCTTGGGCATCCAGCCCTTTGCTGGTCCCTTCCCTCTGACGAGGCCCTCTGAGCTCCAGCACCTTGCAGTGTGGAGACAGCACCTGCCAGCAATCTCCTCTCCAAGGAGGCCTCAACCGAGGCCTAGGCCCAGGGGAAAGGCACCAGCGGGGATGAGCCTGGGGAGGCGCCCGGGCATGTCTGGACCCAGTCCCCGCAGCCTGCCCCTTGGTGGGGCAGTACCACTGGAGGCCAGGAAGGTCTGGGCAAGGCTGACCAGGGGCAGGGGACCTGCTGGGTCCTGCCCCTGGCCTGTGGGGCCTCTGAGCACAACCGGCCCTCTCCCACTGGAAGACCTCCCCGGCTGCCTCCAAAGGCCGTTTTGCACGCACTCCCGCCCACTCTTCCCACCAAGCGCGCACAATGCTCCCATCCCGGGAGAAAGGCGCTTCGGGGTGGTGCTCTCTCCGGGCCCTTGCCCCTGAGACTGGGGGCCAGGCAGGGGGTCCACACTCCCAGGCCAAGGCAGAACCACATGCACACGTCTGTTCCTGACCCCTGCACCGGCAGAGAGCTCGGGGGAGCCAGAGTCTGTCAGGCAGCTGCTGGGCTGGCCGCCTTTGTGGGAAGGGGCAGAGCCGACCTAGGTTCAAGTAGGGCCTCTTGCTCTCCCTGCTGCCCTGAGGCTGCTGGGCCAAAGAGGTCTTGGGCATCCAGCACTTTGCTTGTCCCTTCCCTCTGACGAGGCCCTCTGAGCTCCAGCACCTTGCAGTGTGGAGACAGCCCCTGCCAGCAACCTCCTCTCCAAGGAGGCCTCAACCGAGACCTAGGACCAGGGGAAAGGCACCAGCGGGGATGAGCCTGGGGAGGCGCCCAGGCATGTCTGGACCCAGTCCCCGCAGCCTGCCCCTTGGTGGGGCAGTACCCCCGGAGGCCAGGAAGGTCTGGGAAAGGCTGGCCAGGGGCAGGGGACCTGCTGGGTCCTGCCCCTGGCCTGTGGGGCTTCTGAGCACAACCGGCCCTCTCCCACTGGAAGACCTCCCCGGCTGCCTCCAAAGTCCTGTTTGCCAACACTCCCACCCGCTGTTCACGCCAGACTTGCACAATGCTCCCAAGCCCGGGAGAAAAGCGCTTCGGGGTGGTGCTCTCTCCGGGCCCTTGCCCCTGAGCCTGGGGGCAAGGCATGGGGAACACACTCCCAGGCCAAGGCAGAACCACATGCCCACGTCTGTTCCTGTCCCCTGCACCGGCAGAGAGCTTGGGGGAGCCAGAGTCTGTCAGGCAGCTGCTGGGCTGGCCGCCTGTGTGGGAAGGGGCAGAGCCGACCTAGGGGCAAGTTGGGCCTCTTGCTCTCCCTGCTGCCCTGAGGCTGCTGGGCCAAAGAGGTCTTGGGCATCCAGCCCCTTGCTGGTCCCTTCCCTCTGACGAGGCCCTCTGAGCTCCAGCACCTTGCAGTGTGGAGACAGCCCCTGCCAGCAACCTCCTCTCCAAGGAGGCCTCAACCTAGGCCTAGGCCCAGGGGAAAGGCACCAGCGGGGATGAGCCAGTGGAGGCGCACGGGCATATCAGGACCCAGTCCACGCAGCCTGCCCCTTGGTGGGGCAGTACCCCCGGAGGCCAGGAAGGTCTGGGCAAGGCTGGCCAGGGGCAGGGTCCCTGCTGGGTCCTGCCCCTGGCCTGTGGGGCCTCTGAGCACAACCGGCCCTCTCCCACTGGAAGACCTCCCCGGCTGCCTCCAAAGGCCGGTTTGCCAACACTCCCGCCCGCTGTTCCCGCCAGGCACGCACAACGCTCCCAAGGCCAGGAGAAAAGCGCTTCGGGGTGTTGCTCTCTCCGGGCACTTGCCCCTGAGCCTGGGGTCCAGGCAGTGGGTCCACACTCCCAGACCAAGGCAGAACCACATGCACACGTCTGTTCCTGACCCCTGCACCGGCAGAGAGCTCGGGGGAGCCAGAGTCTGTCAGGCAGCTGCTGGGTTGGCTGCCTGTGTGGGAAGGGGCAGAGCCGACCTAGGGGCAAGTTGGGCCTCTTGCTCTCCCTGCTGCCCTGAGGCTGCTGGGCCAAAGAGGTCTTGGGCATCCAGCCCCTTGCTGGTCCCCTCCCTCTGACGAGGCCCTCTGAGCTCCAGCACCTTGCAGTGTGGAGACAGCCCCTGCCAGCAACCTCCTCTCCAAGGAGGCATCAACCGAGGCCTATGCCCAGGGGAAAGGCACCAGCGGGGATGAGCCTGGGGAGGTGCCCAGGCATGTCTGGACCCAGTCCCCGCAGCCTGCCCCTTGGTGGGGCAGTACCCCCGGAGGCCAGGAAGGTCTGGGCAAGGCTGGCCAGGGGCAGGGGCCCTGCTGGGTCCTGCCCCTGGCCTGTGGGGCCTCTGAGCACAACCGGCCCTCTCCCACTGGAAGAACTCCCCGGCTGACTCCAAGGGCCAGTTTGCCAACACTCCCGCCCGCTGTTCCCGCCAGGCACGCACAATGCTCCCAAGCCCGGGAGAAAAGCACTTCGGGGTGGTGCTCTCCTCGGGCCCTTGCCCCTGAGCCTGGGGGCCAGGCAGTTGGTCCACACTCCCAGACCAAGGCAGAACCACATGCACACGTCTGTTCCTGACCCCTGCACCGGCAGAGAGCTCGGGGGAGCCAGAGTCTGTCAGGCAGCTGCTGGGCTGGCCGCCTGTGTGGGAAGGGGCAGAGCCGACCTAGGGGCAAGTTGGGCCTCTTGCTCTCCCTGCTGCCCTGAGGCTGCTGGGCCAAAGAGGTCTTGGGCATCCAGCCCCTTGCTGGTCCCTTCCCTCTGACGAGGCCCTCTGAGCTCTAGCACCTTGCAGTGTGGAGACAGCCCCTGCCAGCAACATCCTCTCCAAGGAGGCCTCAACCGAGGCCTAGGCCCAGGGGAAAGGCACCAGCGGGGATGAGCCTGGGGAGGCGCCCGGGCATGTCTGGACCCAGTCCCCGCAGCCTGCCCCTTGGTGGGGCAGTACCCCCGGAGGCCAGGAAGATCTGGGCAAGGCTGGCCAGGGGCAGGGGCCCTGCTGGTTCCTCCCCATGGCCTGTGGGGCCTCTGAGCACAACCGGCCCTCTCCCACTGGAAGACCTCCCCGGCTGCCTCCAAAGGCCAGTTTGCCAACACTCCTGCCCGCTCTTCCCGCCAGGCACGCACAATGCTCCCAAGCCCGGGAGAAAAGCGCTTCGGGGTGGTGCTCTCTCCGGGCCCTTGCCCCTGAGCCTGTGGGCAAGGCAGGGGGAACACACTCCCAGACCAAGGCAGAAACACATGCACACGTCTGTTCCTTTCCCCTGCACCAGCAGAGAGCTCGGGGGAGCCAGAGTCTCTCAGGCAGGTGCTGGGCTGGCCGCCTGTGTGGGAAGGGGCAGAGCCGACCTAGGGGCAAGCTGGGCCTCTTGCTCTCCCTGCTGCCCTGAGGCTGCAGGGCCAAAGACGTCTTGGGCATCCAGCCCCTTACTGGTCCCTTCCCTCTGACGAGGCCCTCTGAGCTCCAGCACCTTGCAGTGTGGAGACAGCCCCTGCCAGCCATCTCCTCTCCAAGGAGGCCTCAACCGAGGCCTAGGCCCAGGGGAAAGGCACCAGCGGGGTTGAGCCTGGGGAGGCGCCCGGGCATGTCTGGACCCTGTCCCCGCAGCCTGCCCCTTGGTGGGGCAGTACCCCCGGAGGCCAGGAAGGTCTGGTCAAGGCTGGCCAGGGGCAGGGGCCCTGCTGGGTCCTGCCCCTGGCCTGTGGGGCCTCTGAGCACAGCCGGCCCACTCCCACTGGAAGACCTCCCCGGCTGCCTCCAAAGTCCTGTTTGCAAGCACTCCCGCCCACTGTTCCCGCCAGGCGAGCACATTGCTCCCAAGCCCGGGAGAAAAGCGCTTCGGGGTGGTGGTCTCTCCGGGCCCTTGCCCCTGAGCCTGGGGGCCAGGCAGGGGATCCACAGTCCCAGGCCAAGGCACAACAACATGCACACGTCTGTTCCTGCCCCCTCCACCGGCAGAGAGCTGGGGGGAGCCAGAGTCTGTCAGGCAGCTGCTGGGCTGGCCGCCTGTGTGGGAAGGGGCAGAGCCGACCTAGGGGCAAGTTGGGCCTCTTGCTCTCCCTGCTGCCCTGAGGCTGCTGGGCCAAAGAGGTCTTGGGCATCCAGCCCCTTGCTGGTCCCTTCGCTCTGACGAGGCCCTCTGAGCTCCAGCACCTTGCAGTGTGGAGACAGCCCCTGCCAGCAACCTCCTCTCCAAGGAGGCATCAACCGAGGCCTATGCCCAGGGGAAAGGCACCAGCGGGGATGAGCCTGGGGAGGCGCCCGGGCATGTCTGGACCCAGTCCCCGCAGCCTGCCCCTTGGTGGGGCACTACCCCCGGAGGCCAGGAAGGTCTGGGCAAGGCTGGCCAGGGGCAGGGGACCTGCTGGGTCCTGCCCCTGGCCTGTGAGGCCTCTGAGCACAACCGGCCCTCTCCCACTGGAAGACCTCCACGGCTGCCTCCAAAGTCCTGTTTGCAAACACTCCCGCCCGCTGTTCACGCCAGGCTCGCACAATGCTCCCAAGCCCGTGAGGAAAGCGCTTCGGGGTGGTGCTCTCTCCGGGCCCTTGCCCCTGAGCCTGGGGGCAAGGCAGGGGGAACACACTCCCAGGCCAAGGCAGAACCTCATGCCCACGTCTGTTCCTGTCCCCTGCACCGGCAGAGAGCTTGGGGGAGCCAGAGTCTGTCAGGCAGCTGCTGGGTTGGCCGCCTGTGTGGGAAGGGGCAGAGCCGACCTAGGTTCAAGTAGGGCCTCTTGCTCTCCCTGCTGCCCTGAGGCTGCTGGGCCAAAGAGGTCTTGGGAATCCAGCCCTTTGCTTGTCCCTTCCCTCTGACGAGGCCCTCTGAGCTCCAGCACCTTGCAGTGTGGAGACAGCCCCTGCCAGCAACCTCCTCTCCAAGGAGGCCTCAACCGAGGCCTAGGCCCAGGGGAAAGGCACCAGCGGGGATGAGCCAGGGGAGGCGCCCGAGCATGTCTGGACCCAGTCCCCGCAGCCTGCCCCTTGGTGGGGCAGTACCCCCGGAGGCCAGGAAGGTCTGGGTAAGACTGGCCAGGGGCAGGGGCCCTGCTGGGTCCTGCCCCTGGCCTGTGGGGCCTCTGAGCACAACCGGCCCTCTCCCACTGGAAGACCTCCCCGGCTGCCTCCAAAGGCCGGTTTGCAAGCGCTCCCGGCCACTGTTACCAGCAGGCGGGCACAATGCTCCTAAGTCCGGAAGAAAAGCGCTTCAGGGTGGTGCTCTCTCTGGGCCCTTGCCCCTGAGCCTGGGGGCAAGGCAGGGTGTCCACACTCCCAGGCCAAGGCAGAACCACATGCACACGTCTGACCTGCCCCCTGCACCGGCAGAGAGCTCGGGGGAGCCAGAGTCTGTCAGGCAGCTGCTGGGCTGGCCGCCTGTGTGGGAAGTGGCAGAGCCGACCTAGGGGCAAGTTGGGCCTCTTGCTCTCCCTGCTGCCCTGAGGCTGCTGGGCCAAAGAGGTCTTGGGCATCCAGCCCCTTGCTTGTCCCTTCCCTCTGACGAGGCCCTCTGAGCTCCAGCACCTTGCAGTGTGGAGACAGCCCCTGCCAGCAACATCCTCTCCAAGGAGGCCTCAACCGAGGCCTAGGCCCAGGGGAAAGGCACCAGCGGGGATGAGCCTGGGGAGGCGCCCGGGCATGTCTGGACCCAGTCCCCGCAGCCTGCCCCTTGGTGGGGCAGTACCCCCGGAGGCCAGGAAGGTCTGGGCAAGGCTGGCCAGGGGCAGGGGCCCTGCTGGGTCCTGCCCCTGGCCTGTGGGACGTCTGAGCACAACCGGCCCTCTCCCACTGGAAGAACTCCCCGGCTGCCTCCAAAGGCCAGTTTGCCAACACTCCCGCCCGCTGTTCCCGCCAGGCACGCACAATGCTCCCAAGCCCGGGAGAAAAGCGCTTCGGGGTGGTGCTCTCCTCAGGCCCTTGCCCCTGAGCCTGGGGGCCAGGCAGTTGGTCCACACTCCCAGACCAAGGCAGAACCACATGCACACGTCTGTTCCTGACCCCTGCACCGGCAGAGAGCTCGGGGGAGCCAGAATCTGTCAGGCAGCTGCTGGGCTGGCCGCCTGTGTGGGAAGGGGCAGAGCCGACCTAGGGGCAAGTTGGGCCTCTTCCTCTCCCTGCTGCCCTGAGGCTGCTGGGCCAAAGAGGACTTGGGCATCCAGCCACTTGCTGGTCCCTTCCCTCTGACAAGGCCCTCTGAGCTCCAGCACCTTGCAGTGTGGAGACAGCCCCTGCCAGCAACATCCTCTCCAAGGAGGCCTCAACCGAGGCCTAGGCCCAGGGGAAAGGCACCAGCGGGGATGAGCCTGGGGAGGCGCCCGGGCATGTCTGGACCCAGTCCCCGCAGCCTGCCCCTTGGTGGGGCAGTACCCCCGGAGGCCAGGAAGATCTGGGCAAGGCTGGCCAGGGGCAGGGGCCCTGCTGGGTCCTCCCCATGGCCTGTGGGGCCTCTGAGCACAACCGGCCCTCTCCCACTGGAAGACCTCCCCGGCTGCCTCCAAAGGCCAGTTTGCCAACACTCCTGCCCGCTCTTCCCGCCAGGCACGCACAATGCTCCCAAGCCCGGGAGAAAAGCGCTTCGGGGTGGTGCTCTCTCCGGGCCCTTGCCCCTGAGCCTGGGGGCCAGGCAGGGGATCCACAGTCCCAGGCCAAGGCACAACAACATGCACACGTCTGTTCCTGCCCCCTCCACCGGCAGAGAGCTGGGGGGAGCCAGAGTCTGTCAGGCAGCTGCTGGGCTGGCCGCCTGTGTGGGAAGGGGCAGAGCCGACCTAGGGGCAAGTTGGGCCTCTTCCTCTCCCTGCTGCCCTGAGGCTGCTGGGCCAAAGAGGTCTTGGGCATCCAGCCCCTTGCTTATCCCTTCCCTCTGACGAGGCCCTCTGAGCTCCAGCACCTTGCAGTGTGGAGACAGCCCCTGCCAGCAATCTCCTCTCCAAGGAGGCCTCAACCGAGGCCTAGGCCCAGGGAAAAGGCACCAGCGGGGTTGAGCCTGGGGAGGCGCCCGGGCATGTCTGGACCCAGTCCCCGCAGCCTGCCCCTTGGTGGGGCAGTACCCCCGGAGGCCAGGAAGGTCTGGGCAAGGCTGCCAGAGGCAGGGACACTGCTGGGTCCTGCCCCTGGCCTGTGGGGCCTCTGAGAACAACTGGCACTCTCCCGCTGGAAGACCTCCCCGGCTGCCTCCAAAGGCTGGTTTGCAAGCACTCAATCCCGCTGTTCACGCCAGCTGCGCACAATGCTCCCAAGCCCGGGAGAAAAGCATTTTGGGTTGGTGCTCACTCCGGGCTTTGGAAGACCTCCCCGGCTGCCTCCAAGGCCGGTTTGCAAGCACTTCTGCCTGCTGTTCCCGCCACCCGCGCACAATGCTCCCAAGCCCGGGAGAAAAGCGTTTCGGGGTGGTGTTCTCTCTGGACCCAAGAAAGACCTCCCGGGCTGCCCCCAAATGCCGGTTTGCAAGCACTCCCACTCACTGTTCCCGCCATCCGTGCAAATGCTCCAAGCCCAGGAGAAAAGCCCTTCAGGGTGGTGCTCTCTTCCGGCCCTTGGAAGACCTCCCCGGCTGCCTCCAAAGGCTGGATTTCAAGTACTCCCTCCCGCTGTCCCGCCAGCCGCACACAATGCTCCCAATCACGGGAGAAAAGCCCTTCGGGGTGGTGCTCTCTACGGGCCCTTGGAAGACCTCCCCGTTTGTCTCCAAAGGCCGGTTTGCAAGCACTCATGCCCGCTGTTCCCGCCAGCCGCGCACAATGCTCCCAAGCCTAGGAGAAAAGCGCTTCGGGGTGGTGCTCTCTCCCGGCCCTTGGAAGACCTCCCCGGCTGCCTCCAAAGGCCGGTTTGCAAGCACTCAATCCCGCTGTTCCCGCCAGCCGCGCACAATGCTCCCAAGCCCGGGAGAAAAGCGCTTCGGGGTGGTGCTCTCTCCCGGCCCTTGGAAGACCTCCCCGGCTGCCTCCAAAGGCTGGTTTTCAAGAACTCCCTCCCGCTGACCCGCCAGCCGCACACAATGCTCCCAAGCCCGGGAGAAAAGCATTTTGAGGTGGTCTCTCTCCGGGCCCTTGGAAGACTCCCCGGCTGCCTCTAAAGGCCGGTTTGCAAGCACTCATGTCCTCTGTTCCCGACAGCCGCGAACAATGCTCCCAATTCCGTGAGAAAAGTGCTTCGGGATGGTGCTCTCTCCGGGCCCTTGGAAGACCTCCCAAGCTGCCTCCAAAGGCCGGTTTGCAAGCACTCCCGCCCGCTGTTCCCGCCAGCCTCGCACAATGCTCCCAAGACCGGGAGAAAAGCGCTTCGGGGTGGTGTTCTCTCCGTGCCAATGGAGGACCTCCCTGGCTGCCCCCAAAGGCCGGTTTGCAAGCACTCCCACTCGCTGTTCCCGCCAGCCACGCACAATCCTCCAAAACCCCGGAGAAAAGCGCTTCGGGGTGGTGTTCTCTCCGTGCCCATGGAAGACCTCCCGGGGTGCCCCCAAAGGCCGGTTTGGAAGCACTCCGACTCGCTGTTCCCGCCATCCGCGCACAATGCTCCCAAGCCCGGGAGAAAAGCATTTTGGGGTGGTGCTCACACCGGGCCCTGGAAGACCTCCCCGGCTGCCTCCAAAGGACGGTTTTCAAGCACTCCTGCCTGCTGTTCCCGCCACCCGCGCACAATGCTCCCAAGCCCGGGAGAAAAGCGCTTCGGGGTGGTGCTCTCTACAGGCCCTTGGAAGACCTCCCCGGCTGCCTCCAAAGGCCGGTTTGCAAGGACTCCTTCCTGCTGTTCCCGCCAGCCACGCACAATGCTCCCAAGCCCGGGAGAAAAGCATTTTGGGGTGGTGCTCACACCGGGCCCTGGAAGACCTCCCCGGCTGCCTCCAAAGGACAGTTTTCAAGCACTCCTGCCTGCTGTTCCCGCCACCCGCGCAGAATGCTCCCAAGCGCGGGAGAAAAGCGCTTCGGGGTGGTGCTCTCTACAGGCCCTTGGAAGACCTCCCCGGCTGCCTCCAAAGGCCGGTTTGCAAGGACTCCTTCCTGCTGTTCCCGCCAGCCACGCACAATGCTCCCAAGCCCGGGAGAAAAGCATTTTGGGGTGGTGCTCACTCCGGGCCCTTGGAAGACCTCCCCGGCTGCCTCCAATGGCCAGTTTGCAAGCACTCATGTCCGCTGTTCCCACCAGCCGCGCACAATGCTCCCAAGCCCGGGAGAAAAGCTTTTTGGGGTGGTGCTCACACCGGGCCCTGGAAGACCTCCCCGGCTGCCTCCAAAGGCCAGTTTTCAAGCACTCCTGCCTGCTGTTCCCGCCACCTGCGCACAATGCTCCCAAGCCCGGGAGAAAAGCGCTTCGGGGTGGTGCTCTCTACAGGCCCTTGGAAGACCTCCCCGGCTGCCTCCAAAGGCCGGTTTGCAAGGACTCCTTCCTGCTGTTCCCGCCAGCCACGCACAATGCTCCCAAGCCCGGGAGAGAAGCATTTTGGGGTGGTGCTCTCTACAGGCCCTTGGAAGACCTCCCCGGCTGCCTCCAGTGGCCAGTTTGCAAGCACTCATGCCCGCTGTTCCCACCAGCCGCGCACAATGCTCCCAAGCCCGGGAGAAAAGCTTTTTGGGGTGGTGCTCACACCGGGCCCTGGAAGACCTCCCCGGCTGCCTGCAAAGGCCGGTTTTCAAGCACCTCTGCCTGCTGTTCCTGCCACCCGCGCACAATACTCCCAAGCCCGGGAGAAAAGCGCTTCGGGGTGGTGCTCTCTACAGGCCCTTGGAAGACCTCCCCCGCTGCCTCCAAAGGCCGGTTTGCAAGGACTCCTTCCTGCTGTTCCCGCCAGCCACGCACAATGCTCCCAAGCCCGGGAGAAAAGTGCTTCGGGGTGGTGATCTCTCCGGGCCCTTGGAAGTCGTCCCCGGCTGCCTCCAAAGGCCGGTTTGCAAGCACTCATGCCCGTTGTTCCCACCAGCCGCGCACAATGCTCCCAAGCCCGGGAGAAAAGCATTTTGGGGTGGTGCTCACTCCGGGCCCTTGGAAGACCTCCCCGGCTGCCTCCAAAGGCCAGTTTGCAAGCAGTCCTGCCTGCTGTTCCCGCCAGCCGCGCACAATGTTCCCAAGCCCGGGAGAAAAGCGCTTCGGGGTGGTGCTCTCTCCGGGCACTTTCAAGACCTCCCCGGCTGCCTCCAAAGGCCGGTTTGTAAGTACTCATTCCCGCTGCTTCCACCAGCCACGCACAATGCTCCCAAGCCCGGGAGAAAAGCATTTTGGGGTGGTGCTCTCTCCGGGCCCTTGGAAGACCTCCCGGGCTGCCTCCAAAGGCCGGTTTGCAAGCTTTCATGTCCGTTGTTCCCGACAGCCGCGCACAATGCTCCCAAGCCCGAGAGAAAAGCATTTTGGGGTGGTGATCAGTCCGGCCCTTGGAAGACCTCCCCGGCTGCCTCCAAAGGACAGTTTGCAAGCACTCATGCCCGCTGTTCCCGCCAGCCGCGCACAATGCTCCCAAGACCGTGAGAAAAGCGCTTCGGGGTGGTGTTCTCTCAGGGACCATGGAGGACCTCCCCGGCTGCCCCCAAAGGCCGGTTTGCAAGCATACCCACTCGCTGTTCCCGCCAGGCACACACAATGTTCCAAAACCCCGGAGAAAAGCGCTTCGGGGTGGTGGTCTCTCCGGGCCCCTGCCCCTGAGCCTGGGGGCCAGGCAGGGGATCCACAGTCCCAGGCCAAGGCAGAACCACATGCACACGTCTGTTCCTGCCCCCTCCACCGGCAGAGAGCTGGGGGGAGCCAGAGTCTGTCAGGCAGCTGCTGGGCTGGCCACCTGTGTGGGAAGGGGCAGAGCCGACCTAGGGGCAAGTTGGGCCTCTTGCTCTCCCTGCTGCCCTGAGGCTGCTGGGCCAAAGAGGTCTTGGGCATCCAGCCCCTTGCTGGTCCCTTCCCTCTGACGAGGCCCTCTGAGCTCCAGCACCTTGCAGTGTGGAGACAGCCCCTGCCAGCAACCTCCTCTCCAAGGAGGCCTCAACCGAGGCCTAGGCCCAGGGGAAAGGCACCAGCGGAGATGAGCCAGTGGAGCCGCCCGGGCATGTCTGGACCCAGTCCCCGCAGCCTGCCCCTTGGTGGGGCAGTACCCCCGGAGGCCAGGAAGGTCTGGGCAAGGCTGCGAGGGGCAGGGGCCCTGCTGGGTCGTGCCCCTGGCCTGTGGGGCGTCTGAGCACAACCGGCACTCTCCCGCTGGAAGACCTCCCCGTCTGCCTCCAAAGGCCGGTTTGCAAGCACTCCCGCCCGCTGTTCCCGCCAGGCACGCACAATGCTCCCAAGCCCGGGAGAAAAGCGCTTCGGGGTGGTGCTCTCTCCGGGCCCTTGCCCCTGAGCCTGGGGGCCAGGCAGTTGGAACACACTCCCAGGCCAATGCAGAACGACATGCACACGTCTGTTCCTGCCCCCTACACCGGCAGAGAGCTCGGGGGAGCCAGAGACTGCCAGGCTGCTGCTGGGCTGTCTGCCTGTGTGGGACGGGGCAGAGCCGACCTAGGGGCAAGTTGGGCCTCTTGCTCTCCCTGCTGCCCTGAGGCTGCTGGGTCAAAGAGGTCTTGGGTATCCAGCCCTTTGCTGGTCCCTTCCCTCTGACGAGGCCCTCTGAGCCCCAGCACCTTGCAGTGTGGAGACACCCCCTGCCAGCAACCTCCTCTCCAAAGAGGCCTCAACCGAGGCCTACACCCAGGGAAAAGCACCAGCAGGGATGATCCTGGGGAGGCGCACGGACATGTCTGGACCCAGTCCCCGCAGCCTGCCCCTTGGTGGGGCAGTACCCCCGGAGGCCAGGAAGGTCTGGGCAAGGCTGGCCAGGGTCAGGGGCCCTGCTGGGTCCTGCCCCTGGCCTGTGGGGCCTCTGAGCACAACCGGCCCTCTCCCACTGGAAGACCTCCCCGGCTGCCTCCAAAGTCCTGTTTGAAAGCACTCCCGCCCACTGTTCCCGCCAGGGGCGCACAATGCTCCCAAGCCTGGGAGAAAAGCGCTTCGGGGTGGTGGTCTCTCCGGGCCCTTGCCCCTGAGCCTGGGGGCCAGGCAGGGGATCCACAGTCCCAGGCCAAGGCACAACAACATGCACACGTCTGTTCCTGCCCCCTCCACCGGCAGAGAGCTGGGGGGAGCCAGAGTCTGTCAGGCAGCTGCTGGGCTGGCCGCCTGTGTGGGAAGGGGCAGAGCCGACCTAGGGGCAAGTTGGGCCTCTTGCTCTCCCTGCTGCCCTGAGGCTGCTGGGCCAAAGAGGTCTTGGGCATCCAGCCCCTTGCTGGTCCCTTCCCTCTGACGAGGCCCTCTGAGCTCCAGCACCTTGCAGTGTGGAGACAGCCCCTGCCAGCAACCTCCTCTCCAAGGAGGCCTCAACCGAGGCCTAGGCACAGGGGAAAGGCACCAGCGGGGATGAGCCAGTGGAGGCGCACGGGCATATCAGGACCCAGTCCCTGCAGCCTGCCCCTTGGTGGGGCAGTACCCCCGGAGGCCAGGAAGGTCTGGGCAAGGCTGGCCAGGGGCAGGGTCCCTGCTGGGTCCTGCCCCTGGCCTGTGGGGCCTCTGAGCACAACCGTCCCTCTCCCACTGGAAGACCTCCCCGGCTGCCTCCAAAGGCGGGTTTGCCAACACTCCCGCCCGCTGTTCCCGCCAGGCACGCACAACGCTCCCAAGGCCAGGAGAAAAGCGCTTCGGGGTGTTGCTCTATCCGGGCCCTTGCCCCTGAGCCTGGGGTCCAGGCAGTGGGTCCACACTCCCAGACCAAGGCAGAACCACATGCACACGTCTGTTCCTGACCCCTGCACCGGCAGAGAGCTCGGGGGAGCCAGAGTCTGTCAGGCAGCTCCTGGGTTGGCTGCCTGTGTGGGAAGGGGCAGAGCCGACCTAGGGGCAAGTTGGGCCTCTTGCTCTCCCTGCTGCCCTGAGGCTGCTGGGCCAAAGAGGTCTTGGGCATCCAGCCCCTTGCTGGTCCCTTCCCGCTGACGAGGCCCTCTGAGCTCCAGCACCTTGCAGTGTGGAGACAGCCCCTGCCAGCAACCTCCTCTCCAAGGAGGCCTCAACCGAGGCCTAGGCCCAGGGGAAAGGCACCAGCGGGGATGAGCCTGGGGAGGTGCCCGGGCATCTCTGGACCCAGGCCCCGCAGCCTGCCCCTTAGTGGGGCAATACCCCCGGAGGCCAGGAAGGTCTGGGCAAGGCTGGCCAGGGGCAGGGGCCCTGCTGCGTCCTGCCCCTGGCCTGTGGGGCCTCTGAGCACAACCGGCCCTCTCCCACTGGAAGACCTCCCCGGCTGCCTCCAAGGCCGGTTTGCAAGCGCTCCCGCCCACTGTTACCAGCAGGCGGGCACAATGCTCCTAAGCCCGGAAGAAAAGCGCTTCAGGGTGGTGCTCTCTCTGGGCCCTTGCCCCTGAGCCTGGGGGCAAGGCAGGGTGTCCACACTCCCAGGCCAAGGCAGAACCACATGCACACGTCTGACCTGCCCCCTGCACCGGCAGAGAGCTCGGGGGAGCCAGAGTCTGTCAGGCAGCTGCTGGGCTGGCCGCCTGTGTGGGAAGTGGCAGAGCCGACCTAGGGGCAAGTTGGGCCTCTTGCTCTCCCTGCTGCCCTGAGACTGCTGGGCCAAAGAGGTCTTGGGCATCCAGCCCCTTGCTGGTCCCTTCCCTCTGACGAGGCCCTCTGAGCTCCAGCACCTTGCAGTGTGGAGACAGCCCCTGCCAGCAACCTCCTCTCCAAGGAGGCCTCAACCGAGGCCTAGGCCCAGGGGAAAGGCACCAGCGGGGATGAGCCTGGGGAGGCGCCCGGGCATGTCTGGACCCAGTCCCCGCAGCCTGCCCCTTGGTGGGGCAGTACCCCCGGAGGCCAGGAAGGTCTGGGCAAGGCTGGCCAGGGGCAGGGGCCCTGCTGGGTCCTGCCCCTGGCCTGTGGGGTCTCTGAGCACAACCGGCCCTCTCCCACTGGAAGAACTCCCCGGATGCCTCCAAAGGCCAGTTTGCCAACACTCCCGCCCGCTGTTCCCGCCAGGCACGCACAATGCTCCCAAGCCCGGGAGAAAAGCGCTTCGGGGTGGTGCTCTCCTCGGGCCCTTGCCCCTGAGCCTGGGGGCCAGGCAGTTGGTCCACACTCCCAGACCAAGGCAGAACCACATGCACACGTCTGTTCCTGACCCCTGCACCGGCAGAGAGCTCGGGGGAGCCAGAATCTGTCAGGCAGCTGCTGGGCTGGCCGCCTGTTTGGGAAGGGGCAGAGCCGACCTAGGGGCAAGTTGGGCCTCTTCCTCTCCCTGCTGCCCTGAGGCTGCTGGGCCAAAGAGGTCTTGGGCATCCAGCCACTTGCTGGTCCCTTCCCTCTGACGAGGCCCTCTGAGCTCCAGCACCTTGCAGTGTGGAGACAGCCCCTGCCAGCAACATCCTCTCCAAGGAGGCCTCAACCGAGGCCTAGGCCCAGGGGAAAGGCACCAGCGGGGATGAGCCTGGGGAGGCGCCCGGGCATGTCTGGACCCAGTCCCCGCAGCCTGCCCCTTGGTGGGGCAGTACCCCCGGAGGCCAGGAAGGTCTGGGCAAGGCTGGCCAGGGGCAGGGGCCCTGCTGGGTCCTCCCCATGGCCTGTGGGGCCTCTGAGCACAACCGGCCCTCTCCCACTGGAAGACCTCCCCGGCTGCCTCCAAAGGCCAGTTTGCCAACACTCCTGCCCGCTCTTCCCGCCAGGCACGCACAATGCTCCCAAGCCCGGGAGAAAAGCGCTTCGGGGTGGTGCTCTCTCCGGGCCCTTGCCCCTGAGCCTGAGGGCCAGACAGGGGATCCACAGTCCCAGGCCAAGGCACAACAACATGCACACATCTGTTCCTGCCCCCTCCACCGGCAGAGAGCTGGGGGGAGCCAGAGTCTGTCAGGCAGCTGCTGGGCTGGTCGCCTGTGTGGGAAGGGGCAGAGCCGACCTAGGGGCAAGTTGGGCCTCTTGCTCTCCCTGCTGCCCTGAGGCTGCTGGGCCAAAGAGGTCTTGGGCATCCAGCCCCTTGCTGGTCCCTTCCCTCTGATGAGGCCCTCTGAGCTCCAGCACCTTGCAGTGTGGAGACAGCCCCTGCCAGCAACCTCCTCTCCAAGGAGGCCTCAACCGAGGCCTAGGCACAGGGGAAAGGCACCAGCGGGGATGAGCCAGTGGAGGCGCACGGGCATATCAGGACCCAGTCCCTGCAGCCTGCCCCTTGGTGGGGCAGTACCCCCGGAGGCCAGGAAGGTCTGGGCAAGGCTGGCCAGGGGCAGGGTCCCTGCTGGGTCCTGCCCCTGGCCTGTGGGGCCTCTGAGCACAACCGGCCCTCTCCCACTGGAAGACCTCCCCGGCTGCCTCCAAAGGCGGGTTTGCCAACACTCCCGCCCGCTGTTCCCGCCAGGCACGCACAACGCTCCCAAGGCCAGGAGAAAAGCGCTTCGGGGTGTTGCTCTCTCCGGGCCCTTGCCCCTGAGCCTGGGGTCCAGGCAGTGGGTCCACACTCCCAGACCAAGGCAGAACCACATGCACACGTCTGTTCCTGACCCCTGCACCGGCAGAGAGCTCGGGGGAGCCAGAGTCTGTCAGGCAGCTGCTGGGTTGGCTGCCTGTGTGGGAAGGGGCAGAGCCGACCTAGGGGCAAGTTGGGCCTCTTGCTCTCCCTGCTGCCCTGAGGCTGCTGGGCCAAAGAGGTCTTGGGCATCCAGCCCCTTGCTGGTCCCTTCCCGCTGACGAGGCCCTCTGAGCTCCAGCACCTTGCAGTGTGGAGACAGCCCCTGCCAGCAACCTCCTCTCCAAGGAGGCCTCAACCGAGGCCTAGGCCCAGGGGAAAGGCACCAGCGGGGATGAGCCTGGGGAGGCGCCCGGGCATCTCTGGACCCAGGCCCCGCAGCCTGCCCCTTAGTGGGGCAGTACCCCCGGAGGCCAGGAAGGTCTGGGCAAGGCTGGCCAGGGGCAGGGGCCCTGCTGCGTCCTGCCCCTGGCCTGTGGGGCCTCTGAGCACAACCGGCCCTCTCCCACTGGAAGACCTCCCCGGCTGCCTCCAAGGCCGGTTTGCAAGCGCTCCCGCCCACTGTTCCCAGCAGGCGTGCACAATGCTCCCAAGCCCGGGAGAAAAGCGCTTCAGGGTGGTGCTCTCTCCGGGCCCTTGCCCCTGAGCCTGGGGGCAAGGCAGGGTGTCCACACTCCCAGGACAAGGCAGAACCACATGCACACGTCTGATCTGCCCCCTGCACCGGCAGAGAGCTCGGGGGAGCCAGAGTCTGTCAGGCAGCTGCTGGGCTGGCCGCCTGTGTGGGAAGGGGCAGAGCCGACCTAGGGGCAAGTTGGGCCTCTTGCTCTCCCTGCTGCCCTGAGGCTGCTGGGCCAAAGAGGTCTTGGGCATCCAGCCCCTTGCTGGTCCCTTCCCTCTGACGAGGCCCTCTGAGCTCCAGCACCTTTCAGTGTGGAGACAGCCCCTGCCAGCAACCTCCTCTCCAAGGAGGCCTCAACCGAGGCCTAGGCCCAGGGGAAAGGCACCAGCGGGGATGAGCCTGGGGAGGCGCCCGGGCATGTCTGGACCCAGTCCCCGCAGCCTGCCCCTTGGTGGGGCAGTACCCCCGGAGGCCAGGAAGGTCTGGGCAAGGCTGCCAGGGGCAGGGACACTGCTGGGTCCTGCCCCTGGCCTGTGGGGCGTCTGAGCACAACCGGCACTCTCCCGCTGGAAGACCTCCCCGTCTGCCTCGAAAGGCCGGTTTGCAAGCACTCCCGCCCGCTGTTCCCGCCAGGCACGCACAATGCTCCCAAGCCCGGGAGAAAAGCGCTTCGGGGTGGTGCTCTCTCCGGGCACTTGCCCCTGAGCCTGGGGGCAAGGCATGGGGAACACACTCCCAGGCCAAGGCAGAACCACATGCCCACGTCTGTTCCTGTCCCCTGCACTGGCAGAGAGCTTGGGGGAGCCAGAGTCTGTCAGGCAGCTGCTGGGTTGGCCGCCTGTGTGGGAAGGGGCAGAGCCGCCCTAGGGGCAAGTTGGGCCTCTTGCTCTCCCTGCTGCCCTGAGGCTGCTGGGCCAAAGAGGTCTTGGGCATCCAGCCCCTTACTGGTCCCTTCCCTCTGACGAGGCCCTCTGAGCTCCAGCACCTTGCAATGTGGAGACAGCCCCTGCCAGCAACCTCCTCTCCAAGGAGGCCTCAACCGAGGCCTAGGCCCAGGGGAAAGGCACCAGCGGGGATGAGCCAGGGGAGGCGCCCGAGCATGTCTGGACCCAGTCCCCGCAGCCTGCCCCTTCGTGGGGCAGTACCCCCGGAGGCCAGGAAGGTCTGGGTAAGACTGGCCAGGGGCAGGGGCCCTGCTGGGTCCTGCCCCTGGCCTGTGGGGCCTCTGAGCACAACCGGCCCTCTCCCACTGGAAGACCTCCCCGGCTGCCTCCAAAGGCCGGTTTGCAAGCGCTCCCGGCCACTGTTACCAGCAGGCGGGCACAATGCTCCTAAGCCCGGAAGAAAAGCGCTTCAGGGTGGTGCTCTCTCTGGGCCCTTGCCCCTGAGCCTGGGGGCAAGGCAGGGTGTCCACACTCCCAGGCCAAGGCAGAACCACATGCACACGTCTGACCTGCCCCCTGCACCGGCAGAGAGCTCGGGGGAGCCAGAGTCTGTCAGGCAGCTGCTGGGCTGGCCGCCTGTGTGGGAAGTGGCAGAGCCGACCTAGGGGCAAGTTGGGCCTCTTGCTCTCCCTGCTGCCCTGAGGCTGCTGGGCCAAAGACGTCTTGGGCATCCAGCCCCTTGCTGGTCCCTTCCCTCTGACGAGGCCCTCTGAGCTCCAGCACCTTGCAGTGTGGAGACAGCCCCTGCCAGCAACCTCCTCTCCAAGGAGGCCTCAACCGAGGCCTAGGCCCAGGGGAAAGGCACCAGCGGGGATGATCCTGGGGAGGCGCCCGGGCATGTCTGGACCCAGTCCCCGCAGCCTGCCCCTTGGTGGGGCAGTACCCCCGGAGGCCAGGAAGGTCTGGGCAAGGCTGGCCAGGGGCAGGGGCCCTGCTGGGTCCTGCCCCTGGCCTGTGGGGTCTCTGAGCACAACCGGCCCTCTCCCACTGGAAGAACTCCCCGGCTGCCTCCAAAGGCCAGTTTGCCAACACTCCCGCCCGCTGTTCCCGCCAGGCACGCACAATGCTCCCAAGCCCGGGAGAAAAGCGCTTCGGGGTGGTGCTCTCCTCGGGCCCTTGCCCCTGAGCCTGGGGGCCAGGCAGTTGGTACACACTCCCAGACCAAGGCAGAACCACATGCACACGTCTGTTCCTGACCCCTGCACCGGCAGAGAGCTCGGGGGAGCCAGAATCTGTCAGGCAGCTGCTGGGCTGGCCGCCTGTGTGCGAAGGGGCAGAGCCGACCTAGGGGCAAGTTGGGCCTCTTCCTCTCCCTGCTGCCCTGAGGCTGCTGGGCCAAAGAGGTCTTGGGCATCCAGCCCCTTGCTGGTCCCTTCCCTCTGACGAGGCCCTCTGAGCTCCAGCACCTTGCAGTGTGGAGACAGCCCCTGCCAGCAACATCCTCTCCAAGGAGGCCTCAACCGAGGCCTAGGCCCAGGGGAAAGGCACCAGCGGGGATGAGCCTGGGGAGGCGCCCGGGCATGTCTGGACCCAGTCCCCGCAGCCTGCCCCTTGGTGGGGCAGTACCCCCGGAGGCCAGGAAGGTCTGGGCAAGGCTGGCCAGGGGCAGGGGCCCTGCTGGGTCCTCCCCATGGCCTGTGGGGCCTCTGAGCACAACCGGCCCTCTCCCACTGGAAGACCTCCCCGGCTGCCTCCAAAAGCCAGTTTGCCAACACTCCTGCCCGCTCTTCCCGCCAGGCACGCACAATGCTCCCAAGCCCGGGAGAAAAGCGCTTCGGGGTGGTGCTCTCTCCGGGCCCTTGCCCCTGAGCCTGGGGGCCAGGCAGGGGATCCACAGTCCCAGGCCAAGGCACAACAACATGCACACGTCTGTTCCTGCCCCCTCCACCGGCAGAGAGCTGGGGGGAGCCAGAGTCTGTCAGGCAGCTGCTGGGCTGGCCGCCTGTGTGGGAAGGGGCAGAGCCGACCTAGGGGCAAGTTGGGCCTCTTCCTCTCCCTGCTGCCCTGAGGCTGCTGGGCCAAAGAGGTCTTGGGCATCCAGCCCCTTGCTGGTCCCTTCCCTCTGACGAGGCCCTCTGAGCTCCAGCACCTTGCAGTGTGGAGACAGCCCCTGCCAGCAACCTCCTCTCCAAGGAGGCCTCAACCGAGGCCTAGGCACAGGGGAAAGGCACCAGCGGGGATGAGCCAGTGGAGGCGCACGGGCATATCAGGACCCAGTCCCTGCAGCCTGCCCCTTGGTGGGGCAGTACCCCCGGAGGCCAGGAAGGTCTGGGCAAGGCTGGCCAGGGGCAGGGTCCCTGCTGGGTCCTGCCCCTGGCCTGTGGGGCCTCTGAGCACAACCGGCCCTCTCCCACTGGAAGACCTCCCCGGCTGCCTCCAAAGGCGGGTTTGCCAACACTCCCGCCCGCTGTTCCCGCCAGGCACGCACAACGCTCCCAAGGCCAGGAGAAAAGCGCTTCGGGGTGTTGCTCTCTCCGGGCCCTTGCCCCTGAGCCTGGGGTCCAGGCAGTGGGTCCACACTCCCAGACCAAGGCAGAACCACATGCACACGTCTGTTCCTGACCCCTGCACCGGCAGAGAGCTCGGGGGAGCCAGAGTCTGTCAGGCAGCTGCTGGGTTGGCTGCCTGTGTGGGAAGGGGCAGAGCCGACCTAGGGGCAAGTTGGGCCTCTTGCTCTCCCTGCTGCCCTGAGGCTGCTGGGCCAAAGAGGTCTTGGGCATCCAGCCCCTTGCTGGTCCCTTCCCGCTGACGAGGCCCTCTGAGCTCCAGCACCTTGCAGTGTGGAGACAGCCCCTGCCAGCAACCTCCTCTCCAAGGAGGCCTCAACCGAGGCCTAGGCCCAGGGGAAAGGCACCAGCGGGGATGAGCCTGGGGAGGCGCCCGGGCATCTCTGGACCCAGGCCCCGCAGCCTGCCCCTTAGTGGGGCAGTACCCCCGGAGGCCAGGAAGGTCTGGGCAAGGCTGGCCAGGGGCAGGGGCCCTGCTGCGTCCTGCCCCTGGCCTGTGGGGCCTCTGAGCACAACCGGCCCTCTCCCACTGGAAGACCTCCCCGGCTGCCTCCAAGGCCGGTTTGCAAGCGCTCCCGCCCACTGTTCCCAGCAGGCGTGCACAATGCTCCCAAGCCCGGGAGAAAAGCGCTTCAGGGTGGTGCTCTCTCCGGGCCCTTGCCCCTGAGCCTGGGGGCAAGGCAGGGTGTCCACACTCCCAGGACAAGGCAGAACCACATGCACACGTCTGATCTGCCCCCTGCACCGGCAGAGAGCTCGGGGGAGCCAGAGTCTGTCAGGCAGCTGCTGGGCTGGCCGCCTGTGTGGGAAGGGGCAGAGCCGACCTAGGGGCAAGTTGGGCCTCTTGCTCTCCCTGCTGCCCTGAGGCTGCTGGGCCAAAGAGGTCTTGGGCATCCAGCCCCTTGCTGGTCCCTTCCCTCTGACGAGGCCCTCTGAGCTCCAGCACCTTTCAGTGTGGAGACAGCCCCTGCCAGCAACCTCTTCTCCAAGGAGGCCTCAACCGAGGCCTAGGCCCAGGGGAAAGGCACCAGCGGGGATGAGCCTGGGGAGGCGCCCGGGCATGCCTGGACCCAGTCCCCGCAGCCTGCCCCTTGGTGGGGCAGTACCCCCGGAGGCCAGGAAGGTCTGTGCAAGGCTGCCAGGGGCAGGGACAGCGCTGGGTCCTGCCCCTGGCCTGTGGGACGTCTGAGCACAACCGGCACTCTCCCGCTGGAAGACCTCCCCGTCTGCCTCGAAAGGCCGGTTTGCAAGCACTCCCGCCCGCTGTTCCCGCCAGGCACGCACAATGCTCCCAAGCCCGGTAGAAAAGCGCTTCGGGGTGGTGCTCTCTCCGGGCCCTTGCCCCTAAGCCTGGGGGCCAGGCAGGGGGAACACACTCCCAGGCCAAGACAGAACGACATGAACACGTCTGTTCCTGCCCCCTACACCGGCAGAGAGCTCGGGGGAGCCAGAGTCTCTCAGGCAGGTGCTGGGCTGGCCGCCTGTGTGGGAAGGGGCAGAGCCGACCTAGGGGCAAGTTGGGCCTCTTGCTCTCCCTGCTGCCCTGAGGCTGCTGGGCCAAAGACGTCTTGGGCATCCAGCCCTTTGCTGGTCCCTTCCCTCTGACGAGGCACTCTGAGCTCCAGCACCTTGCAGTGTGGAGACAGCACCTGCCAGCAATCTCCTCTCCAAGGAGGCCTCAACCGAGGCCTAGGCCAAGGGGAAAGGCACCAGCGGGGATGAGCCTGGAGAGGCGCCCGGGCATGCCTGGACCCAGTCCCCGCAGCCTGCCCCTTGGTGGGGCAGTACCCCTGGAGGCCAGGAAGGTCTGGGCAAGGCTGACCAGGGGCAGGGGACCTGCTGGGTCCTGCCCCTGGCCTGTGGGGCCTCTGAGCACAACCGGCCCTCTCCCACTGGAAGACCTCCCCGGCTGCCTCCAAAGGCCGTTTTGCACGCACTCCCGCCCACTGTTCCCACCAAGCGCGCACAATGCTCCCATCCCGGGAGAAAAGCGCTTCGGGGTGGTGCTCTCTCCGGGCCCTTGCCCCTGAGACTGGGGGCCAGGCAGGGGGTCCACACTCCCAGGCCAAGGCAGAACCACATGCACACGTCTGTTCCTGACCCCTGCACCGGCAGAGAGCTCGGGGGAGCCAGAGTCTGTCAGGCAGCTGCTGGGCTGGCCACCTTTGTGGGAAGGGGCAGAGCCGACCTAGGGGCAAGTTGGGCCTCTTGCTCTCCCTGCTGCCCTGAGGCTGCTGGGCCAAAGAGGTCTTGGGCATCCAGCCCTTTGCTTGTCCCTTCCCTCTGACGAGGCCCTCTGAGCTCCAGCACCTTGCAGTGTGGAGACAGCCCCTGCCAGCAACCTCCTCTCCAAGGAGGCCTCAACCGAGACCTAGGACCAGGGAAAAGGCACCAGCGGGGATGAGCCTGGGGAGGCGCCCAGGCATGTCTGGACCCAGTCCCCGCAGCCTGCCCCTTGGTGGGGCAGTACCCCCGGAGGCCAGGAAGGTCTGGGCAAGGCTGGCCAGGGGCAGGGGCCCTGCTGGGTCCTGCCCCTGGCCTGTGGGGCCTCTGAGCACAACCGGCCCTCTCCCACTGGAAGACCTCCCCGGCTGCCTCCAAAGGCCGGTTTGCAAGCGCTCCCGGCCACTGTTACCAGCAGGCGGGCACAATGCTCCTAAGCCCGGAAGAAAAGCGCTTCAGGGTGGTGCTCTCTCTGGGCCCTTGCCCCTGAGCCTGGGGGCAAGTCAGGGTGTCCACACTCCCAGGCCAAGGCAGAACCACATGCACACGTCTGACCTGCCCCCTGAACCGGCAGAGAGCTCGGGGGAGCCAGAGTCTGTCAGGCAGCTGCTGGGCTGGCCGCCTGTGTGGGAAGTGGCAGAGCCGACCTAGGGGCAAGTTGGGCCTCTTGCTCTCCCTGCTGCCCTGAGGCTGCTGGGCCAAAGAGGTCTTGGGCATCCAGCCCCTTGCTGGTCCCTTCCCTCTGACGAGGCCCTCTGAGCTCCAGCACCTTGCAGTGTGGAGACAGCCCCTGCCAGCAACCTCCTCTCCAATGAGGCCTCAACCGAGGCCTAGGCCCAGGGGAAAGGCACCAGCGGGGATGAGCCTGGGGAGGCGCCCGGGCATGTCTGGACCCAGTCCGCGCAGCCTGCCCCTTGGTGGGGCAGTACCCCCGGAGGCCAGGAAGGTCTGTGCAAGGCTGCCAGGGGCAGGGACAGCGCTGGGTCCTGCCCCTGGCCTGTGGGACGTCTGAGCACAACCGGCACTCTCCCGCTGGAAGACCTCCCCGGCTGCCTCCAAAGGCCGTTTTGCACGCACTCCCGCCCACTGTTCCCACCAAGCGCGCACAATGCTCCCATCCCGGGAGAAAAGCGCTTCGGGGTGGTGCTCTCTCCGGGCCCTTGCCCCTGAGACTGGGGGCCAGGCAGGGGGTCCACACTCCCAGGCCAAGGCAGAACCACATGCACACGTCTGTTCCTGACCCCTGCACCGGCAGAGAGCTCGGGGGAGCCAGAGTCTGTCAGGCAGCTGCTGGGCTGGCCACCTTTGTGGGAAGGGGCAGAGCCGACCTAGGGGCAAGTTGGGCCTCTTGCTCTCCCTGCTGCCCTGAGGCTGCTGGGCCAAAGAGGTCTTGGGCATCCAGCCCTTTGCTTGTCCCTTCCATCTGACGAGGCCCTCTGAGCTCCAGCACCTTGCAGTGTGGAGACAGCCCCTGCCAGCAACCTCCTCTCCAAGGAGGCCTCAACCGAGACCTAGGACCAGGGGAAAGGCACCAGCGGGGATGAGCCTGGGGAGGCGCCCAGGCATGTCTGGACCCAGTCCCCACAGCCTGCCCCTTGGTGGGGCAGTACCCCCGGAGGCCAGGAAGGTCTGGGAAAGACTGGCCAGGGGCAGGGGACCTGCTGGGTCCTGCCCCTGGCCTGTGGGGCCTCTGAGCACAACCGGCCCTCTCCCACTGGAAGACCTCCCCGGCTGCCTCCAAAGGCCAGTTTGCCAACACTCCTGCTCGCTCTTCCCGCCAGGCACGCACAATGCTCCCAAGCCCGGGAGAAAAGCGCTTCGGGGTGGTGCTCTCTCCGGGCCCTTGCCCTTGAGCCTGTGGGCAAGGCAGGGGGAACACACTCCCAGACCAAGGCAGAAACACATGCACACGTCTGTTCCTGTCCCCTGCACCGGCAGAGAGCTCGGGGGAGCCAGAGTCTCTCAGGCAGGTGCTGGGCTGGCCGCCTGTGTGGGAAGGGGCAGAGCCGACCTAGGGGCAAGTTGGGCCTCTTGCTCTCCCTGCTGCCCTGAGGCTGCAGGGCCAAAGACGTCTTGGGCATCCAGCCCCTTACTGGTCCCTTCCCTCTGACGAGGCCCTCTGAGCTCCAGCACCTTGCAGTGTGGAGACAGCCCCTGCCAGCAATCTCCTCTCCAAGGAGGCCTCATCCGAGGCCTAGGTCCAGGGGAAAGGCACCAGCGGGGTTGAGCCAGGGGAGGCGCCCGGGCATGTCTGGACCCTGTCCCCGCAGCCTGCCCCTTGGTGGGGCAGTACGCCCGGAGGCCAGGAAGGTCTGGGCAAGGCTGGCCAGGGGCAGGGGCCCTGCTGGGTCCTGCCCCTGGCCTGTGGGGCCTCTGAGCACAACCGGCCCTCTCCCACTGGAAGACCTCCCCGGCTGCCTCCAAAGGCCGGTTTGCAAGCACTCCCGCCCACTGTTCCCGCCAGGCGCGCACAATGCTCCCAAGCCCGGGAGAAAAGCGCTTCGGGGTGGTGGTCTCTCCGGGCCCTTGCCCCTGAGCCTGGGGGCCAGGCAGGGGATCCACACTCCCAGGCCAAGGCACAACAACATGCACACGTCTGTTCCTGCCCCCTCCACCGGCAGAGAGCTCGGGGGAGCCAGAGTCTGTCAGGCAGCTGCTGGGCTGGCCGCCTGTGTGGGAAGGGGCAGAGCCGACCTAGGGGCAAGTTGGGCCTCTTGCTCTCCCTGCTGCCCTGAGGCTGCTGGGCCAAAGAGGTCTTGGGCATCCAGCCCCTTGCTGGTCCCTTCCCTCTGACGAGGCCCTCTGAGCTCCAGCACCTTGCAGTGTGGAGACAGCCCCTGCCAGCAACCTCCTCTCCAAGGAGGCCTCAACCGAGGCCTAGGCACAGGGGAAAGGCACCAGCGGGGATGAGCCAGTGGAGGCGCACGGGCATATCAGGACCCAGTTCCCGCAGCCTGCCCCTTGGTGGGGCAGTACCCCCGGAGGCCAGGAAGGTCTGGGCAAGGCTGGCCAGTGGCAGGGTCCCTGCTGGGTCCTGCCCCTGGCCTGTGGGGCCTCTGAGCACAACCGGCCCTCTCCCACTGGAAGACCTCCCCGGCTGCCTCCAAAGGCGGGTTTGCCAACACTCCCGCCCGCTGTTCCCGCCAGGCACGCACAACGCTCCCAAGGCCAGGAGAAAAGCGCTTCGGGGTGTTGCTCTCTCCGGGCCCTTGCCCCTGAGCCTGGGGTCCAGGCAGTGGGTCCACACTCCCAGACCAAGGCAGAACCACATGCACACGTCTGTTCCTGACCCCTGCACCGGCAGAGAGCTCGGGGGAGCCAGAGTCTGTCAGGCACCTGCTGGGTTGGCTGCCTGTGTGGGAAGGGGCAGAGCCGACCTAGGGGCAAGTTGGGCCTCTTGCTCTCCCTGCTGCCCTGAGGCTGCTGGGCCAAAGAGGTCTTGGGCATCCAGCCCCTTGCTGGTCCCTTCCCGCTGACGAGGCCCTCTGAGCTCCAGCACCTTGCAGTGTGGAGACAGCCCCTGCCAGCAACCTCCTCTCCAAGGAGGCATCAACCGAGGCCTATGCCCAGGGGAAAGGCACCAGCGGGGATGAGCCTGGGGAGGCGCCCAGGCATGTCTGGACCCAGTCCCCGCAGCCTGCCCCTTGGTGGGGCAGTACCCCCGGAGGCCAGGAAGGTCTGGGCAAGGCTGGCCAGGGGCAGGGGCCCTACTGGGTCCTGCCCCTGGCCTGTGGGGCCTCTGAGCACAACCGGCCCTCTTCCACTCGAAGAACTCCCCGGCTGCCTCCAAAGGCCAGTTTGCCAACACTCCCGCCCGCTGTTCCCGCCAGGCACGCACAATGCTCCCAAGCCCGGGAGAAAAGCACTTCGGGGTGGTGCTCTCCTCGGGCCCTTGCCCCTGAGCCTGGGGGCCCGGCAGTTGGTCCACACTCCCAGACCAAGGCAGAACCACATGCACACGTCTGTTCCTGTCCCCTGCACCGGCAGAGAGCTCGGGGGAGCCAGAGTCTGTCAGGCAGCTGCTGGGCTGGCCGCCTGTGTGGGAAGGGGCAGAGCCGACCTAGGGGCAAGTTGGGCCTCTTCCTCTCCCTGCTGCCCTGAGGCTGCTGGGCCAAATAGGTCTTGGGCATCCAGCCCCTTGCTGGTCCCTTCACTCTGACGAGGCCCTCTGAGCTCTAGCACCTTGCAGTGTGGAGACAGCCCCTGCCAGCAACATCCTCTCCAAGGAGGCCTCAACCGAGGCCTAGGCCCAGGGGAAAGGCACCAGCGGGGATGAGCCTGGGGAGGCGCCCGGGCATGTCTGGACCCAGTCCCCGCAGCCTGCCCCTTGGTGGGGCAGTACCCCCGGAGGCCAGGAAGATCTGGGCAAGGCTGGCCAGGGGCAGGGGCCCTGCTGGGTCCTCCCCATGGCCTGTGGGGCCTCTGAGCACAACCGGCCCTCTCCCACTGGAAGACCTCCCCGGCTGCCTCCAAAGGCCAGTTTGCCAACACTCCTGCCCGCTCTTCCCGCCAGGCACGCACAATGCTCCCAAGCCCGGGAGAAAAGCGCTTCGGGGTGGTGCTCTCTCCGGGCCCTTGCCCCTGAGCCTGTGGGCAAGGCAGGGGGAACACACTCCCAGACCAAAGCAGAAACACATGCACACGTCTGGTCCTGTCCCCTGCACCGGCAGAGAGCTCGGGGGAGCCAGAGTCTCTCAGGCAGGTGCTGGGCTGGCCGCTTGTGTGGGAAGGGGCAGAGCCGACCTAGGGGCAAGTTGGGACTCTTGCTCTCCCTGCTGCCCTGAGGCTGCAGGGCCAAAGACGTCTTGGGCATCCAGCCCCTTACTGGTCCTTTCCCTCTGACGAGGCCCTCTGAGCTCCAGCACCTTGCAGTGTGGAGACCGCCCCTGCCAGCAATCTCCTCTCCAAGGAGGCCTCAACCGAGGCCTAGGCCCAGGGGAAAGGCACCAGCGGGGTTGAGCCAGGGGAGGCGCCCGGGCATGTCTGGACCCTGTCCCCGCAGCCTGCCCCTTGGTGGGGCAGTACCCCCGGAGGCCAGGAAGGTCTGGGCAAGGCTGGCCAGGGGCAGGGGCCCTGCTGGGTCCTGCCCCTGGCCTGTGGGGCCTCTGAGCACAACCGGCCCTCTCCCACTGGAAGACCTCCCCGGCTGCCTCCAAAGTCCTGTTTGCAAGCACTCCCGCCCACTGTTCCCGCCAGGCGCGCACAATGCTCCCAAGCCCGGGAGAAAAGCGCTTCGGGGTGGTGGTCTCTACGGGCCCTTGCCCCTGAGCCTGGGGGCCAGGCAGGGGATCCACAGTCCCAGGCCAAGGCACAACAACATGCACACGTCTGTTCCTGCCCCCTCCACCGGCAGAGAGCTGGGGGGAGCCAGAGTCTGTCAGGCAGCTGCTGGGCTGGCCGCCTGTGTGGGAAGGGGCAGAGCCGACCTAGGGGCAAGTTGGGCCTCTTGCTCTCCCTGCTGCCCTGAGGCTGCTGGGCCAAAGAGGTCTTGGGCATCCAGCCCCTTGCTGGTCCCTTCCCTCTGACGAGGCCCTCTGAGCTCCAGCACCTTGCAGTGTGGAGACAGCCCCTGCCAGCAACCTCCTCTCCAAGGAGGCCTCAACCGAGGCCTAGGCACAGGGGAAAGGCACCAGCGGGGATGAGCCAGTGGAGGCGCACGGGCATATCAGGACCCAGTCCCTGCAGCCTGCCCCTTGGTGGGGCAGTACCCCCGGAGGCCAGGAAGGTCTGGGCAAGGCTGGCCAGGGGCAGGGTCCCTGCTGGGTCCTGCCCCTGGCCTGTGGGGCCTCTGAGCACAACCGGCCCTCTCCCACTGGAAGACCTCCCCGGCTGCCTCCAAAGGCGGGTTTGCCAACACTCCCGCCCGCTGTTCCCGCCAGGCACGCACAACGCTCCCAAGGCCAGGAGAAAAGCGCTTCGGGGTGTTGCTCTCTCCGGGCCCTTGCCCCTGAGCCTGGGGGCAAGGCAGGGTGTCCACACTCCCAGGACAAGGCAGAACCACATGCACACGTCTGATCTGCCCCCTGCACCGGCAGAGAGCTCGGGGGAGCCAGAGTCTGTCAGGCAGCTGCTGGGCTGGCCGCCTGTGTGGGAAGGGGCAGAGCCGACCTAGGGGCAAGTTGGGCCTCTTGCTCTCCCTGCTGCCCTGAGGCTGCTGGGCCAAAGAGGTCTTGCGCATCCAGCCCCTTGCTGGTCCCTTCCCTCTGACGAGGCCCTCTGAGCTCCAGCACCTTTCAGTGTGGAGACAGCCCCTGCCAGCAACCTCCTCTCCAAGGAGGCCTCAACCGAGGCCTAGGCCCAGGGGAAAGGCACCAGCGGGGATGAGCCTGGGGAGGCGCCTGGGCATGTCTGGACCCAGTCCCCGCAGCCTGCCCCTTGGTGGGGCAGTACCCCCGGAGGCCAGGAAGGTCTGGGCAAGGCTGGCCAGGGGCAGGGGCCCTGCTGGGTCCTGCCCCTGGCCTGTGGGGCCTCTGAGCACAACCGGCCCTCTCCCACTGGAAGAACTCCCCGGCTGCCTCCAAAGGCCAGTTTGCCAACACTCCCGCCCACTGTTCCCGCCAGGCACGCACAATGCTCCCAAGCCCGGGAGAAAAGCACTTCGGGGTGGTGTTCTCCTCGGGCCCTTGCCCCTGAGCCTGGGGGCCAGGCAGTTGGTCCACACTCCCAGACCAAGGCAGAACCACATGCACACGTCTGTTCCTGACCCCTGCACCAGCAGAGAGCTCGGGGGAGCCAGAGTCTCTCAGGCAGGTGCTGGGCTGGCCGCCTGTGTGGGAAGGGGCAGAGCCGACCTAGGGGCAAGTTGGGACTCTTGCTCTCCCTGCTGCCCTGAGGCTGCAGGGCCAAAGACGTCTTGGGCATCCAGCCCCTTACTGGTCCCTTCCCTCTGACGAGGCCCTCTGAGCTCCAGCACCTTGCAGTGTGGAGACAGCCCCTGCCAGCAATCTCCTCTCCAAGGAGGCCTCAACCGAGGCCTAGGCCCAGGGGAAAGGCACCAGCGGGGTTGAGCCAGGGGAGGCGCCCGGGCATGTCTGGACCCTGTCCCCGCAGCCTGCCCCTTGGTGGGGCAGTACCCCCGGAGGCCAGGAAGGTCTGGGCAAGGCTGGCCAGGGGCAGGGGCCCTGCTGGGTCCTGCCCCTGGCCTGTGGGGCCTCTGAGCACAACCGGCCCTCTCCCACTGGAAGACCTCCCCGGCTGCCTCCAAAGTCCTGTTTGCAAGCACTCCCGCCCACTGTTCCCGCCAGGCGCGCACAATGCTCCCAAGCCCGGGAGAAAAGCGCTTCGGGGTGGTGGTCTCTACGGGCCCTTGCCCCTGAGCCTGGGGGCCAGGCAGGGGATCCACAGTCCCAGGCCAAGGCACAACAACATGCACACGTCTGTTCCTGCCCCCTCCACCGGCAGAGAGCTGGGGGGAGCCAGAGTCTGTCAGGCAGCTGCTGGGCTGGCCGCCTGTATGGGAAGGGGCAGAGCCGACCTAGGGGCAAGTTGGGCCTCTTGCTCTCCCTGCTGCCCTGAGGCTGCTGGGCCAAAGAGGTCTTGGGCATCCAGCCCCTTGCAGGTCCCTTCCCTCTGACGAGGCCCTCTGAGCTCCAGCACCTTGCAGTGTGGAGACAGCCCCTGCCAGCAACCTCCTCTCCAAGGAGGCCTCAACCGAGGCCTAGGCACAGGGGAAAGGCACCAGCGGGGATGAGCCAGTGGAGGCGCACGGGCATATCAGGACCCAGTCCCTGCAGCCTGCCCCTTGGTGGGGCAGTACCCCCGGAGGCCAGGAAGGTCTGGGCAAGGCTGGCCAGGGGCAGGGTCCCTGCTGGGTCCTGCCCCTGGCCTGTGGGGCCTCTGAGCACAACCGGCCCTCTCCCACTGGAAGACCTCCCCGGCTGCCTCGAAAGGCGGGTTTGCCAACACTCCCGCCCGCTGTTCCCGCCAGGCACGCACAACGCTCCCAAGGCCAGGAGAAAAGCGCTTCGGGGTGTTGCTCTCTCCGGGCCCTTGCCCCTGAGCCTGGGGGCAAGGCAGGGTGTCCACACTCCCAGGACAAGGCAGAACCACATGCACACGTCTGATCTGCCCCCTGCACCGGCAGAGAGCTCGGGGGAGCCAGAGTCTGTCAGGCAGCTGCTGGGCTGGCCGCCTGTGTGGGAAGGGGCAGAGCCGACCTAGGGGCAAGTTGGGCCTCTTGCTCTCCCTGCTGCCCTGAGGCTGCTGGGCCAAAGAGGTCTTGGGCATCCAGCCCCTTGCTGGTCCCTTCCCTCTGACGAGGCCCTCTGAGCTCCAGCACCTTTCAGTGTGGAGACAGCCCCTGCCAGCAACCTCCTCTCCAAGGAGGCCTCAACCGAGGCCTAGGCCCAGGGGAAAGGCACCAGCGGGGATGAGCCTGGGGAGGCGCCCGGGCATGTCTGGACCCAGTCCCCGCAGCCTGCCCCTTGGTGGGGCAGTACCCCCGGAGGCCAGGAAGGTCTGGGCAAGGCTGGCCAGGGGCAGGGGCCCTGCTGGGTCCTGCCCCTGGCCTGTGGGGCCTCTGAGCACAACCGGCCCTCTCCCACTGGAAGAACTCCCCAGCTGCCTCCAAAGGCCAGTTTGCCAACACTCCCGCCCACTGTTCCCGCCAGGCACGCACAATGCTCCCAAGCCCGGGAGAAAAGCACTTCGGGGTGGTGTTCTCCTCGGGCCCTTGCCCCTGAGCCTGGGGGCCAGGCAGTTGGTCCACACTCCCAGACCAAGGCAGAACCACATGCACACGTCTGTTCCTGACCCCTGCACCAGCAGAGAGCTCGGGGGAGCCAGAGTCTGTCAGGCAGCTGCTGGGCTGGCCGCCTGTGTGGGAAGGGGCAGAGCCGACCTAGGGGCAAGTTGGGCCTCTTCCTCTCCCTGCTGCCCTGAGGCTGCTGGGCCAAAGAGGTCTTGGGCATCCAGCCCCTTGCTGGTCCCTTCCCTCTGACGAGGCCCTCTGAGCTCTAGCACCTTGCAGTGTGGAGACAGCCCCTGCCAGCAACATCCTCTCCAAGGAGGCCTCAACCGAGGCCTAGGCCCAGGGGAAAGGCACCAGCGGGGATGAGCCTGGGGAGGCGCCCGGGCATGTCTGGACCCAGTCCCCGCAGCCTGCCCCTTGGTGGGGCAGTACCCCCGGAGGCCAGGAAGATCTGGGCAAGGCTGGCCAGGGGCAGGGGCCCTGCTGGGTCCTCCCCATGGCCTGTGGGGCCTCTGAGCACAACCGGCCGTCTCCCACTGGAAGACCTCCCCGGCTGCCTCCAAAGGCCAGTTTGCCAACACTCCTGCTCGCTCTTCCCGCCAGGCACGCACAATGCTCCCAAGCCCGGGAGAAAAGCGCTTCGGGGTGGTGCTCTCTCCGGGCCCTTGCCCCTGAGCCTGTGGGCAAGGCAGGGGGAACACACTCCCAGACCAAGGCAGAAACACATGCACACGTCTGTTCCTGTCCCCTGCACCGGCAGAGAGCTCGGGGGAGCCAGAGTCTCTCAGGCAGGTGCTGGGCTGGCCGCCTGTGTGGGAAGGGGCAGAGCCGACCTAGGGGCAAGTTGGGCCTCTTGCTCTCCCTGCTGCCCTGAGGCTGCAGGGCCAAAGACGTCTTGGGCATCCAGCCCCTTACTGGTCCCTTCCCTCTGACGAGGCCCTCTGAGCTCCAGCACCTTGCAGTGTGGAGACAGCCCCTGCCAGCAATCTCCTCTCCAAGGAGGCCTCATCCGAGGCCTAGGCCCAGGGGAAAGGCACCAGCGGGGTTGAGCCAGGGGAGGCGCCCGGGCATGTCTGGACCCTGTCCCCGCAGCCTGCCCCTTGGTGGGGCAGTACGCCCGGAGGCCAGGAAGGTCTGGGCAAGGCTGGCCAGGGGCAGGGGCCCTGCTGGGTCCTGCCCCTGGCCTGTGGGGCCTCTGAGCACAACCGGCCCTCTCCCACTGGAAGACCTCCCCGGCTGCCTCCAAAGGCCGGTTTGCAAGCACTCCCGCCCACTGTTCCCGCCAGGCGCGCACAATGCTCCCAAGCCCGGGAGAAAAGCGCTTCGGGGTGGTGGTCTCTCCGGGCCCTTGCCCCTGAGCCTGGGGGCCAGGCAGGGGATCCACAGTCCCAGGCCAAGGCACAACAACATGCACACGTCTGTTCCTGCCCCCTCCACCGGCAGAGAGCTCGGGGGAGCCAGAGTCTGTCAGGCAGCTGCTGGGCTGGCCGCCTGTGTGGGAAGGGGCAGAGCCGACCTAGGGGCAAGTTGGGCCTCTTGCTCTCCCTGCTGCCCTGAGGCTGCTGGGCCAAAGAGGTCTTGGGCATCCAGCCCCTTGCTGGTCCCTTCCCTCTGACGAGGCCCTCTGAGCTCCAGCACCTTGCAGTGTGGAGACAGCCCCTGCCAGCAACCTCCTCTCCAAGGAGGCCTCAACCGAGGCCTAGGCACAGGGGAAAGGCACCAGCGGGGATGAGCCAGTGGAGGCGCACGGGCATATCAGGACCCAGTCCCCGCAGCCTGCCCCTTGGTGGGGCAGTACCCCCGGAGGCCAGGAAGGTCTGGGCAAGGCTGGCCAGGGGCAGGGTCCCTGCTGGGTCCTGCCCCTGGCCTGTGGGGCCTCTGAGCACAACCGGCCCTCTCCCACTGGAAGACCTCCCCGGCTGCCTCCAAAGGCGGGTTTGCCAACACTCCCGCCCGCTGTTCCCGCCAGGCACGCACAACGCTCCCAAGGCCAGGAGAAAAGCGCTTCGGGGTGTTGCTCTCTCCGGGCCCTTGCCCCTGAGCCTGGGGTCCAGGCAGTGGGTCCACACTCCCAGACCAAGGCAGAACCACATGCACACGTCTGTTCCTGACCCCTGCACCGGCAGAGAGCTCGGGGGAGCCAGAGTCTGTCAGGCAGCTGCTGGGTTGGCTGCCTGTGTGGGAAGGGGCAGAGCCGACCTAGGGGCAAGTTGGGCCTCTTGCTCTCCCTGCTGCCCTGAGGCTGCTGGGCCAAAGAGGTCTTGGGCATCCAGCCCCTTGCTGGTCCCTTCCCGCTGACGAGGCCCTCTGAGCTCCAGCACCTTGCAGTGTGGAGACAGCCCCTGCCAGCAACCTCCTCTCCAAGGAGGCATCAACCGAGGCCTATGCCCAGGGGAAAGGCACCAGCGGGGATGAGCCTGGGGAGGCGCCCAGGCATGTCTGGACCCAGTCCCCGCAGCCTGCCCCTTGGTGGGGCAGTACCCCCGGAGGCCAGGAAGGTCTGGGCAAGGCTGGCCAGGGGCAGGGGCCCTACTGGGTCCTGCCCCTGGCCTGTGGGGCCTCTGAGCACAACCGGCCCTCTCCCACTCGAAGAACTCCCCGGCTGCCTCCAAAGGCCAGTTTGCCAACACTCCCGCCCGCTGTTCCCGCCAGGCACGCACAATGCTCCCAAGCCCAGGAGAAAAGCACTTCGGGGTGGTGCTCTCCTCGGGCCCTTGCCCCTGAGCCTGGGGGCCCGGCAGTTGGTCCACACTCCCAGACCAAGGCAGAACCACATGCACACGTCTGTTCCTGTCCCCTGCACCGGCAGAGAGCTCGGGGGAGCCAGAGTCTGTCAGGCAGCTGCTGGGCTGGCCGCCTGTGTGGGAAGGGGCAGAGCCGACCTAGGGGCAAGTTGGGCCTCTTCCTCTCCCTGCTGCCCTGAGGCTGCTGGGCCAAATAGGTCTTGGGCATCCAGCCCCTTGCTGGTCCCTTCACTCTGACGAGGCCCTCTGAACTCTAGCACCTTGCAGTGTGGAGACAGCCCCTGCCAGCAACATCCTCTCCAAGGAGGCCTCAACCGAGGCCTAGGCCCAGGGGAAAGGCACCAGCGGGGATGAGCCTGGGGAGGCGCCCGGGCATGTCTGGACCCAGTCCCCGCAGCCTGCCCCTTGGTGGGGCAGTACCCCCGGAGGCCAGGAAGATCTGGGCAAGGCTGGCCAGGGGCAGGGGCCCTGCTGGGTCCTCCCCATGGCCTGTGGGGCCTCTGAGCACAACCGGCCCTCTCCCACTGGAAGACCTCCCCGGCTGCCTCCAAAGGCCAGTTTGCCAACACTCCTGCCCGCTCTTCCCGCCAGGCACGCACAATGCTCCCAAGCCCGGGAGAAAAGCGCTTCGGGGTGGTGCTCTCTCCGGGCCCTTGCCCCTGAGCCTGTGGGCAAGGCAGGGGGAACACACTCCCAGACCAAGGCAGAAACACATGCACACGTCTGGTCCTGTCCCCTGCACCGGCAGAGAGCTCGGGGGAGCCAGAGTCTCTCAGGCAGGTGCTGGGCTGGCCGCCTGTGTGGGAAGGGGCAGAGCCGACCTAGGGGCAAGTTGGGCCTCTTGCTCTCCCTGCTGCCCTGAGGCTGCAGGGCCAAAGACGTCTTGGGCATCCAGCCCCTTACTGGTCCCTTCCCTCTGACGAGGCCCTCTGAGCTCCAGCACCTTGCAGTGTGGAGACAGCCCCTGCCAGCAATCTCCTCTCCAAGGAGGCCTCAACCGAGGCCTAGGCCCAGGGGAAAGGCACCAGCGGGGTTGAGCCTGGGGAGGCGCCCGGGCATGTCTGGACCCTGTCCCCGCAGCCTGCCCCTTGGTGGGGCAGTGCCCCCGGAGGCCAGGAAGGTCTGGGCAAGGCTGGCCAGGGGCAGGGGCCCTGCTGGGTCCTGCCCCTGGCCTGTGGGGCCTCTGAGCACAACCGGCCCTCTCCCACTGGAAGACCTCCCCGGCTGCCTCCAAAGTCCTGTTTGCAAGCACTCCCGCCCACTGTTCCCGCCAGGCGCGCACAATGCTCCCAAGCCCGGGAGAAAAGCGCTTCGGGGTGGTGGTCTCTACGGGCCCTTGCCCCTGAGCCTGGGGGCCAGGCAGGGGATCCACAGTCCCAGGCCAAGGCACAACAACATGCACACGTCTGTTCCTGCCCCCTCCACCGGCAGAGAGCTGGGGGGAGCCAGAGTCTGTCAGGCAGCTGCTGGGCTGGCCGCCTGTGTGGGAAGGGGCAGAGCCGACCTAGGGGCAAGTTGGGCCTCTTGCTCTCCCTGCTGCCCTGAGGCTGCTGGGCCAAAGAGGTCTTGGGCATCCAGCCCCTTGCTGGTCCCTTCCCTCTGACGAGGCCCTCTGAGCTCCAGCACCTTGCAGTGTGGAGACAGCCCCTGCCAGCAACCTCCTCTCCAAGGAGGCCTCAACCGAGGCCTAGGCCCAGGGGAAAGGCACCAGCGGGGTTGAGCCTGGGGAGGCGCCCGGGCATGTCTGGACCCTGTCCCCGCAGCCTGCCCCTTGGTGGGGCAGTGCCCCCGGAGGCCAGGAAGGTCTGGGCAAGGCTGGCCAGGGGCAGGGTCCCTGCTGGGTCCTGCCCCTGGCCTGTGGGGCCTCTGAGCACAACCGGCCCTCTCCCACTGGAAGACCTCCCCGGCTGCCTCCAAAGGCGGGTTTGCCAACACTCCCGCCCGCTGTTCCCGCCAGGCACGCACAACGCTCCCAAGGCCAGGAGAAAAGCGCTTCGGGGTGTTGCTCTCTCCGGGCCCTTGCCCCTGAGCCTGGGGGCAAGGCAGGGTGTCCACACTCCCAGGACAAGGCAGAACCACATGCACACGTCTGATCTGCCCCCTGCACCGGCAGAGAGCTCGGGGGAGCCAGAGTCTGTCAGGCAGCTGCTGGGCTGGCCGCCTGTGTGGGAAGGGGCAGAGCCGACCTAGTGGCAAGTTGGGCCTCTTGCTCTCCCTGCTGCCCTGAGGCTGCTGGGCCAAAGAGGTCTTGGGCATCCAGCCCCTTGCTGGTCCCTTCCCTCTGACGAGGCCCTCTGAGCTCCAGCACCTTTCAGTGTGGAGACAGCCCCTGCCAGCAACCTCCTCTCCAAGGAGGCCTCAACCGAGGCCTAGGCCCAGGGGAAAGGCACCAGCGGGGATGAGCCTGGGGAGGCGCCCGGGCATGTCTGGACCCAGTCCCCGCAGCCTGCCCCTTGGTGGGGCAGTACCCCCGGAGGCCAGGAAGGTCTGGGCAAGGCTGGCCAGGGGCAGGGGCCCTGCTGGGTCCTGCCCCTGGCCTGTGGGGCCTCTGAGCACAACCGGCCCTCTCCCACTGGAAGAACTCCCCAGCTGCCTCCAAAGGCCAGTTTGCCAACACTCCCGCCCACTGTTCCCGCCAGGCACGCACAATGCTCCCAAGCCCGGGAGAAAAGCACTTCGGGGTGGTGTTCTCCTCGGGCCCTTGCCCCTGAGCCTGGGGGCCAGGCAGTTGGTCCACACTCCCAGACCAAGGCAGAACCACATGCACACGTCTGTTCCTGACCCCTGCACCAGCAGAGAGCTCGGGGGAGCCAGAGTCTGTCAGGCAGCTGCTGGGCTGGCCGCCTGTGTGGGAAGGGGCAGAGCCGACCTAGGGGCAAGTTGGGCCTCTTCCTCTCCCTGCTGCCCTGAGGCTGCTGGGCCAAAGAGGTCTTGGGCATCCAGCCCCTTGCTGGTCCCTTCCCTCTGACGAGGCCCTCTGAGCTCTAGCACCTTGCAGTGTGGAGACAGCCCCTGCCAGCAACATCCTCTCCAAGGAGGCCTCAACCGAGGCCTAGGCCCAGGGGAAAGGCACCAGCGGGGATGAGCCTGGGGAGGCGCCCGGGCATGTCTGGACCCAGTCCCCGCAGCCTGCCCCTTGGTGGGGCAGTACCCCCGGAGGCCAGGAAGATCTGGGCAAGGCTGGCCAGGGGCAGGGGCCCTGCTGGGTCCTCCCCATGGCCTGTGGGGCCTCTGAGCACAACCGGCCCTCTCCCACTGGAAGACCTCCCCGGCTGCCTCCAAAGGCCAGTTTGCCAACACTCCTGCTCGCTCTTCCCGCCAGGCACGCACAATGCTCCCAAGCCCGGGAGAAAAGCGCTTCGGGGTGGTGCTCTCTCCGGGCCCTTCCCCCTGAGCCTGTGGGCAAGGCAGGGGGAACACACTCCCAGACCAAGGCAGAAACACATGCACACGTCTGTTCCTGTCCCCTGCACCGGCAGAGAGCTCGGGGGAGCCAGAGTCTCTCAGGCAGGTGCTGGGCTGGCCGCCTGTGTGGGAAGGGGCAGAGCCGACCTAGGGGCAAGTTGGGCCTCTTGCTCTCCCTGCTGCCCTGAGGCTGCAGGGCCAAAGACGTCTTGGGCATCCAGCCCCTTACTGGTCCCTTCCCTCTGACGAGGCCCTCTGAGCTCCAGCACCTTGCAGTGTGGAGACAGCCCCTGCCAGCAATCTCCTCTCCAAGGAGGCCTCATCCGAGGCCTAGGCCCAGGGGAAAGGCACCAGCGGGGTTGAGCCAGGGGAGGCGCCCGGGCATGTCTGGACCCTGTCCCCGCAGCCTGCCCCTTGGTGGGGCAGTACGCCCGGAGGCCAGGAAGGTCTGGGCAAGGCTGGCCAGGGGCAGGGGCCCTGCTGGGTCCTGCCCCTGGCCTGTGGGGCCTCTGAGCACAACCGGCCCTCTCCCACTGGAAGACCTCCCCGGCTGCCTCCAAAGGCCGGTTTGCAAGCACTCCCGCCCACTGTTCCCGCCAGGCGCGCACAATGCTCCCAAGCCCGGGAGAAAAGCGCTTCGGGGTGGTGGTCTCTCCGGGCCCTTGCCCCTGAGCCTGGGGGCCAGGCAGGGGATCCACAGTCCCAGGCCAAGGCACAACAACATGCACACGTCTGTTCCTGCCCCCTCCACCGGCAGAGAGCTCGGGGGAGCCAGAGTCTGTCAGGCAGCTGCTGGGCTGGCCGCCTGTGTGGGAAGGGGCAGAGCCGACCTAGGGGCAAGTTGGGCCTCTTGCTCTCCCTGCTGCCCTGAGGCTGCTGGGCCAAAGAGGTCTTGGGCATCCAGCCCCTTGCTGGTCCCTTCCCTCTGACGAGGCCCTCTGAGCTCCAGCACCTTGCAGTGTGGAGACAGCCCCTGCCAGCAACCTCCTCTCCAAGGAGGCCTCAACCGAGGCCTAGGCACAGGGGAAAGGCACCAGCGGGGATGAGCCAGTGGAGGCGCACGGGCATATCAGGACCCAGTCCCCGCAGCCTGCCCCTTGGTGGGGCAGTACCCCCGGAGGCCAGGAAGGTCTGGGCAAGGCTGGCCAGGGGCAGGGTCCCTGCTGGGTCCTGCCCCTGGCCTGTGGGGCCTCTGAGCACAACCGGCCCTCTCCCACTGGAAGACCTCCCCGGCTGCCTCCAAAGGCGGGTTTGCCAACACTCCCGCCCGCTGTTCCCGCCAGGCACGCACAACGCTCCCAAGGCCAGGAGAAAAGCGCTTCGGGGTGTTGCTCTCTCCGGGCCCTTGCCCCTGAGCCTGGGGTCCAGGCAGTGGGTCCACACTCCCAGACCAAGGCAGAACCACATGCACACGTCTGTTCCTGACCCCTGCACCGGCAGAGAGCTCGGGGGAGCCAGAGTCTGTCAGGCAGCTGCTGGGTTGGCTGCCTGTGTGGGAAGGGGCAGAGCCGACCTAGGGGCAAGTTGGGCCTCTTGCTCTCCCTGCTGCCCTGAGGCTGCTGGGCCAAAGAGGTCTTGGGCATCCAGCCCCTTGCTGGTCCCTTCCCGCTGACGAGGCCCTCTGAGCTCCAGCACCTTGCAGTGTGGAGACAGCCCCTGCCAGCAACCTCCTCTCCAAGGAGGCATCAACCGAGGCCTATGCCCAGGGGAAAGGCACCAGCGGGGATGAGCCTGGGGAGGCGCCCAGGCATGTCTGGACCCAGTCCCCGCAGCCTGCCCCTTGGTGGGGCAGTACCCCCGGAGGCCAGGAAGGTCTGGGCAAGGCTGGCCAGGGGCAGGGGCCCTACTGGGTCCTGCCCCTGGCCTGTGGGGCCTCTGAGCACAACTGGCCCTCTCCCACTCGAAGAACTCCCCGGCTGCCTCCAAAGGCCAGTTTGCCAACACTCCCGCCCGCTGTTCCCGCCAGGCACGCACAATGCTCCCAAGCCCAGGAGAAAAGCACTTCGGGGTGGTGCTCTCCTCGGGCCCTTGCCCCTGAGCCTGGGGGCCCGGCAGTTGGTCCACACTCCCAGACCAAGGCAGAACCACATGCACACGTCTGTTCCTGTCCCCTGCACCGGCAGAGAGCTCGGGGGAGCCAGAGTCTGTCAGGCAGCTGCTGGGCTGGCCGCCTGTGTGGGAAGGGGCAGAGCCGACCTAGGGGCAAGTTGGGCCTCTTCCTCTCCCTGCTGCCCTGAGGCTGCTGGGCCAAATAGGTCTTGGGCATCCAGCCCCTTGCTGGTCCCTTCACTCTGACGAGGCCCTCTGAACTCTAGCACCTTGCAGTGTGGAGACAGCCCCTGCCAGCAACATCCTCTCCAAGGAGGCCTCAACCGAGGCCTAGGCCCAGGGGAAAGGCACCAGCGGGGATGAGCCTGGGGAGGCGCCCGGGCATGTCTGGACCCAGTCCCCGCAGCCTGCCCCTTGGTGGGGCAGTACCCCCGGAGGCCAGGAAGATCTGGGCAAGGCTGGCCAGGGGCAGGGGCCCTGCTGGGTCCTCCCCATGGCCTGTGGGGCCTCTGAGCACAACCGGCCCTCTCCCACTGGAAGACCTCCCCGGCTGCCTCCAAAGGCCAGTTTGCCAACACTCCTGCCCGCTCTTCCCGCCAGGCACGCACAATGCTCCCAAGCCCGGGAGAAAAGCGCTTCGGGGTGGTGCTCTCTCCGGGCCCTTGCCCCTGAGCCTGTGGGCAAGGCAGGGGGAACACACTCCCAGACCAAGGCAGAAACACATGCACACGTCTGGTCCTGTCCCCTGCACCGGCAGAGAGCTCGGGGGAGCCAGAGTCTCTCAGGCAGGTGCTGGGCTGGCCGCCTGTGTGGGAAGGGGCAGAGCCGACCTAGGGGCAAGTTGGGCCTCTTGCTCTCCCTGCTGCCCTGAGGCTGCAGGGCCAAAGACGTCTTGGGCATCCAGCCCCTTACTGGTCCCTTCCCTCTGACGAGGCCCTCTGAGCTCCAGCACCTTGCAGTGTGGAGACAGCCCCTGCCAGCAATCTCCTCTCCAAGGAGGCCTCAACCGAGGCCTAGGCCCAGGGGAAAGGCACCAGCGGGGTTGAGCCTGGGGAGGCGCCCGGGCATGTCTGGACCCTGTCCCCGCAGCCTGCCCCTTGGTGGGGCAGTGCCCCCGGAGGCCAGGAAGGTCTGGGCAAGGCTGGGCAGGGGCAGGGGCCCTGCTGGGTCCTGCCCCTGGCCTGTGGGGCCTCTGAGCACAACCGGCCCTCTCCCACTGGAAGACCTCCCCGGCTGCCTCCAAAGTCCTGTTTGCAAGCACTCCCGCCCACTGTTCCCGCCAGGCGCGCACAATGCTCCCAAGCCCGGGAGAAAAGCGCTTCGGGGTGGTGGTCTCTACGGGCCCTTGCCCCTGAGCCTGGGGGCCAGGCAGGGGATCCACAGTCCCAGGCCAAGGCACAACAACATGCACACGTCTGTTCCTGCCCCCTCCACCGGCAGAGAGCTGGGGGGAGCCAGAGTCTGTCAGGCAGCTGCTGGGCTGGCCGCCTGTGTGGGAAGGGGCAGAGCCGACCTAGGGGCAAGTTGGGCCTCTTGCTCTCCCTGCTGCCCTGAGGCTGCTGTGCCAAAGAGGTCTTGGGCATCCAGCCCCTTGCTGGTCCCTTCCCTCTGACGAGGCCCTCTGAGCTCCAGCACCTTGCAGTGTGGAGACAGCCCCTGCCAGCAACCTCCTCTCCAAGGAGGCCTCAACCGAGGCCTAGGCCCAGGGGAAAGGCACCAGCGGGGTTGAGCCTGGGGAGGCGCCCGGGCATGTCTGGACCCTGTCCCCGCAGCCTGCCCCTTGGTGGGGCAGTGCCCCCGGAGGCCAGGAAGGTCTGGGCAAGGCTGGCCAGGGGCAGGGTCCCTGCTGGGTCCTGCCCCTGGCCTGTGGGGCCTCTGAGCACAACCGGCCCTCTCCCACTGGAAGACCTCCCCGGCTGCCTCCAAAGGCGGGTTTGCCAACACTCCCGCCCGCTGTTCCCGCCAGGCACGCACAACGCTCCCAAGGCCAGGAGAAAAGCGCTTCGGGGTGTTGCTCTCTCCGGGCCCTTGCCCCTGAGCCTGGGGGCAAGGCAGGGTGTCCACACTCCCAGGACAAGGCAGAACCACATGCACACGTCTGATCTGCCCCCTGCACCGTCAGAGAGCTCGGGGGAGCCAGAGTCTGTCAGGCAGCTGCTGGGCTGGCCGCCTGTGTGGGAAGGGGCAGAGCCGACCTAGTGGCAAGTTGGGCCTCTTGCTCTCCCTGCTGCCCTGAGGCTGCTGGGCCAAAGAGGTCTTGGGCATCCAGCCCCTTGCTGGTCCCTTCCCTCTGACGAGGCCCTCTGAGCTCCAGCACCTTTCAGTGTGGAGACAGCCCCTGCCAGCAACCTCCTCTCCAAGGAGGCCTCAACCGAGGCCTAGGCCCAGGGGAAAGGCACCAGCGGGGATGAGCCTGGGGAGGCGCCCGGGCATGTCTGGACCCAGTCCCCGCAGCCTGCCCCTTGGTGGGGCAGTACCCCCGGAGGCCAGGAAGGTCTGGGCAAGGCTGGCCAGGGGCAGGGGCCCTGCTGGGTCCTGCCCCTGGCCTGTGGGGCCTCTGAGCACAACCGGCCCTCTCCCACTGGAAGAACTCCCCAGCTGCCTCCAAAGGCCAGTTTGCCAACACTCCCGCCCACTGTTCCCGCCAGGCACGCACAATGCTCCCAAGCCCGGGAGAAAAGCACTTCGGGGTGGTGTTCTCCTCGGGCCCTTGCCCCTGAGCCTGGGGGCCAGGCAGTTGGTCCACACTCCCAGACCAAGGCAGAACCACATGCACACGTCTGTTCCTGACCCCTGCACCAGCAGAGAGCTCGGGGGAGCCAGAGTCTGTCAGGCAGCTGCTGGGCTGGCCGCCTGTGTGGGAAGGGGCAGAGCCGACCTAGGGGCAAGTTGGGCCTCTTCCTCTCCCTGCTGCCCTGAGGCTGCTGGGCCAAAGAGGTCTTGGGCATCCAGCCCCTTGCTGGTCCCTTCCCTCTGACGAGGCCCTCTGAGCTCTAGCACCTTGCAGTGTGGAGACAGCCCCTGCCAGCAACATCCTCTCCAAGGAGGCCTCAACCGAGGCCTAGGCCCAGGGGAAAGGCACCAGCGGGGATGAGCCTGGGGAGGCGCCCGGGCATGTCTGGACCCAGTCCCCGCAGCCTGCCCCTTGGTGGGGCAGTACCCCCGGAGGCCAGGAAGATCTGGGCAAGGCTGGCCAGGGGCAGGGGCCCTGCTGGGTCCTCCCCATGGCCTGTGGGGCCTCTGAGCACAACCGGCCCTCTCCCACTGGAAGACCTCCCCGGCTGCCTCCAAAGGCCAGTTTGCCAACACTCCTGCTCGCTCTTCCCGCCAGGCACGCACAATGCTCCCAAGCCCGGGAGAAAAGCGCTTCGGGGTGGTGCTCTCTCCGGGCCCTTGCCCCTGAGCCTGTGGGCAAGGCAGGGGGAACACACTCCCAGACCAAGGCAGAAACACATGCACACGTCTGTTCCTGTCCCCTGCACCGGCAGAGAGCTCGGGGGAGCCAGAGTCTCTCAGGCAGGTGCTGGGCTGGCCGCCTGTGTGGGAAGGGGCAGAGCCGACCTAGGGGCAAGTTGGGCCTCTTGCTCTCCCTGCTGCCCTGAGGCTGCAGGGCCAAAGACGTCTTGGGCATCCAGCCCCTTACTGGTCCCTTCCCTCTGACGAGGCCCTCTGAGCTCCAGCACCTTGCAGTGTGGAGACAGCCCCTGCCAGCAATCTCCTCTCCAAGGAGGCCTCATCCGAGGCCTAGGCCCAGGGGAAAGGCACCAGCGGGGTTGAGCCAGGGGAGGCGCCCGGGCATGTCTGGACCCTGTCCCCGCAGCCTGCCCCTTGGTGGGGCAGTACGCCCGGAGGCCAGGAAGGTCTGGGCAAGGCTGGCCAGGGGCAGGGGCCCTGCTGGGTCCTGCCCCTGGCCTGTGGGGCCTCTGAGCACAACCGGCCCTCTCCCACTGGAAGACCTCCCCGGCTGCCTCCAAAGGCCGGTTTGCAAGCACTCCCGCCCACTGTTCCCGCCAGGCGCGCACAATGCTCCCAAGCCCGGGAGAAAAGCGCTTCGGGGTGGTGGTCTCTCCGGGCCCTTGCCCCTGAGCCTGGGGGCCAGGCAGGGGATCCACAGTCCCAGGCCAAGGCACAACAACATGCACACGTCTGTTCCTGCCCCCTCCACCGGCAGAGAGCTCGGGGGAGCCAGAGTCTGTCAGGCAGCTGCTGGGCTGGCCGCCTGTGTGGGAAGGGGCAGAGCCGACCTAGGGGCAAGTTGGGCCTCTTGCTCTCCCTGCTGCCCTGAGGCTGCTGGGCCAAAGAGGTCTTGGGCATCCAGCCCCTTGCTGGTCCCTTCCCTCTGACGAGGCCCTCTGAGCTCCAGCACCTTGCAGTGTGGAGACAGCCCCTGCCAGCAACCTTCTCTCCAAGGAGGCCTCAACCGAGGCCTAGGCACAGGGGAAAGGCACCAGCGGGGATGAGCCAGTGGAGGCGCACGGGCATATCAGGACCCAGTCCCCGCAGCCTGCCCCTTGGTGGGGCAGTACCCCCGGAGGCCAGGAAGGTCTGGGCAAGGCTGGCCAGGGGCAGGGTCCCTGCTGGGTCCTGCCCCTGGCCTGTGGGGCCTCTGAGCACAACCGGCCCTCTCCCACTGGAAGACCTCCCCGGCTGCCTCCAAAGGCGGGTTTGCCAACACTCCCGCCCGCTGTTCCCGCCAGGCACGCACAACGCTCCCAAGGCCAGGAGAAAAGCGCTTCGGGGTGTTGCTCTCTCCGGGCCCTTGCCCCTGAGCCTGGGGTCCAGGCAGTGGGTCCACACTCCCAGACCAAGGCAGAACCACATGCACACGTCTGTTCCTGACCCCTGCACCGGCAGAGAGCTCGGGGGAGCCAGAGTCTGTCAGGCAGCTGCTGGGTTGGCTGCCTGTGTGGGAAGGGGCAGAGCCGACCTAGGGGCAAGTTGGGCCTCTTCCTCTCCCTGCTGCCCTGAGGCTGCTGGGCCAAATAGGTCTTGGGCATCCAGCCCCTTGCTGGTCCCTTCACTCTGACGAGGCCCTCTGAACTCTAGCACCTTGCAGTGTGGAGACAGCCCCTGCCAGCAACATCCTCTCCAAGGAGGCCTCAACCGAGGCCTAGGCCCAGGGGAAAGGCACCAGCGGGGATGAGCCTGGGGAGGCGCCCGGGCATGTCTGGACCCAGTCCCCGCAGCCTGCCCCTTGGTGGGGCAGTACCCCCGGAGGCCAGGAAGATCTGGGCAAGGCTGGCCAGGGGCAGGGGCCCTGCTGGGTCCTCCCCATGGCCTGTGGGGCCTCTGAGCACAACCGGCCCTCTCCCACTGGAAGACCTCCCCGGCTGCCTCCAAAGGCCAGTTTGCCAACACTCCTGCCCGCTCTTCCCGCCAGGCACGCACAATGCTCCCAAGCCCGGGAGAAAAGCGCTTCGGGGTGGTGCTCTCTCCGGGCCCTTGCCCCTGAGCCTGTGGGCAAGGCAGGGGGAACACACTCCCAGACCAAGGCAGAAACACATGCACACGTCTGGTCCTGTCCCCTGCACCGGCAGAGAGCTCGGGGGAGCCAGAGTCTCTCAGGCAGGTGCTGGGCTGGCCGCCTGTGTGGGAAGGGGCAGAGCCGACCTAGGGGCAAGTTGGGCCTCTTGCTCTCCCTGCTGCCCTGAGGCTGCAGGGCCAAAGACGTCTTGGGCATCCAGCCCCTTACTGGTCCCTTCCCTCTGACGAGGCCCTCTGAGCTCCAGCACCTTGCAGTGTGGAGACAGCCCCTGCCAGCAATCTCCTCTCCAAGGAGGCCTCAACCGAGGCCTAGGCCCAGGGGAAAGGCACCAGCGGGGTTGAGCCTGGGGAGGCGCCCGGGCATGTCTGGACCCTGTCCCCGCAGCCTGCCCCTTGGTGGGGCAGTGCCCCCGGAGGCCAGGAAGGTCTGGGCAAGGCTGGCCAGGGGCAGGGGCCCTGCTGGGTCCTGCCCCTGGCCTGTGGGGCCTCTGAGCACAACCGGCCCTCTCCCACTGGAAGACCTCCCCGGCTGCCTCCAAAGTCCTGTTTGCAAGCACTCCCGCCCACTGTTCCCGCCAGGCGCGCACAATGCTCCCAAGCCCGGGAGAAAAGCGCTTCGGGGTGGTGGTCTCTACGGGCCCTTGCCCCTGAGCCTGGGGGCCAGGCAGGGGATCCACAGTCCCAGGCCAAGGCACAACAACATGCACACGTCTGTTCCTGCCCCCTCCACCGGCAGAGAGCTGGGGGGAGCCAGAGTCTGTCAGGCAGCTGCTGGGCTGGCCGCCTGTGTGGGAAGGGGCAGAGCCGACCTAGGGGCAAGTTGGGCCTCTTGCTCTCCCTGCTGCCCTGAGGCTGCTGGGCCAAAGAGGTCTTGGGCATCCAGCCCCTTGCTGGTCCCTTCCCTCTGACGAGGCCCTCTGAGCTCCAGCACCTTGCAGTGTGGAGACAGCCCCTGCCAGCAACCTCCTCTCCAAGGAGGCCTCAACCGAGGCCTAGGCACAGGGGAAAGGCACCAGCGGGGATGAGCCAGTGGAGGCGCACGGGCATATCAGGACCCAGTCCCTGCAGCCTGCCCCTTGGTGGGGCTGTACCCCCGGAGGCCAGGAAGGTCTGGGCAAGGCTGGCCAGGGGCAGGGTCCCTGCTGGGTCCTGCCCCTGGCCTGTGGGGCCTCTGAGCACAACCGGCCCTCTCCCACTGGAAGACCTCCCCGGCTGCCTCCAAAGGCGGGTTTGCCAACACTCCCGCCCGCTGTTCCCGCCAGGCACGCACAACGCTCCCAAGGCCAGGAGAAAAGCGCTTCGGGGTGTTGCTCTCTCCGGGCCCTTGACCCTGAGCCTGGGGTCCAGGCAGTGGGTCCACACTCCCAGACCAAGGCAGAACCACATGCACACGTCTGTTCCTGCCCCCTCCACCGGCAGAGAGCTCGGGGGAGCCAGAGTCTGTCAGGCAGCTGCTGGGTTGGCTGCCTGTGTGGGAAGGGGCAGAGCCGACCTAGGGGCAAGTTGGGCCTCTTGCTCTCCCTGCTGCCCTGAGGCTGCTGGGCCAAAGAGGTCTTGGGCATCCAGCCCCTTGCTGGTCCCTTCCCGCTGACGAGGCCCTCTGAGCTCCAGCACCTTGCAGTGTGGAGACAGCCCCTGCCAGCAACCTCCTCTCCAAGGAGGCCTCAACCGAGGCCTAGGCCCAGGGGAAAGGCACCAGCGGGGATGAGCCTGGGGAGGCGCCCGGGCATGTCTGGACCCAGGCCCCGCAGCCTGCCCCTTGGTGGGGCAGTACCCCCGGAGGCCAGGAAGGTCTGGGCAAGGCTGGCCAGGGGCAGGGGCCCTGCTGCGTCCTGCCCCTGGCCTGTGGGGCCTCTGAGCACAACCGGCCCTCTCCCACTGGAAGACCTCCCCGGCTGCCTCCAAAGGCGGGTTTGCCAACACTCCCGCCCGCTGTTCCCGCCAGGCACGCACAACGCTCCCAAGGCCAGGAGAAAAGCACTTCGGGGTGTTGCTCTCTCCGGGCCCTTGCCCCTGAGCCTGGGGTCCAGGCAGTGGGTCCACACTCCCAGACCAAGGCAGAACCACATGCACACGTCTGTTCCTGACCCCTGCACCGGCAGAGAGCTCGGGGGAGCCAGAGTCTGTCAGGCAGCTGCTGGGTTGGCTGCCTGTGTGGGAAGGGGCAGAGCCGACCTAGGGGCAAGTTGGGCCTCTTGCTCTCCCTGCTGCCCTGAGGCTGCTGGGCCAAAGAGGTCTTGGGCATCCAGCCCCTTGCTGGTCCCTTCCCTCTGACGAGGCCCTCTGATCTCCAGCACCTTGCAGTGTGGAGACAGCCCCTGCCAGCAACCTCCTGTCCAAGGAGGCCTCAACCGAGGCCTAGGCCCAGGGGAAAGGCACCAGCGGGGATGAGCCTGGGGAGGCGCCCGGGCATGTCTGGACCCAGTCCCCGCAGCCTGCCCCTTGGTGGGGCAGTACACCCGGAGGCCAGGAAGGTCTGGGCAAGGCTGGCCAGGGGCAGGGGCCCTGCTGGGTCCTGCCCCTGGCCTGTGGGGCCTCTGAGCACAACCGGCCCTCTCCCACTGGAAGACCTCCCCGGCTGACTCCAAAGGCCAGTTTGCCAACACTTCCGCCCGCTGTTCCCGCCAGGCACGCACAATGCTCCCAAGCCAGGGAGAAAAGCACTTCGGGGTGGTGCTCTCCTCGGGCCCTTGCCCCTGAGCCTGGGGGCCAGGCAGTTGGTCCACACTCCCAGACCAAGGCAGAACCACATGCACACGTCTGTTCCTGACCCCTGCACCGGCAGAGAGCTCGGGGGAGCCAGAGTCTGTCAGGCAGCTGCTGGGCTGGCCGCCTGTGTGGGAAGGGGCAGAGCCGACCTAGGGGCAAGTTGGGCCTCTTGCTCTCCCTGCTGCCCTGAGGCTGCTGGGCCAAAGAGGTCTTGGGCATCCAGCCCCTTGCTGGTCCCTTCACTCTGACGAGGCCCTCTGAGCTCTAGCACCTTGCAGTGTGGAGACAGCCCCTGCCAGCAACATCCTCTCCAAGGAGGCCTCAACCGAGGCCTAGGCCCAGGGGAAAGGCACCAGCGGGGATGAGCCTGGGGAGGCGCCCGGGCATGTCTGGACCCAGTCCCCGCAGCCTGCCCCTTGGTGGGGCAGTACCCCCGGAGGCCAGGAAGATCTGGGCAAGGCTGGCCAGGGGCAGGGGCCCTGCTGGGTCCTCCCCATGGCCTGTGGGGCCTCTGAGCACAACCGGCCCTCTCCCACTGGAAGACCTCCCCGGCTGCCTCCAAAGGCCAGTTTGCCAACACTCCTGCCCGCTCTTCCCGCCAGGCACGCACAATGCTCCCAAGCCCGGGAGAAAAGCGCTTCGGGGTGGTGCTCTCTCCGGGCCCTTGCCCCTGAGCCTGTGGGCAAGGCAGGGGGAACACACTCCCAGACCAAGGCAGAAACACATGCACACGTCTGGTCCTGTCCCCTGCACCGGCAGAGAGCTCGGGGGAGCCAGAGTCTCTCAGGCAGGTGCTGGGCTGGCCGCCTGTGTGGGAAGGGGCAGAGCCGCCCTAGGGGCAAGTTGGGCCTCTTGCTCTCCCTGCTGCCCTGAGGCTGCAGGGCCAAAGACGTCTTGGGCATCCAGCCCCTTACTGGTCCCTTCCCTCTGACGAGGCCCTCTGAGCTCCAGCACCTTGCAGTGTGGAGACAGCCCCTGCCAGCAATCTCCTCTCCAAGGAGGCCTCAACCGAGGCCTAGGCCCAGGGGAAAGGCACCAGCGGGGTTGAGCCAGGGGAGGCGCCCGGGCATGTCTGGACCCTGTCCCCGCAGCCTGCCCATTGGTGGGGCAGTACCCCCGGAGGCCAGGAAGGTCTGGGCAAGGCTGGCCAGGGGCAGGGGCCCTGCTGGGTCCTGCCCCTGGCCTGTGGGGCCTCTGAGCACAACCGGCCCTCTCCCACTGGAAGACCTCCCCGGCTGCCTCCAAAGGCCGGTTTGCAAGCACTCCCGCCCACTGTTCCCGCCAGGCGCGCACAATGCTCCCAAGCCCGGGAGAAAAGCGCTTCGGGGTGGTGGTCTCTCCGGGCCCTTGCCCCTGAGCCTGGGGGCCAGGCAGGGGGTCCACAGTCCCAGGCCAAGGCACAACAACATGCACACGTCTGTTCCTGCCCCCTCCACCGGCAGAGAGCTGGGGGGAGCCAGAGTCTGTCAGGCAGCTGCTGGGCTGGCCGCCTGTGTGGGAAGGGGCAGAGCCGACCTAGGGGCAAGTTGGGCCTCTTGCTCTCCCTGTTGCCCTGAGGCTGCTGGGCCAAAGACGTCTTGGGCATCCAGCCCTTTGCTGGTCCCTTCCCTCTGACGAGGCCCTCTGAGCTCCAGCACCTTGCAGTGTGGAGACAGCACCTGCCAGCAATCTCCTCTCCAAGGAGGCCTCAACCGAGGCCTAGGCCCAGGGGAAAGGCACCAGCGGGGATGAGCCTGGGGAGGCGCCCGGGCATGTCTGGACCCAGTCCCCGCAGCCTGCCCCTTGGTGGGGCAGTACCCCTGGAGGCCAGGAAGGTCTGGGCAAGTCTGACCAGGGGCAGGGGACCTGCTGGGTCCTGCCCCTGGCCTGTGGGGCCTCTGAGCACAACCGGCCCTCTCCCACTGGAAGACCTCCCCGGCTGCCTCCAAAGGCCGTTTTGCACGCACTCCCGCCCACTGTTCCCACCAAGCGCGCACAATGCTCCCAAGCCCGGGAGAAAAGCGCTTCGGGGTGGTGCTCTCTCCGGGCCCTTGCCCCTGAGCCTGGGGGCCAGGCAGGGGGTCCACAGTCCCAGGCCAAGGCAGAACCACATGCACACGTCTGTTCCTGACCCCTGCACCGGCAGAGAGCTCGGGGGAGCCAGAGTCTGTCAGGCAGCTGCTGGGCTGGCCGCCTTTGTGGGAAGGGGCAGAGCCGACCTAGGGGCAAGTTGGGCCTCTTGCTCTCCCTGCTGCCCTGAGGCTGCTGGGCCAAAGAGGTCTTGGGCATCCAGCCCTTTGCTTGTCCCTTCACTCTGACGAGGCCCTCTGAGCTCCAGCACCTTGCAGTGTGGAGACAGCCCCTGCCAGCAACCTTCTCTCCAAGGAGGCCTCAACCGAGACCTAGGACCAGGGGAAAGGCACCAGCGGGGATGAGCCTGGGGAGGCGCCCGGGCATGTCTGGACCCAGTCCCCGCAGCCTGCCCCTTGGTGAGGCAGTACCCCCGGAGGCCAGGAAGGTCTGGGAAAGGCTGGCCAGGGGCAGGGGACCTGCTGGGTCCTGCCCCTGGCCTGTGGGGCCTCTGAGCACAACCGGCCCTCTCCCACTGGAAGACCTCCCCGGCTGCCTCCAAAGTCCTGTTTGCCAACACTCCCACCCGCTGTTCACGCCAGACTTGCACAATGCTCCCAAGCCCGGGAGAAAAGCGCTTCGGTGTGGTGCTCTCTCTGGGCCCTTGCCCCTGAGCCTGGGGGCAAGGCAGGGTGTCCACACTCCCAGGCCAAGGCAGAACCACATGCACACGTCTGATCTGCCCCCTGCACCGGCAGAGAGCTCGGGGGAGCCAGAGTCTGTCAGGCAGCTGCTGGGCTGGCCGCCTGTGTGGGAAGTGGCAGAGCCGACCTAGGGGCAAGTTGGGCCTCTTGCTCTCCCTGCTGCCCTGAGGCTGCTGGGCCATAGAGGTCTTGGGCATCCAGCCCCTTGCTGGTCCCTTCCCTCTGACGAGGCCCTCTGAGCTCCAGCACCTTGCAGTGTGGAGACAGCCCCTGCCAGCAACCTCCTCTCCAAGGAGGCCTCAACCGAGGCCTAGGCCCAGGGGAAAGGCACCAGCGGGGATGAGCCTGGGGAGGCGCCCGGGCATGTCTGGACCCAGTCCCCGCAGCCTGCCCCTTGGTGGGGCAGTACACCCGGAGGCCAGGAAGGTCTGGGCAAGGCTGGCCAGGGGCAGGGGCCCTGCTGGGTCCTGCCCCTGGCCTGTGGGGCCTCTGAGCACAACCGGCCCTCTCCCACTGGAAGAACTCCCCGGCTCCCTCCAAAGGCCAGTTTGCCAACACTCCCGCCCGCTGTTCCCGCCAGGCACGCACAATGCTCCCAAGCCCGGGAGAAAAGCGCTTCGGGGTGGTGCTCTCCTCGGGCCCTTGCTCCTGAGCCTGGGGTCCAGGCAGTTGGTCCACACTCCCAGACCAAGGCAGAACCACATGCACACGTCTGTTCCTGACCCCTGCACCGGCAGAGAGTTCGGGGGAGCCAGAGTCTGTCAGGCAGCTGCTGGGCTGGCCGCCTGTGTGGGAAGGGGCAGAGCCGACCTAGGGGCAAGTTGGGCCTCTTCCTCTCCCTGCTGCCCTGAGGCTGCTGGGCCAAAGAGGTCTTGGGCATCCAGCCCCTTGCTGGTCCCTTCCCTCTGACGAGGCCCTCTGAGCTCCAGCACCTTGCAGTGTGGAGACAGCCCCTGCCAGCAACATCCTCTCCAAGGAGGCCTCAACCGAGGCCTAGGCCCAGGGGAAAGGCACCAGCGGGGATGAGCCTGGGGAGGCGCCCGGGCATGTCTGGACCCAGTCCCCGCAGCCTGCCCCTTGGTGGGGCAGTACCCCCGGAGGCCAGGAAGATCTGGGCAAGGCTGGCCAGGGGCAGGGGCCCTGCTGGGTCCTCCCCATGGCCTGTGGGGCCTCTGAGCACAACCGGCCCTCTCCCACTGGAAGACCTCCCCGGCTGCCTCCAAAGGCCGGTTTGCAAGCACTCCCGCCCACTGTTCCCGCCAGGCGCGCACAATGCTCCCAAGCCCGGGAGAAAAGCGCTTCGGGGTGGTGCTCTCTCCGGGCCCTTGCCCCTGAGCCTGTGGGCAAGGCAGGGGGAACACACTCCCAGACCAAGGCAGAAACACATGCACACGTCTGTTCCTGTCCCCTGCACCAGCAGAGAGCTCGGGGGGGCCAGAGTCTGTCAGGCAGCTGCTGGGCTGGCCGCCTGTGTGGGAAGGGGCAGAGCCGCCCTAGGGGCAATTTGGGCCTCTTGCTCTCCCTGCTGCCCTGAGGCTGCAGGGCCAAAGACGTCTTGGGCATCCAGCCCCTTACTGTTCCCTTCCCTCTGACGAGGCCCTCTGAGCTCCAGCACCTTGCAGTGTGGAGAGAGCCCCTGCCAGCAATCTCCTCTCCAAGGAGGCCTCAACCGAGGCCTAGGCCCAGGGGAAAGGCACCAGCGGGGTTGAGCCAGGGGAGGCGCCCGGGCATGTCTGGACCCTGTCCCCGCAGCCTGCCCCTTGGTGGGGCAGTACCCCCGGAGGCCAGGAAGGTCTGGGCAAGGCTGGCCAGGGGCAGGGGCCCTGCTGGGTCCTGCCCCTGGCCTGTGGGGCCTCTGAGCACAACCGGCCCTCTCCCACTGGAAGACCTCCCCGGCTGCCTCCAAAGGCCGGTTTGCAAGCACTCCCGCCCACTGTTCCCGCCAGGCGCGCACAATGCTCCCAAGCCCGGGAGAAAAGCGCTTCGGGGTGGTGGTCTCTCCGGGCCCTTGCCCCTGAGCCTGGGGGCCAGGCAGGGGGTCCACAGTCCCAGGCCAAGGCACAACAACATGCACACGTCTGTTCCTGCCCCCTCCACCGGCAGAGAGCTGGGGGGAGCCAGAGTCTGTCAGGCAGCTGCTGGGCTGGCCGCCTGTGTGGGAAGGGGCAGAGCCGACCTAGGGGCAAGTTGGGCCTCTTGCTCTCCCTGCTGCCCTGAGGCTGCTGTGCCAAAGAGGTCTTGGGCATCCAGCCCCTTGCTGGTCCCTTCCCTCTGACGAGGCCCTCTGAGCTCCAGCACCTTGCAGTGTGGAGACAGCCCCTGCCAGCAACCTCCTCTCCAAGGAGGCCTCAACCGAGGCCTAGGCACAGGGGAAAGGCACCAGCGGGGATGAGCCTGGGGAGGCGCCCGGGCATGTCTGGACCCAGTCCCCGCAGCCTGCCCCTTGGTGGGGCAGTACCCCCGGAGGCCAGGAAGGTCTGGGAAAGGCTGGCCAGGGGCAGGGGCCCTGCTGGGTCCTGCCCCTGGCCTGTGGGGCCTCTGAGAACAACCGGCCCTCTCCCACTGGAAGACCTCCCCGGCTGCCTCCAAGGCCGGTTTGCAAGCACTTCTGCCTGCTGTTCCCGCCACCCGCGCACAATGCTCCCAAGCCCGGGAGAAAAGCGTTTCGGGGTGGTGTTCTCTCTGGACCCAAGAAAGACCTCCCGGGCTGCCCCCAAATGCCGGTTTGCAAGCACTCCCACTCACTGTTCCCGCCATCCGTGCAAATGCTCCAAGCCCAGGAGAAAAGCCCTTCAGGGTGGTGCTCTCTCCTGGCCCTTGGAAGACCTCCCCGGCTGCCTCCAAAGGCTGGATTTCAAGTACTCCCTCCCGCTGTCCCGCCAGCCGCACACAATGCTCCCAATCACGGGAGAAAAGCGCTTCGGGGTGGTGCTCTCTACGGGCCCTTGGAAGACCTCCCCGTTTGTCTCCAAAGGCCGGTTTGCAAGCACTCATGCCCGCTGTTCCCGCCAGCCGCGCACAATGCTCCCAAGCCTAGGAGAAAAGCGCTTCGGGGTGGTGCTCTCTCCCGGCCCTTGGAAGACCTCCCCGGCTGCCTCCAAAGGCCGGTTTGCAAGCACTCAATCCCGCTGTTCCCGCCAGCCGCGCACAATGCTCCCAAGCCCGGGAGAAAAGCGCTTCGGGGTGGTGCTCTCTCCCGGCCCTTGGAAGACCTCCCCGGCTGCCTCCAAAGGCTGGTTTTCAAGAACTCCCTCCCGCTGACCCGCCAGCCGCACACAATGCTCCCAAGCCCGGGAGAAAAGCATTTTGAGGTGGTCTCTCTCCGGGCCCTTGGAAGACTCCCCGGCTGCCTCTAAAGGCCGGTTTGCAAGCACTCATGTCCTCTGTTCCCGACAGCCGCGAACAATGCTCCCAATTCCGTGAGAAAAGTGCTTCGGGATGGTGCTCTCTCCGGGCCCTTGGAAGACCTCCCAAGCTGCCTCCAAAGGCCTGTTTGCAAGCACTCCCGCCCGCTGTTCCCGCCAGCCTCGCACAATGCTCCCAAGCCCGGGAGAAAAGCGCTTCGGGGTGGTGTTCTCTCCGTGCCAATGGAGGACCTCCCTGGCTGCCCCCAAAGGCCGGTTTGCAAGCACTCCCACTCGCTGTTCCCGCCAGCCACGCACAATCCTCCAAAACCCCGGAGAAAAGCGCTTCGGGGTGGTGTTCTCTCCGTGCCCATGGAAGACCTCCCGGGGTGCCCCCAAAGGCCGGTTTGGAAGCACTCCGACTCGCTGTTCCCGCCATCCGCGCACAATGCTCCCAAGCCCGGGAGAAAAGCATTTTGGGGTGGTGCTCACACCGGGCCCTGGAAGACCTCCCCGGCTGCCTCCAAAGGACGGTTTTCAAGCACTCCTGCCTGCTGTTCCCGCCACCCGCGCACAATGCTCCCAAGCCCGGGAGAAAAGCGCTTCGGGGTGGTGCTCTCTACAGGCCCTTGGAAGACCTCCCCGGCTGCCTCCAAAGGCCGGTTTGCAAGGACTCCTTCCTGCTGTTCCCGCCATCCGCGCACAATGCTCCCAAGCCCGGGAGAAAAGCATTTTGGGGTGGTGCTCACACCGGGCCCTGGAAGACCTCCCCGGCTGCCTCCAAAGGACGGTTTTCAAGCACTCCTGCCTGCTGTTCCCGCCACCCGCGCAGAATGCTCCCAAGCGCGGGAGAAAAGCGCTTCGGGGTGGTGCTCTCTACAGGCCCTTGGAAGACCTCCCCGGCTGCCTCCAAAGGCCGGTTTGCAAGGACTCCTTCCTGCTGTTCCCGCCAGCCACGCACAATGCTCCCAAGCCCGGGAGAAAAGCATTTTGGGGTGGTGCTCACTCCGGGCCCTTGGAAGACCTCCCCGGCTGCCTCCAATGGCCAGTTTGCAAGCACTCATGTCCGCTGTTCCCACCAGCCGCGCACAATGCTCCCAAGCCCGGGAGAAAAGCTTTTTGGGGTGGTGCTCACACCGGGCCCTGGAAGACCTCCCCAGCTGCCTGCAAAGGCCGGTTTTCAAGCACTCCTGCCTGCTGTTCCCGCCAGCCGCGCACAATGCTCCCAAGCCCGGGAGAAAAGCTTTTTGGGGTGGTGCTCACACCGGGCCCTGGAAGACCTCCCCGGCTGCCTCCAAAGGACGGTTTTCAAGCACTCCTGCCTGCTGTTCCCGCCACCTGCGCACAATGCTCCCAAGCCCGGGAGAAAAGCGCTTCGGGGTGGTGCTCTCTACAGGCCCTTGGAAGACCTCCCCGGCTGCCTCCAAAGGCCGGTTTGCAAGGACTCCTTCCTGCTGTTCCCGCCAGTCACGCACAATGCTCCCAAGCCCGGGAGAGAAGCATTTTGGGGTGGTGCTCTCTACAGGCCCTTGGAAGACCTCCCCGGCTGCCTCCAGTGGCCAGTTTGCAAGCACTCATGCCCGCTGTTCCCACCAGCCGCGCACAATGCTCCCAAGCCCGGGAGAAAAGCTTTTTGGGGTGGTGCTCACACCGGGCCCTGGAAGACCTCCCCGGCTGCCTGCAAAGGCCGGTTTTCAAGCACTCCTGCCTGCTGTTCCTGCCACCCGCGCACAATACTCCCAAGCCCGGGAGAAAAGCGCTTCGGGGTGGTGCTCTCTACAGGCCCTTGGAAGACCTCCCCCGCTGCGTCCAAAGGCCGGTTTGCAAGGACTCCTTCCTGCTGTTCCCGCAGCCACGCACAATGCTCCCAAGCCCGGGAGAAAAGTGCTTCGGGGTGGTGATCTCTCCGGGCCCTTGGAAGTCGTCCCCGGCTGCCTCCAAAGGCCGGTTTGCAAGCACTCATGCCCGTTGTTCCCACCAGCCGCGCACAATGCTCCCAAGCCCGGGAGAAAAGCATTTTGGGGTGGTGCTCTCTCTGGGCCCTTGGAAGACGTCCCCGGCTGCCTCCAAAGGCCGGTTTGCAAGCACTCATGCCCGTTGTTCCCACCAGCCGCGCACGATGCTCCCAAGCCCGGGAGAAAAGCGCTTTGGGGTGGTGCTCTCTCCGGGCCCTTGGAAGACGTCTCCGGCTGCCTCCAAAGGCCGGTTTGCAAGCACTCATGCCCGTTGTTCCCACCAGCCGCGCACAATGCTCCCAAGCCCGGGAGAAAAGCATTTTGGGGTGGTGCTCACTCCGGGCCCTTGGAAGACCTCCCCGGCTGCCTCCAAAGGCCAGTTTGCAAGCAGTCCTGCCTGCTGTTCCCGCCAGCCGCGCACAATGTTCCCAAGCCCGGGAGAAAAGCGCTTCGGGGTGGTGCTCTCTCCGGGCACTTTCAAGACCTCCCCGGCTGCCTCCAAAGGCCGGTTTGTAAGTACTCATTCCCGCTGCTTCCGCCAGCCACGCACAATGCTCCCAAGCCCGGGAGAAAAGCATTTTGGGGTGGTGCTCTCTCCGGGCCCTTGGAAGACCTCCCGGGCTGCCTCCAAAGGCCAGTTTGCAAGCATTCATGTCCGTTGTTCCCGACAGCCGCGCACAATGCTCCCAAGCCCGAGAGAAAAGCATTTTGGGGTGGTGATCAGTCCGGCCCTTGGAAGACCTCCCCGGCTGCCTCCAAAGGACAGTTTGCAAGCACTCATGCCCGCTGTTCCCGCCAGCCGCGCACAATGCTCCCAAGACCGTGAGAAAAGCGCTTCGGGGTGGTGTTCTATCAGGGACCATGGAGGACCTCCCCGGCTGCCCCCAAAGGCCGGTTTGCAAGCATTCCCACTCGCTGTTCCCGCCAGGCACACACAATGTTCCAAAACCCCGGAGAAAAGCGCTTCGGGGTGGTGGTCTCTCCGGGCCCCTGCCCCTGAGCCTGGGGGCCAGGCAGGGGATCCACAGTCCCAGGCCAAGGCAGAACCACATGCACACGTCTGTTCCTGCCCCCTCCACCGGCAGAGAGCTGGGGGGAGCCAGAGTCTGTCAGGCAGCTGCTGGGCTGGCCGCCTGTGTGGGAAGGGGCAGAGCCGACCTAGGGGCAAGTTGGGCCTCTTGCTCTCCCTGCTGCCCTGAGGCTGCTGGGCCAAAGAGGTCTTGGGCATCCAGCCCCTTGCTGGTCCCTTCCCTCTGACGAGGCCCTCTGAGCTCCAGCACCTTGCAGTGTGGAGACAGCCCCTGCCAGCAAACTCCTCTCCAAGGAGGCCTCAACCGAGGCCTAGGCCCAGGGGAAAGGCACCAGCGGAGATGAGCCAGTGGAGGCGCACGGGCATGTCTGGACCCAGTCCCCGCAGCCTGCCCCTTGGTGGGGCAGTACCCCCGGAGGCCAGGAAGGTCTGGGCAAGGCTGCGAGGGGCAGGGGCCCTGCTGGGTCGTGCCCCTGGCCTGTGGGGCGTCTGAGCACAACCGGCACTCTCCCGCTGGAAGACCTCCCCGTCTGCCTCCAAAGGCCGGTTTGCAAGCACTCCCGCCCGCTGTTCCCGCCAGGCACGCACAATGCTCCCAAGCCCGGGAGAAAAGCGCTTCGGGGTGGTGCTCTCTCCGGGCCCTTGCCCCTGAGCCTGGGGGCCAGGCAGTTGGAACACACTCCCAGGCCAATGCAGAACGACATGCACACGTCTGTTCCTGCCCCCTACACCGGCAGAGAGCTCGGGGGAGCCAGAGACTGCCAGGCTGCTGCTGGGCTGGCTGCCTGTGTGGGACGGGGCAGAGCCGACCTAGGGGCAAGTTGGGCCTCTTGCTCTCCCTGCTGCCCTGAGGCTGCTGGGTCAAAGAGGTCTTGGGCATCCAGCCCTTTGCTGGTCCCTTCCCTCTGACGAGGCCCTCTGAGCTCCAGCACCTTGCAGTGTGGAGACAGCCCCTGCCAGCAACCTCCTCTCCAAAGAGGCCTCAACCGAGGCCTACGCCCAGGGTAAAAGCACCAGCAGGGATGATCCTGGGGAGGCGCACGGACATGTCTGGACCCAGTCCCCGCAGCCTGCCCCTTGGTGGGGCAGTGCCCCCGGAGGCCAGGAAGGTCTGGGCAAGGCTGGCCAGGGGCAGGGGCCCTGCTGGGTCCTGCCCCTGGCCTGTGAGGCCTCTGAGCACAACCGGCCCTCTCCCACTGGAAGACCTCCCCAGCTGCCTCCAAAGTCCTGTTTGCAAACACTCCCGCCCGCTGTTCACGCCAGGCTCGCACAATGCTCCCAAGCCCGGGAGAAAAGCGCTTCGGGGTGGTGCTCTCTCCGGGCCCTTGCCCCTGAGCCTGGGGGCCAGGCAGTGGGTCCACACTCCCAGACCAAGGCAGAACCACATGCACACGTCTGTTCCTGACCCCTGCACCGGCAGAGAGCTCTGGGGAGCCAGAGTCTGTCAGGCAGGTGCTGGGCTGGCCGCCTGTGTGGGAAGGGGCAGAGCCGACCTAGGGGCAAGTTGGGCCTCTTCCTCTCCCTGCTGCCATGAGGCTGCTGGGCCAAAGAGGTCTTGGGCATCCAGCCCCTTGCTGGTCCCTTCCCTCTGACGAGGCCCTCTGAGCTCCAGCACCTTGCAGTGTGGAGACAGCCCCTGCCAGCAACCTCCTCTCCAATGAGGCCTCAACCGAGGCCTAGGCCTAGGGGAAAGACACCAGCGGGGATGAGCCTGGGGAGGCGCCCGGGCATGTCTGGACCCAGTCCCCGCAGCCTGCCCCTTGGTGGGGCAGTACCCCCGGAGGCCAGGAAGGTCTGTGCAAGGCTGCCAGTGGCAGGGACAGTGCTGGGTCCTGCCCCTGGCCTGTTGGACGTCTGAGCACAACCGGCACTCTCGCGCTGGAAGACCTCCCCGTCTGCCTCCAAAGGCCGGTTTGCAAGCACTCCCGCCCGCTGTTCCCGCCAGGCACGCACAATGCTCCCAAGCCCGGGAGAAAAGCGCTTCGGGGTGGTGCTCTCTCCGGGCCCTTGCCCCTGAGCCTGGGGGCAAGGCATGGGGAACACACTCCCAGGCCAAGGCAGAACCACATGCCCACGTCTGTTCCTGTCCCCTGCACCGGCAGAGAGCTTGGGGGAGCCAGAGTCTGTCAGGCAGCTGCTGGGTTGGCCGCCTGTGTGGGAAGGGGCAGAGCCGCCCTAGGGGCAAGTTGGGCCTCTTGCTCTCCCTGCTGCCCTGAGGCTGCTGGGCCAAAGACGTCTTGGGCATCCAGCCCCTTACTGGTCCCTTCCCTCTGACGAGGCCCTCTGAGCTCCAGCACCTTGCAGTGTGGAGACAGCCCCTGCCAGCAACCTCCTCTCCAAGGAGGCCTCAACCGAGGCCTAGGCCGAGGGGAAAGACAACAGCGGGGATGAGCCAGGGGAGGCGCCCGAGCATGTCTGGACCCAGTCCCCGCAGCCTGCCCCTTGGTGGGGCAGTACCCCCGGAGGCCAGGAAGGTCTGGGTAAGGCTGGCCAGGGGCAGGGGTCCTGCTGGGTCCTGCCCCTGGCTTGTGGGGCCTCTGAGCACAACCGGCCCTCTCCCACTGGAAGACCTCCCCGGCTGCCTCCAAAGGCCGGTTTGCAAGCGCTCCCGGCCACTGTTACCAGCAGGCGGGCACAATGCGCCTAAGCCCGGAAGAAAAGCGGTTCAGGGTGGTGCTCTCTCTGGGCCCTTGTCCCTGAGCCTGGGGGAAAGGCAGGGTGTCCACACTAACAGGCCAAGGCAGAACCACATGCACACGTCTGACCTGCCCCCTGCACCGGCAGAGAGCTCGGGGGAGCCAGAGACTGTCAGGCAGCTGCTGGGCTGGCCGCCTGTGTGGGAAGTGGCAGAGCCGACCTAGGGGCAAGTTGGGCCTCTTGCTCTCCCTGCTGCCCTGAGGCTGCTGGGCCATAGAGGTCTTGGGCATCCAGCCCCTTGCTGGTCCCTTTCCTCTGACGAGGCCCTCTGAGCTCCAGCACCTTGCAGTGTGGAGACAGCCCCTGCCAGCAACCTCCTCTCCAAGGAGGCCTCAACCGAGGCCTAGGCCCAGGGGAAAGGCACCAGCGGGGATGAGCCTGGGGAGGCGCCCGGGCATGTCTGGACCCAGTCCCCGCAGCCTGCCCCTTGGTGGGGCAGTACCCCCGGAGGCCAGGAAGGTCTGGGCAAGGCTGTCCAGGGGCAGGGGCCCTGCTGGGTCCTGCCCCTGGCCTGTGGGGCCTCTGAGCACAACCGGCCCTCTCCCACTGGAAGAACTCCCCGGCTCCCTCCAAAGGCCAGTTTGCCAACACTCCCGCCCGCTGTTCCCGCCAGGCACGCACAATGCTCCCAAGCCCGGGAGAAAAGCGCTTCGGGGTGGTGCTCTCCTCGGGCCCTTGCCCCTGAGCCTGGGGGCCAGGCAGTTGGTCCACACTCCCAGACCAAGGCAGAACCACATGCACACGTCTGTTCCTGACCCCTGCACCGGCAGAGAGTTCGGGGGAGCCAGAGTCTGTCAGGCAGCTGCTGGGCTGGCCGCCTGTGTGGGAAGGGGCAGAGCCGACCTAGGGGCAAGTTGGGCCTCTTCCTCTCCCTGCTGCCCTGAGGCTGCTGGGCCAAAGAGGTCTTGGGCATCCAGCCCCTTGCTGGTCCCTTCCCTCTGACGAGGCCCTCTGAGCTTCAGCACCTTGCAGTGTGGAGACAGCCCCTGCCAGCAACATCCTCTCCAAGGAGGCCTCAACCGAGGCCTAGGCCCAGGGGAAAGGCACCAGCGGGGATGAGCCTGGGGAGGCGCCCGGGCATGTCTGGACCCAGTCCCCGCAGCCTGCCCCTTGGTGGGGCAGTACCCCCGGAGGCCAGGAAGGTCTGGGCAAGGCTGGCCAGGGGCAGGGTCCCTGCTGGGTCCTGCCCCTGGCCTGTGGGGCCTCTGAGCACAACCGGCCCTCTCCCACTGGAAGACCTCCCCGGCTGCCTTCAAAGGCGGGTTTGCCAACACTCCCGCCCGCTGTTCCCGCCAGGCACGCACAACGCTCCCAAGGCCAGGAGAAAAGCGCTTCGGGGTGTTGCTCTCTCCGGGCCCTTGCCCCTGAGCCTGGGGGCCAGGCAGTGGGTCCACACTCCCAGACCAAGGCAGAACCACATGCACACGTCTGTTCCTGACCCCTGAACCGGCAGAGAGCTCGGGGGAGCCAGAGTCTATCAGGCAGCTGCTGGGTTGGCTGCCTGTGTGGGAAGGGGCAGAGCCGACCTAGGGGCAAGTTGGGCCTCTTGCTCTCCCTGCTGCCCTGAGGCTGCTGGGCCAAAGAGGTCTTGGGCATCCAGCCCCTTGCTGGTCCCTTCCCGCTGACGAGGCCCTCTGAGCTCCAGCACCTTGCAGTGTGGAGACAGCCCCTGCCAGCAACCTCCTCTCCAAGGAGGCAACAACCGAGGCCTATGCCCAGGGGAAAGGCACCAGCGGGGATGAGCCTGGGGAGGCGCCCAGGCATGTCGGGACCCAGTCCCCGCAGCCTGCCCCTTGGTGGGGCAGTACCCCCGGAGGCCAGGAAGGTCTGGGCAAGGCTGGCCAGGGGCAGGGGACCTGCTGGGTCCTGCCCCTGGCTTGTGAGGCCTCTGAGCACAACCGGCCCTCTCCCACTGGAAGACCTCCACGGCTGCCTCCAAAGTCCTGTTTGCAAACACTCCCGCCTGCTGTTCACGCCAGGCTCGCACAATGCTCCCAAGCCCGGGAGAAAAGCGCTTCGGGGTGGTGCTCTCTCCGGGCCCTTGCCCCTGAGCCTGGGGGCAAGGCAGGGGGAACACACTCCCAGGCCAAGGCAGAACCACATGCCCACGTCTGTTCCTGTCCCCTGCACTGGCAGAGAGCTTGGGGGAGCCAGAGTCTGTCAGGCAGCTGCTGAGTTGGCCGCCTGTGTGGGAAGGGGCAGAGCCGCCCTAGGGGCAAGTTGGGCCTCTTGCTCTCCCTGCTGCCATGAGGCTGCTGGGCCAAAGAGGTCTTGGGCACCCAGCCCCTTGCTGGTCCCTTCCCTCTGACGAGGCCCTCTGAGCTCCAGCACCTTGCAGTGTGGAGACAGCCCCTGCCAGCAACCTCCTCTCCAATGAGGCCTCAACCGAGGCCTAGGCCTAGGGGAAAGACACCAGCGGGGATGAGCCTGGGGAGGCGCCCGGGCATGTCTGGACCCAGTCCCCGCAGCCTGCCCCTTGGTGGGGCAGTACCCCCGGAGGCCAGGAAGGTCTGTGCAAGGCTGCCAGTGGCAGGGACAGTGCTGGGTCCTGCCCCTGGCCTGTTGGACGTCTGAGCACAACCGGCACTCTCGCGCTGGAAGACCTCCCCGTCTGCCTCCAAAGGCCGGTTTGCAAGCACTCCCGCCCGCTGTTCCCGCCAGGCACGCACAATGCTCCCAAGCCTGGGAGAAAAGCGCTTCGGGGTGGTGCTCTCTCCGGGCCCTTGCCCCTAAGCCTGCGGGCCAGGCAGGGGGAACACACTCCCAGGCCAAGACAGAACGACATGAACACGTCTGTTCCTGCCCCCTACACCGGCAGAGAGCTCGGGGGAGCCAGAGTCTCTCAGGCAGGTGCTGGGCTGGCCGCCTGTGTGGGAAGGGGCAGAGCCGACCTAGGGGCAAGTTGGGCCTCTTGCTCTCCCTGCTGCCCTGAGGCTGCTGGGCCAAAGACGTCTTGGGCATCCAGCCCCTTACTGGTCCCTTCCCTCTGACGAGGCCCTCTGAGCTCCAGCACCTTGCAGTGTGGAGACAGCACCTGCCAGCAATCTCCTCTCCAAGGAGGCTTCAACCGAGGCCTAGGCCCAGGGGAAAAGCACCAGCGGGGTTGAGCCTGGGGAGGCGCCCGGGCATGTCTGGACCCAGTCCCCGCAGCCTGCCCCTTGGTGGGGCAGTACCCCCGGAGGCCAGGAAGGTCTGGGCAAGGCTGGCCAGGGGCAGGGGCCCTGCTGGGTCCTGCCCCTGGCCTGTGGGACCTCTGAGCACAACCGGCCCTCTCCCACTGGAAGACCTCCCCGGCTGCCTCCAAAGTCCTGTTTGCCAACACTCCCACCCGCTGTTCACGCCAGACTTGCACAATGCTCCCAAGCCCGGGAGAAAAGCGCTTCGGGGTGGTGCTCTCTCCGGGCCCTTGCCCCTGAGCCTGGGGGCAAGGCATGGGGAACACACTCCCAGGCCAAGGCAGAACCACATGCCCACGTCTGTTCCTGTCCCCTGCACCGGCAGAGAGCTTGGGGGAGCCAGAGTCTGTCAGGCAGCTGCTGGGTTGGCCGCCTGTGTGGGAAGGGGCAGAGCCGCCCTAGGGGCAAGTTGGGCCTCTTGCTCTCCCTGCTGCCCTGAGGCTGCTGGGCCAAAGACGTCTTGGGCATCCAGCCCCTTACTGGTCCCTTCCCTCTGACGAGGCCCTCTGAGCTCCAGCACCTTGCAGTGTGGAGACAGCCCCTGCCAGCAACCTCCTCTCCAAGGAGGCCTCAACCGAGGCCTAGGCCGAGGGGAAAGACACCAGCGGGGATGAGCTAGGGGAGGCGCCCGAGCATGTCTGGACCCAGTCCCCGCAGCCTGCCCCTTGGTGGGGCAGTACCCCCGGAGGCCAGGAAGGTCTGGGTAAGGCTGGCCAGGGGCAGGGGTCCTGCTGGGTCCTGCCCCTGGCCTGTGGGGCCTCTGAGCACAACCGGCCCTCTCCCACTGGAAGACCTCCCCGGCTGCCTCCAAAGGCCGGTTTGCAAGCGCTCCCGGCCACTGTTACCAGCAGGCGGGCACAATGCGCCTAAGCCCGGAAGAAAAGCGGTTCAGGGTGGTGCTCTCTCTGGGCCCTTGCCCCTGAGCCTGGGGGAAAGGCAGGGTGTCCACACTAACAGGCCAAGGCAGAACCACATGCACACGTCTGACCTGCCCCCTGCACCGGCAGAGAGCTCGGGGGAGCCAGAGACTGTCAGGCAGCTGCTGGGCTGGCCGCCTGTGTGGGAAGTGGCAGAGCCGACCTAGGGGCAAGTTGGGCCTCTTGCTCTCCCTGCTGCCCTGAGGCTGCTGGGCCATAGAGGTCTTGGGCATCCAGCCCCTTGCTGGTCCCTTTCCTCTGACGAGGCCCTCTGAGCTCCAGCACCTTGCAGTGTGGAGACAGCCCCTGCCAGCAACCTCCTCTCCAAGGAGGCCTCAACCGAGGCCTAGGCCCAGGGGAAAGGCACCAGCGGGGATGAGCCTGGGGAGGCGCCCGGGCATGTCTGGACCCAGTCCCCGCAGCCTGCCCCTTGGTGGGGCAGTACCCCCGGAGGCCAGGAAGGTCTGGGCAAGGCTGTCCAGGGGCAGGGGCCCTGCTGGGTCCTGCCCCTGGCCTGTGGGGCCTCTGAGCACAACCGGCCCTCTCCCACTGGAAGAACTCCCCGGCTCCCTCCAAAGGCCAGTTTGCCAACACTCCCGCCCGCTGTTCCCGCCAAGCACGCACAATGCTCCCAAGCCCGGGAGAAAAGCGCTTCGGGGTGGTGCTCTCTCCGGGCCCTTGCCCCTGAGCCTGTGGGCAAGGCAGGGGGAACACACTCCCAGACCAAGGCAGAAACACATGCACACGTCTGTTCCTGTCCCCTGCACCGGCAGAGAGCTCGGGGGAGCCAGAGTCTCTCAGGCAGGTGCTGGGCTGGCCGCCTGTGTGGGAAGGGGCAGAGCCGACCTAGGGGCAAGTTGGGCCTCTTGCTCTCCCTGCTGCCCTGAGGCTGCCCTGGCCAAAGAGGTCTTGAGCATCCAGCCCCTTGCTGGTCCCTTCCCTCTGACGAGGCCCTCTGAGCTCCAGCACCTTGCAGTGTGGAGACAGCCCCTGCCAGCAACCTCCTCTCCAAGGAGGCCTCAACCGAGGCCTAGGCCCAGGGGAAAGGCACCAGCGGGGATGAGCCAGTGGAGGGGCCCGGGCATGTCTGGACCCAGTCCCCGCAGCCTGCCCCTTGGTGGGGCAGTACCCCCGGAGGCCAGGAAGGTCTGGGCAAGGCTGGCCAGGGGCAGGGTCCCTGCTGGGTCCTGCCCCTGGCCTGTGGGGCCTCTGAGCACAACCGGCCCTCTCCCACTGGAAGACCTCCCCGGCTGCCTTCAAAGGCGGGTTTGCCAACACTCCCGCCCGCTGTTCCCGCCAGGCACGCACAACGCTCCCAAGGCCAGGAGAAAAGCGCTTCGGGGTGTTGCTCTCTCCGGGCCCTTGCCCCTGAGCCTGGGGTCCAGGCAGTGGGTCCACACTCCCAGACCAAGGCAGAACCACATGCACACGTCTGTTCCTGACCCCTGAACCGGCAGAGAGCTCGGGGGAGCCAGAGTCTATCAGGCAGCTGCTGGGTTGGCTGCCTGTGTGGGAAGGGGCCGAGCCGACCTAGGGGCAAGTTGGGCCTCTTGCTCTCCCTGCTGCCCTGAGGCTGCTGGGCCAAAGAGGTCTTGGGCATCCAGCCCCTTGCTGGTCCCTTCCCGCTGACGAGGCCCTCTGAGCTCCAGCACCTTGCAGTGTGGAGACAGCCCCTGCCAGCAACCTCCTCTCCAAGGAGGCAACAACCGAGGCCTATGCCCAGGGGAACGGCACCAGCGGGGATGAGCCTGGGGAGGCGCCCAGGCATGTCTGGACCCAGTCCCCGCAGCCTGCCCCTTGGTGGGGCAGTACCCCCGGAGGCCAGGAAGGTCTGGGCAAGGCTGGCCAGGGGCAGGGGACCTGCTGGGTCCTGCCCCTGGCTTGTGAGGCCTCTGAGCACAACCGGCTCTCTCCCACTGGAAGACCTCCACGGCTGCCTCCAAAGTCCTGTTTGCAAACACTCCCGCCCGCTGTTCACGCCAGGCTCGCACAATGCTCCCAAGCCCGGGAGAAAAGCGCTTCGGGGTGGTGCTCTCTCCGGGCCCTTGCCCCTGAGCCTGGGGGCAAGGCAGGGGGAACACACTCCCAGGCCAAGGCAGAACCACATGCCCACGTCTGTTCCTGTCCCCTGCACTGGCAGAGAGCTTGGGGGAGCCAGAGTCTGTGAGGCAGCTGCTGAGTTGGCCGCCTGTGTGGGAAGGGGCAGAGCCGCCCTAGGGGCAAGTTGGGCCTCTTGCTCTCCCTGCTGCCCTGAGGCTGCTGGGCCAAAGACGTCTTGGGCATCCAGCCCCTTACTGGTCCCTTCCCTCTGACGAGGCCCTCTGAGCTCCAGCACCTTGCAGTGTGGAGACAGCCCCTGCCAGCAACCTCCTGTCCAAGGAGGCCTCAACCGAGGCCTAGGCCCAGGGGAAAGGCACCAGCGGGGATGAGCCTGGGGAGGCGCCCGGGCATGTCTGGACACAGGCCCCGCAGCCTGCCCCTTGGTGGGGCAGTACCCCCGGAGGCCAGGAAGGTCTGGGCAAGGCTGGCCAGGGGCAGGGGCCCTGCTGCGTCCTGCCCCTGGCCTGTGGGGCCTCTGAGCACAACTGGCCCTCTCCCACTGGAAGACCTCCCCGGCTGCCTCCAAAGGCCGGTTTGCAAGCGCTCCCGCCCACTGTTCCCAGCAGGCGTGCACAATGCTCCCAAGCCCGGGAGAAAAGCGCTTCAGGGTGGTGCTCTCTCCGGGCCCTTGCCCCTGAGCCTGGGGGCAAGGCAGGGTGTCCACACTCCCAGGACAAGGCAGAACCACATGCACACGTCTGATCTGCCCCCTGCACCGGCAGAGAGCTCGGGGGAGCCAGAGTCTGTCAGGCAGCTGCTGGGCTGGCCGCCTGTGTGGGAAGGGGCAGAGCCGACCTAGGGGCAAGTTGGGCCTCTTGCTCTCCCTGCTGCCCTGAGGCTGCTGGGCCAAAGAGGTATTGGGCATCCAGCCCCTTGCTGGTCCCTTCCCTCGGACGAGGCCCTCTGAGCTCCAGCACCTTGCAGTGTGGAGACAGCCCCTGCCAGCAACCTCCTCTCCAAGGAGTCCTCAACCGAGGCCTAGGCCCAGGGGAATGGCACCAGCGGGGATGAGCCTGGGGAGGCGCCCGGGCATGTCTGGACCCAGTCCCCGCAGCCTGCCCCTTGGTAGGGCAGTACCCCCGGAGGCCAGGAAGGTCTGGGCAAGGCTGCCAGGGGCAGGGACACTGCTGGGTCCTGCCCCTGGCCTGTGGGGCGTCTGAGCACAACCGGCACTCTCCCGCTGGAAGACCTCCCCGTCTGCCTCCAAAGGCCGGTTTGCAAGCACTCCCGCCCGCTGTTCCGGCCAGGCACGCACAATGCTCCCAAGGCCGGGAGAAAAGCGCTTCGGGGTGGTGCTCTCACCGGGCCCTTGCCCCTGAGCCTGGGGGCCAGGCAGGGGGAACACACTCCCAGGCCAAGGCAGAACGACATGCACACGTCTGTTCCTGCCCCCTACACCGGCAGAGAGCTCGGGGGAGCCAGAGACTGCCAGGCTGCTGCTGGGCTGGCCGCCTGTGTGGGACGGGGCAGAGCCGACCTAGGGGCAAGTTGGGCCTCTTGCTCTCCCTGCTGCCCTGAGGCTGCTGGGTCAAAGAGGTCTTGTGCATCCAGCCCTTTGCTGGTCCCTTCCCTCTGACGAGGCCCTCTGATCTCCAGCACCTTGCAGTGTGGAGACAGCCCCTGCCAGCAACCTCCTCTCCAAGGAGGCCTCAACCGAGGCCTAGGCCCAGGGGAAAGGCACCAGCGGGGATGAGCCAGTGGAGGGGCCCGGGCATGTCTGGACCCAGTCCCCGCAGCCTGCCCCTTGGTGGGGCAGTACCCCCGGAGGCCAGGAATGCCTGGGCAAGGCTGGCCAGGGGCAGGGTCCCTGCTGGGTCCTGCCCCTGGCCTGTGGGGCCTCTGAGCACAACCGGCCCTCTCCCACTGGAAGACCTCCCCGGCTGCCTTCAAAGGCGGGTTTGCCAACACTCCCGCCCGCTGTTCCCGCCAGGCACGCACAACGCTCCCAAGGCCAGGAGAAAAGCGCTTCGGGGTGTTGCTCTCTCCGGGCCCTTGCCCCTGAGCCTGGGGTCCAGGCAGTGGGTCCACACTCCCAGACCAAGGCAGAACCACATGCACACGTCTGTTCCTGACCCCTGAACCGGCAGAGAGCTCGGGGGAGCCAGAGTCTATCAGGCAGCTGCTGGGTTGGCTGCCTGTGTGGGAAGGGGCCGAGCCGACCTAGGGGCAAGTTGGGCCTCTTGCTCTCCCTGCTGCCCTGAGGCTGCTGGGCCAAAGAGGTCTTGGGCATCCAGCCCCTTGCTGGTCCCTTCCCGCTGACGAGGCCCTCTGAGCTCCAGCACCTTGCAGTGTGGAGACAGCCCCTGCCAGCAACCTCCTCTCCAAGGAGGCAACAACCGAGGCCTATGCCCAGGGGAACGGCACCAGCGGGGATGAGCCTGGGGAGGCGCCCAGGCATGTCTGGACCCAGTCCCCGCAGCCTGCCCCTTGGTGGGGCAGTACCCCCGGAGGCCAGGAAGGTCTGGGCAAGGCTGGCCAGGGGCAGGGGACCTGCTGGGTCCTGCCCCTGGCTTGTGAGGCCTCTGAGCACAACCGGCCCTCTCCCACTGGAAGACCTCCACGGCTGCCTCCAAAGTCCTGTTTGCAAACACTCCCGCCCGCTGTTCACGCCAGGCTCGCACAATGCTCCCAAGCCCGGGAGAAAAGCGCTTCGGGGTGGTGCTCTCTCCGGGCCCTTGCCCCTGAGCCTGGGGGCAAGGCAGGGGGAACACACTCCCAGGCCAAGGCAGAACCACATGCCCACGTCTGTTCCTGTCCCCTGCACTGGCAGAGAGCTTGGGGGAGCCAGAGTCTGTCAGGCAGCTGCTTAGTTGGCCGCCTGTGTGGGAAGGGGCAGAGCCGCCCTAGGGGCAAGTTGGGCCTCTTGCTCTCCCTGCTGCCCTGAGGCTGCTGGGCCAAAGACGTCTTGGGCATCCAGCCCCTTACTGGTCCCTTCCCTCTGACGAGGCCCTCTGAGCTCCAGCACCTTGCAGTGTGGAGACAGCCCCTGCCAGCAACCTCCTGTCCAAGGAGGCCTCAACCGAGGCCTAGGCCCAGGGGAAAGGCACCAGCGGGGATGAGCCTGGGGAGGCGCCCGGGCATGTCTGGACACAGGCCCCGCAGCCTGCCCCTTGGTGGGGCAGTACCCCCGGAGGCCAGGAAGGTCTGGGCAAGGCTGGCCAGGGGCAGGGGCCCTGCTGCGTCCTGCCCCTGGCCTGTGGGGCCTCTGAGCACAACTGGCCCTCTCCCACTGGAAGACCTCCCCGGCTGCCTCCAAAGGCCGGTTTGCAAGCACTCCCGCCCACTGTTCCCAGCAGGCGTGCACAATGCTCCCAAGCCCGGGAGAAAAGCGCTTCAGGGTGGTGCTCTCTCCGGGCCCTTGCCCCTGAGCCTGGGGGCAAGGCAGGGTGTCCACACTCCCAGGACAAGGCAGAACCACATGCACACGTCTGATCTGCCCCCTGCACCGGCAGAGAGCTCGGGGGAGCCAGAGTCTGTCAGGCAGCTGCTGGGCTGGCCGCCTGTGTGGGAAGGGGCAGAGCCGACCTAGGGGCAAGTTGGGCCTCTTGCTCTCCCTGCTGCCCTGAGGCTGCTGGGCCAAAGAGGTATTGGGCATCCAGCCCCTTGCTGGTCCCTTCCCTCGGACGAGGCCCTCTGAGCTCCAGCACCTTGCAGTGTGGAGACAGCACCTGCCAGCAACCTCCTCTCCAAGGAGTCCTCAACCGAGGCCTAGGCCCAGGGGAATGGCACCAGCGGGGATGAGCCTGGGGAGGCGCCCGGGCATGTCTGGACCCAGTCCCCGCAGCCTGCCCCTTGGTGGGGCAGTACCCCCGGAGGCCAGGAAGGTCTGGGCAAGGCTGCCAGGGGCAGGGACACTGCTGGGTCCTGCCCCTGGCCTGTGGGGCGTCTGAGCACAACCGGCACTCTCCCGCTGGAAGACTTCCCCGTCTGCCTCGAAAGGCCGGTTTGCAAGCACTCCCGCCCGCTGTTCCCGCCAGGCACGCACAATGCTCCCAAGCCCGGGAGAAAAGCGCTTCGGGGTGGTGCTCTCACCGGGCCCTTGCCCCTGAGCCTGGGGGCCAGGCAGGGGGAACACACTCCCAGGCCAAGGCAGAACGACATGCACACGTCTGTTCCTGCCCCCTACACCGGCAGAGAGCTCGGGGGAGCCAGAGACTGCCAGGCTGCTGCTGGGCTGGCCGCCTGTGTGGGACGGGGCAGAGCCGACCTAGGGGCAAGTTGGGCCTCTTGCTCTCCCTGCTGCCCTGAGGCTGCTGGGTCAAAGAGGTCTTGTGCATCCAGCCCTTTGCTGGTCCCTTCCCTCTGACGAGGCCCTCTGATCTCCAGCACCTTGCAGTGTGGAGACAGCCCCTGCCAGCAACCTCCTCTCCAAGGAGGCCTCAACCGAGGCCTAGGCCCAGGGGAAAGGCACCAGCGGGGATGAGCCTGGGGAGGCGCCCGGGGATGTCTGGACCCAGTCCCCGCAGCCTGCCCCTTGGTGGGGCAGTACCCCCGGAGGCCAGGAAGGTCTGGGCAAGGTTGGCCAGGGTCAGGGGCCCTGCTGGGTCCTGCCCCTGGCCTGTGGGGCCTCTGAGCACAACCGGCCCTCTCCCACTGGAAGACCTCCCCGGCTGCCTCCAAAGTCCTGTTTGCTAACACTCCCACACGCTGTTCACGCCAGGCTCGCACAATGCTCCCAAGCCCGGGAGAAAAGCGCATTGGGGTGGTTCTCTCTCCGGGCCCTTGCCCCTGAGCCTGGGGGCAAGGCACGGGGAACACACTCCCTGGCCAAGGCAGAACCACATGCCCACGTCTGTTCCTGTCCCCTGCACCGGCAGAGAGCTTGGGGGAGCCAGAGTCTGGCAGGCAGCTGCTGGGTTGGCCGCCTGTGGGGGAAGGGGCAGAGCCGACCTAGGGGCAAGTTGGGCCTCTTGCTCTCCCTGCTGCCCTGAGGCTGCTGGGCCAAAGACGTCTTGGGCATCCAGCCCTTTGCTGGTCCCTTCCCTCTGACGAGGCCCTCTGAGCTCCAGCACCTTGCAGTGTGGAGACAGCCCCTGCCAGCAACCTCCTCTCCAATGAGGCCTCAACCGAGGCCTAGGCCCAGGGGAAAGGCACCAGCGGGGATGAGCCAGGGGAGGCGCCCGAGCATGTCTGGACCCAGTCCCCGCAGCCGGCCCCTTGGTGGGGCAGTACCCCCGGAGGCCAGGAAGGTCTGGGCAAGGCTGGCCAGGGGCAGGGGCCCTGCTGCGTCCTGCCCCTGGCCTGTGGGGCCTCTGAGCACAACCGGCCCTCTCCCACTGGAAGACCTCCCCGGCTGCCTCCAAAGGCCGGTTTGCAAGCGCTCCCGCCCACTGTTCCCAGCAGGCGTGCACAATGCTCCCAAGCCCGGGAGAAAAGCGCTTCAGGGTGGTGCTCTCTCCGGGCCCTTGCCCCTGAGCCTGGGGGCAAGGCACGGTGTCCACACTCCCAGGCCAAGTCAGAACCACATGCACACGTCTGTTCCTGCCCCCTACACCGGCAGAGAGCTCGGGGGAGCCAGAGTCTGTCAGGCAGCTGCTGGGCTGGCCGCCTGTGTGGGAAGTGGCAGAGCCGACCTAGGGGCAAGTTGGGCCTCTTGCCCTCCCTGCTGCCCTGAGGCTGCTTGGCCAAAGAGGTCTTGGGCATCCAACCCCTTGCTGGTCCCTTACCTCTGACGAGGCCCTCTGAGCTCCAGCACCTTGCAGTGTGGAGACAGCCCCTGCCAGCAACCTCCTCTCCAAGGAGGCCTAAACCGAGGCCTAGGCACAGGGGAAAGGCACCAGCGGGGATGAGCCTGGGGAGGCGCCCGGGCATGTATGGACCCAGTCCCCGCAGCCTGCCCCTTGGTGGGGCAGTACCCCCGGAGGCGAGGAAGGTCTGGGAAAGGCTGGCCAGGGGCAGGGGACCTGCTGGGTCCTGCCCCTGGCCTGTGGGGCCTCTGAGCACAACCGGCCCTCTCCCACTGGAAGACGTCCCCGGCTGCCTCCAAAGGCCGGTTTGCAAGCACTCCCGCCCACTGTTCCAACCAAGGGCGCACAACGCTCCCAAGCCCGGGAGAAAATCGCCTCGGGGTGGTGCTCTCTCCGGGCCCTTTCCCCTGAGCCTGGGGGCCAGGCAGGGTGTCCACACTCCCAGGCCAAGGCAGAACGACATGCACACGTCTGTTCCTGCCCCATGCACCGGCAGAGAGCTCGGGGGAGCCAAAGTCTGTCAGGCAGCTGCTGGGCTGGCCGCCTGTGTGGGAAGGGGCACAGCCGACGTAGGGGCAAGTTGGGCCTCTTGCTCTCCCTGCTGCCCTGAGGCTGCTGGGCCAAAGAGGTCTTGGGCATCCAGCCCTTTGCTGGTCCCTTCCCTCTGACGAGGCCCTCTGAGCTCCAGCACCTTGCAGTGTGGAGACAGCCCCTGCCAGCAACCTCCTCTCCAAAGAGGCCTCAACCGAGGCCTACGCCCAGGGGAAAAGCACCAGCGGGGATGATCCTGGGGAGGCGCACGGACATGTCTGGACCCAGTCCCCGCAGCCTGCCCCTTGGTGGGGCAGTACCCCCGGAGGCCATGAAGGTCTGTGCAAGGCTGCCAGGGGCAGGGACAGTGCTGGGTCCTGCCCCTGGCCTGTTGGACGTCTGAGCACAACCGGCACTCTCGCGCTGGAAGACCTCCCCGTCTGCCTCCAAAGGCCGGTTTGCAAGCACTCCCGCCCGCTGTTCCCGCCAGGCACGCACAATGCTCCCAAGCCCGGGAGAAAAGCGCTTCGGGGTGGTGCTCTCTCCGGGCCCTTGCCCCTAAGCCTGCGGGCCAGGCAGGGGGAACACACTCCCAGGCCAAGACAGAACGACATGAACACGTCTGTTCCTGCCCCCTACACCGGCAGAGAGCTCGGGGGAGCCAGAGTCTCTCAGGCAGGTGCTGGGCTGGCCGCCTGTGTGGGAAGGGGCAGAGCCGACCTAGGGGCAAGTTGGGCCTCTTGCTCTCCCTGCTGCCCTGAGGCTGCTGGGCCAAAGACGTCTTGGGCATCCAGCCCTTTGCTGGTCCCTTCCCTCGGACGAGGCCCTCTGAGCTCCAGCACCTTGCAGTGTGGAGACAGCACCTGCCAGCAATCTCCTCTCCAAGGAGGCCTCAACCGAGGCCTAGGCCCAGGGGAAAAGCACCAGCGGGGATGAGCCTGGGGAGGCGCCCGGGCATGTCTGGACCCAGTCCCCGCAGCCTGCCCCTTGGTGGGGCAGTACCCCTGGAGGCCAGGAAGGTCTGGGCAAGTCTGACCAGGGGCAGGGGACCTGCTGGGTCCTGCCCCTGGCCTGTGGGGCCTCTGAGCACAACCGGCCCTCTCCCACTGGAAGACCTCCCCGGCTGCCTCCAAAGGCCGTTTTGCACGCACTCCCGCCCACTGTTCCCACCAAGTGCGCACAATGCTCCCAAGCCCGGGAGAAAAGCGCTTCGGGGTGGTGCTCTTTCCGGGTCCTTGCCCCTGAGCCTGGGGGCCAGGCAGGGGGAACACACTCCCAGGCCAAGGCAGAACCACATGCACACGTCTGTTCCTGACCCCTGCACCGGCAGAGAGCTCGGGGGAGCCAGAGTCTGTCAGGCAGCTGCTGGGCTGGCCGCCTTTGTGGGAAGGGGCAGAGCCGACCTAGGGGCAAGTTGGGCCTCTTGCTCTCCCTGCTGCCCTGAGGCTGCTGGGCCAAAGAGGTCTTGGACATCCAGCCCTTTGCTTGTCCCTTCCCTCTGACGAGGCCCTCTGAGCTCCAGCACCTTGCAGTGTGGAGACAGCCCCTGCCAGCAACCTCCTCTCCAAGGAGGCCTCAACCGAGACCTAGGACCAGGGGAAAGGCACCAGCGGGGATGAGCCTGGGGAGGCGCCCGGGCATGTCTGGACCCAGTCCCCGCAGCCTGCCCCTTGGTGGGGCAGTACCCCCGGAGGCCAGGAAGGTCTGGGAAAGGCTGGCCAGGGGCAGGGGACCTACTGGGTCCTGCCCCTGGCCTGTGGGGCCTCTGAGCACAACCGGCCCTCTCCCACTGGAAGACCTCCCCGGCTGCCTCCAAAGTCCTGTTTGCCAACACTCCCACCCGCTGTTCACGCCAGACTTGCACAATGCTCCCAAGCCCGGGAGAAAAGCGCTTCGGGGTGGTGCTCTCTCCGGGCCCTTGCCCCTGAGCCTGGGGGCAAGGCACGGTGTCCACACTCCCAGGCCAAGTCAGAACCACATGCACACGTCTGTTCCTGCCCCCTGCACCGGCAGAGAGCTCGGGGGAGCCAGAGTCTGTCAGGCAGCTGCTGGGCTGGCCGCTTGTGTGGGAAGTGGCAGAGCCGACCTAGGGGCAAGTTGGGCCTCTTGCCCTCCCTGCTGCCCTGAGGCTGCTTGGCCAAAGAGGTCTTGGGCATCCAACCCCTTGCTGGTCCCTTCCCTCTGACGAGGCCCTCTGAGCTCCAGCACCTTGCAGTGTGGAGACAGCCCCTGCCAGCAACCTCCTCTCCAAGGAGGCCTAAACCGAGGCCTAGGCACAGGGGAAAGGCACCAGCGGAGATGAGCCTGGGGAGGCGCCCGGGCATGTATGGACCCAGTCCCCGCAGCCTGCCCCTTGGTGGGGCAGTACCCCCGGAGGCGAGGAAGGTCTGGGAAAGGCTGGCCAGGGGCAGGGGACCTGCTGGGTCCTGCCCCTGGCCTGTGGGGCGTCTGAGCACAACCGGCCCTCTCCCACTGGAAGACGTCCCCGGCTGCCTCCAAAGGCCGGTTTGCAAGCACTCCAGCCCACTGTTCCAACCAAGGGCGCACAACGCTCCCAAGCCCGGGAGAAAATCGCCTCGGGGTGGTGCTCTCTCCGGGCCCTTTCCCCTGAGCCTGGGGGCCAGGCAGGGTGTCCACACTCCCAGGCCAAGGCAGAACGACATGCACACGTCTGTTCCTGCCCCATGCACCGGCAGAGAGCTCGGGGGAGCCAAAGTCTGTCAGGCAGCTGCTGGGCTGGCCGCCTGTGTGGGAAGGGGCACAGCCGACCTAGGGGCAAGTTGGGCCTCTTGCTCTCCCTGCTGCCCTGAGGCTGCTGGGTCAAAGAGGTCTTGGGCATCCAGCCCTTTGCTGGTCCCTTCCCTCTGACGAGGCCCTCTGAGCTCCAGCACCTTGCAGTGTGGAGACAGCCCCTGCCAGCAACCTCCTCTCCAAAGAGGCCTCAACCGAGGCCTACGCCCAGGGGAAAAGCACCAGCGGGCATGATCCTGGGGAGGCGCACGGACATGTCTGGACCCAGTCCCCGCAGCCTGCCCCTTGGTGGGGCAGTACCCCCGGAGGCCAGGAAGGTCTGGGCAAGGCTGGCCAGGGGCAGGGGCCCTGCTGGGTCCTGCCCCTGGCCTGTGAGGCCTCTGAGCACAACCGGCCCTCTCCCACTGGAAGACCTCCCCAGCTGCCTCCAAAGTCCTGTTTGCAAACACTCCCGCCCGCTGTTCACTCCAGGCTCGCACAATGCTCCCAAGCCCGGGAGAAAAGCGCTTCGGGGTGGTGCTCTCTCCGGGCCCTTGCCCCTGAGCCTGGGGGCCAGGCAGTGGGTCCACACTCCCAGACCAAGGCAGAACCACATGCACACGTCTGATCTGCCCCCTGCACCGGCAGAGAGCTCGGGGGAGCCAGAGTCTGTCAGGCAGCTGCTGGGCTGGCCGCCTGTGTGGGAAGTGGCAGAGCCGACCTAGGGGCAAGTTGGGCCTCTTGCTCTCCCTGCTGCCCTGAGGCTGCTGGGCCATAGAGGTCTTGGGCATCCAGCCCCTTGCTGGTCCCTTCCCTCTGACGAGGCCCTCTGAGCTCCAGCACCTTGCAGTGTGGAGACAGCCCCTGCCAGCAACCTCCTCTCCAAGGAGGCCTCAACCGAGGCCTAGGCCCAGGGGAAAGGCACCAGCGGGGATGAGCCTGGGGAGGCGCCCGGGCATGTCTGGACCCAGTCCCCGCAGCCTGCCCCTTGGTGGGGCAGTACCCCCGGAGGCCAGGAAGGTCTGGGCAAGGCTGGCCAGGGGCAGGGGCCCTGCTGGGTCCTGCCCCTGGCCTGTGGGGCCTCTGAGCACAACCGGCCCTCTCCCACTGGAAGAACTCCCCGGCTCCCTCCAAAGGCCAGTTTGCCAACACTCCCGCCCGCTGTTCCCGCCAGGCACGCACAATGCTCCCAAGCCCGGGAGAAAAGCGCTTCGGGGTGGTGCTCTCCTCGGGCCCTTGCCCCTGAGCCTGGGGTCCAGGCAGTTGGTCCACACTCCCAGACCAAGGCAGAACCACATGCACACGTCTGTTCCTGACCCATGCACCGGCAGAGAGCTCGGGGGAGCCAAAGTCTGTCAGGCAGCTGCTGGGCTGGCCGCCTGTGTGGGAAGGGGCAGAGCCGACCTAGGGGCAAGTTGGGCCTCTTGCTCTCCCTGATGCCCTGAGGCTGCTGGGTCAAAGAGATCTTGGGCATCCAGCCCCTTGCTTGTCCCTTCCCTCTGACGAGGCCCTCTGAGCTCCAGCACCTTGCAGTGTGGAGACAGCCCCTGCCAGCAACCTCCTCTCCAAGGAGGCCTCAACCGAGGCCTAGGCCCAGGGGAAAGGCACCAGCGGGGATGAGCCTGGGGAGGCGCCCGGGCATGTCTGGACCCAGTCCACGCAGCCTGCCCCTTGGTGGGGCAGTACCCCCGGAAGCCAGGAAGGTCTGGGCAAGGCTGGCCACGGGCAGGGGCCCTGCTGGGTCCTGCCCCTGGCCTGTGGGGCCTCTGAGCACAACCGGCCCTCTCCCACTGGAAGACTTCCCCGGCTGCCTCCAAAGGCCGGTTTGCCAACACTCCCGCCCGCTGTTCCCGCCAGGCACGCACAATTCTCCCAAGCCCGGGAGAAAAGCGCTTCTGGGTGGTGCTCTCTCTGGGCCCTTGCCCCTGAGCGTGGGGGCGAAGCAGTGGGTCCACACTCCCAGACCAACGCAGAACCACATGCACACGTCTGTTCCTGACCCCTGCACCGGCAGAGAGCTCGGGGGAGCCAGAGTCTGTCAGGCAGCTGCTGGGCTGGCCGCCTGTGTGGGAAGGGGCAGAGCCGACCTAGGGGCAAGTTGGGCCTCGTCCTCTCCCTGCTGCCCTGAGGCTGCTGGGCCAAAGAGGTCTTGGGCATCCAGCCCCTTGCTGGTCCCTTCCCTCTGACGAGGCCCTCTGAGCTCCAGCACCTTGCAGTGTGGAGACAGCCCCTGCCAGCAACTTCCTCTCCAAGGAGGCCTCAACCGAGGCCTAGGCCCAGGGGAAAGGCACCAGCGGGGATGAGCCTGGGGAGGCGCCCGGCCATGTCTGGACCCAGTCCCCGCAGCCTGCCCCTTGGTGGGGCAGTACCCCCGGAGGCCAGGAGGGTCTGGGCAAGGCTGCCAGGGGCAGGGACACTGCTGGGTCCTGCCCCTGGCCTGTGGGGCGTCTGAGCACAACCGGCACTCTCCCGCTGGAAGACCTCCCCGGCTGCCTCCAAAGGCCGGTTTGCAAGCACTCCCGCCCGCTGTTCCCGCCAGGCACGCACAATGCTCCCAAGCCCGGGAGAAAAGCGCTTCGGGGTGGTGCTCTCTCCGGGCCCTTGCCCCTGAGCCTGGGGGACAGGCAGGGGGAACACACTCCCAGGCCAAGGCAGAACGACATGCACACGTCTGTTCCTGCCCCCTACACCGGCAGAGAGTTCGGGGGAGCCAGAGACTGCCAGGCTGCTGCTGGGCTGGCTGCCTGTGTGGGACGGGGTAGAGCCGACCTAGGGGCAAGTTGGGCCTCTTGCTCTCCCTGCTGCCCTGAGGCTGCTGGGTCAAAGAGGTCTTGGGCATCCAGCCCTTTGCTGGTCCTTTCCCTCTGACGAGGCCCTCTGAGCTCCAGCACCTTGCAGTGTGCAGACAGCCCCTGCCGGCAACCTCCTCTCCAAGGAGGCCTCAACCGAGGCCTAGGCCCAGGGGAAAGGCACCAGCGGGGATGAGCCTGGGGAGGCGCCCGGGCATGTCTGGACCCAGGCCCCGCAGCCTGCCCCTTGGTGGGGTAGTACCCCCGGAGGCCAGGAAGGTCTGGGCAAGGCTGCCAGAGGCAGGGACACTGCTGGGTCCTGCCCCTGGCCTGTGGGGCCTCTGAGAACAACTGGCACTCTCCCGCTGGAAGACCTCCCCGGCTGCCTCCAAAGGCTGGTTTGCAAGCACTCAATCCCGCTGTTCACGCCAGCTGCGCACAATGCTCCCAAGCCCGGGAGAAAAGCATTTTGGGGTGGTGCTCACTCCGGGCTTTGGAAGACCTCCCCGGCTGCCTCCAAGGCCGGTTTGCAAGCACTTCTGCCTGCTGTTCCCGCCACCCGCGCACAATGCTCCCAAGCCCGGGAGAAAAGCGTTTCGGGGTGGTGTTCTCTCTGGGCCCAAGAAAGACCTCCCGGGCTGCCCCCAAATGCCGGTTTGCAAGCACTCCCACTCGCTGTTCCCGCCATCCGTGCAAATGCTCCAAGCCCAGGAGAAAAGCCCTTCAGGGTGGTGCTCTCTCCCGGCCCTTGGAAGACCTCCCCGGCTGCCTCCAAAGGCTGCATTTCAAGTACTCCCTCCCGCTGTCCCGCCAGCCGCACACAATGCTCCCAATCACGGGAGAAAAGCGCTTCGGGGTGGTGCTCTCTACGGGCCCTTGGAAGACCTCCCCGTTTGTCTCCAAAGGCCGGTTTGCAAGCACTCATGCCCGCTGTTCCCGCCAGCCGCGCACAATGCTCCCAAGCCTAGGAGAAAAGCGCTTCGGGGTGGTGCTCTCTCCCGGCCCTTGGAAGACCTCCCCGGCTGCCTCCAAAGGCCGGTTTGCAAGCACTCAATCCCGCTGTTCCCGCCAGCCGCGCACAATGCTCCCAAGCCCGGGAGAAAAGCGCTTCGGGGTGGTGCTCTCTCCCGGCCCTTGGAAGACCTCCCCGGCTGCCTCCAAAGGCTGGTTTTCAAGAACTCCCTCCCGCTGACCCGCCAGCCGCACACAATGCTCCCAAGCCCGGGAGAAAAGCATTTTGAGGTGGTCTCTCTCCGGGCCCTTGGAAGACTCCCCGGCTGCCTCTAAAGGCCGGTTTGCAAGCACTCATGTCCTCTGTTCCCGACAGCCGCGAACAATGCTCCCAATTCCGTGAGAAAAGTGCTTCGGGATGGTGCTCTCTCCGGGCCCTTGGAAGACCTCCCAAGCTGCCTCCAAAGGCCGGTTTGCAAGCACTCCCGCCCGCTGTTCCCGCCAGCCTCGCACAATGCTCCCAAGCCCGGGAGAAAAGCGCTTCGGGGTGGTGTTCTCTCCGTGCCAATGGAGGACCTCCCTGGCTGCCCCCAAAGGCCGGTTTGCAAGCACTCCCACTCGCTGTTCCCGCCAGCCACGCACAATCCTCCAAAACCCCGGAGAAAAGCGCTTCGGGGTGGTGTTCTCTCCGTGCCCATGGAAGACCTCCCGGGGTGCCCCCAAAGGCCGGTTTGGAAGCACTCCCACTCGCTGTTCCCGCCATCCGCGCACAATGCTCCCAAGCCCGGGAGAAAAGCATTTTGGGGTGGTGCTCACACCGGGCCCTGGAAGACCTCCCCGGCTGCCTCCAAAGGACGGTTTTCAAGCACTCCTGCCTGCTGTTCCCGCCACCCGCGCAGAATGCTCCCAAGCGCGGGAGAAAAGCGCTTCGGGGTGGTGCTCTCTACAGGCCCTTGGAAGACCTCCCCGGCTGCCTCCAAAGGCCGGTTTGCAAGGACTCCTTCCTGCTGTTCCCGCCAGCCACGCACAATGCTCCCAAGCCCGGGAGAAAAGCATTTTGGGGTGGTGCTCACTGCGGGCCCTTGGAAGACCTCCCCGGCTGCCTCCAATGGCCAGTTTGCAAGCACTCATGTCCGCTGTTCCCACCAGCCGCGCACAATGCTCCCAAGCCCGGGAGAAAAGCTTTTTGGGGTGGTGCTCACTCCGGGCCCTGGAAGACCTCCCCGGCTGCCTCCAAAGGCCAGTTTTCAAGCACTCCTGCCTGCTGTTCCCGCCACCTGCGCACAATGCTCCCAAGCCCGGGAGAAAAGCGCTTCGGGGTGGTGCTCTCTACAGGCCCTTGGAAGACCTCCCCGGCTGCCTCCAAAGGCCGGTTTGCAAGGACTCCTTCCTGCTGTTCCCGCCAGCCACGCACAATGCTCCCAAGCCCGGGAGAGAGGCATTTTGGGGTGGTGCTCTCTACAGGCCCTTGGAAGACCTCCCCGGCTGCCTCCAGTGGCCAGTTTGCAAGCACTCATGCCCGCTGTTCCCACCAGCCGCGCACAATGCTCCCAAGCCCGGGAGAAAAGCTTTTTGGGGTGGTGCTCACACCGGGCCCTGGAAGACCTCCCCGGCTGCCTGCAAAGGCCGGTTTTCAAGCACTCCTGCCTGCTGTTACTGCCACCCGCGCACAATACTCCCAAGCCCGGGAGAAAAGCGCTTCGGGGTGGTGCTCTCTACAGGCCCTTGGAAGACCTCCCCCGCTGCCTCCAAAGGCCGGTTTGCAAGGACTCCTTCCTGCTGTTCCCGCCAGCCACGCACAATGCTCCCAAGCCCGGGAGAAAAGTGCTTCGGGGTGGTGATCTCTCCGGGCCCTTGGAAGTCGTCCCCGGCTGCCTCCAAAGGCCGGTTTGCAAGCACTCATGCCCGTTGTTCCTACCAGCCGCGCACAATGCTCCCAAGCCCGGGAGAAAAGCATTTTGGGGTGGTGCTCACTCCGGGCCCTTGGAAGACCTCCCCGGCTGCCTCCAAAGGCTAGTTTGCAAGCAGTCCTGCCTGCTGTTCCCGCCAGCCGCGCACAATGCTCCCAAGCCCGGGAGAAAAGCGCTTCGGGGTGGTGCTCTCTCCGGGCCCTTGGAAGACGTCCCCGGCTGCCTCCAAAGGCCGGTTTGCAAGCACTCATGCCCGTTGTTCCCACCAGCCGCGCACAATGCTCCCAAGCCCGGGAGAAAAGCATTTTGGGGTGGTGCTCACTCCGGGCCCTTGGAAGACCACCCCGGCTGCCTCCAAAGGCCAGTTTGCAAGCAGTCCTGCCTGCTGTTCCCGCCAGCCGCGCACAATGTTCCCAAGCCCGGGAGAAAAGCGCTTCGGGGTGGTGCTCTCTCCGGGCACTTTCAAGACCTCCCCGGCTGCCTCCAAAGGCCGGTTTGTAAGTACTCATTCCCGCTGCTTCCGCCAGCCACGCACAATGCTCCCAACCCCGGGAGAAAAGCATTTTGGGGTGGTGCTCTCTCCGGGCCCTTGGAAGACCTCCCGGGCTGCCTCCAAAGGCCGGTTTGCAAGCATTCATGTCCGTTGTTCCCGACAGCCGCGCACAATGCTCCCAAGCCCGAGAGAAAAGCATTTTGGGGTGGTGATCAGTCCGGCCCTTGGAAGACCTCCCCGGCTGCCTCCAAAGGACAGTTTGCAAGCACTCATGCCCGCTGTTCCCGCCAGCCGCGCACAATGCTCCCAAGACCGTGAGAAAAGCGCTTCGGGGTGGTGTTCTCTCAGGGACCATGGAGGACCTCCCCGGCTGCCCCCAAAGGCCGATTTGCAAGCATTCCCACTCGCTGTTCCCGCCAGGCACACACAATGTTCCAAAACCCCGGAGAAAAGCGCTTCGGGGTGGTGGTCTCTCCGGGCCCCTGCCCCTGAGCCTGGGGGCCAGGCAGGGGATCCACAGTCCCAGGCCAAGGCAGAACCACATGCACACGTCTGTTCCTGCCCCCTCCACCGGCAGAGAGCTGGGGGGAGCCAGACTCTGTCAGGCAGCTGCTGGTCTGGCCGCCTGTGTGGGAAGGGGCAGAGCCGACCTAGGGGCAAGTTGGGCCTCTTGCTCTCCCTGCTGCCCTGAGGCTGCTGGGCCAAAGAGGTCTTGGGCATCCAGCCCCTTGCTGGTCCCTTCCCTCTGACGAGGCCCTCTGAACTCCAGCACCTTGCAGTGTGGAGACAGCCCCTGCCAGCAACCTCCTCTCCAAGGAGGCCTCAACCGAGGCCTAGGCCCAGGGGAAAGGCACCAGCGGAGATGAGCCAGTGGAGGCGCACGGGCATGTCTGGACCCAGTCCCCGCAGCCTGCCCCTTGGTGGGGCAGTACCCCCGGAGGCCAGGAAGGTCTGGGCAAGGCTGCCAGGGGCAGGGGCCCTGCTGGGTCGTGCCCCTGGCCTGTGGGGCGTCTGAGCACAACCGGCACTCTCCCGCTGGAAGACCTCCCCGTCTGCCTCCAAAGGCCGGTTTGCAAGCACTCCCGCCCGCTGTTCCCGCCAGGCACGCACAATGCTCCCAAGCCCGGGAGAAAAGCGCTTCGGGGTGGTGCTCTCTCCGGGCCCTTGCCCCTGAGCCTGGGGGCCAGGCAGTTGGAACACACTCGCAGGCCAATGCAGAATGACATGCACACGTCTGTTCCTGCCCCCTACACCGGCAGAGAGCTCGGGGGAGCCAGAGACTGCCAGGCTGCTGCTGGGCTGGCTGCCAGTGTGGGACGGGGCAGAGCCGACCTAGGGGCAAGTTGGGCCTCTTGCTCTCCCTGCTGCCCTGAGGCTGCTGGGTCAAAGAGGTCTTGGGCATCCAACCCTTTGCTGGTCCCTTCCCTCTGACGAGGCCCTCTGAGCTCCAGCACCTTGCAGTGTGGAGACAGCCCCTGCCAGCAACCTCCTCTCCAAGGAGTCCTCAACCGAGGCCTACGCCCAGGGGAAAAGCACCAGCGGGGATGATCCTGGGGAGGCGCACGGACATGTCTGGACCCAGTCCCCGCAGCCTGCCCCTTGGTGGGGCAGTACCCCCGGAGGCCAGGAAGGTCTGGGCAAGGCTGGCCAGGGGCAGGGTCCCTGCTGGGTCCTGCTCCTGGCCTGTGAGGCCTCTGAGCACAACCGGCCCTCTCCCACTGGAAGACCTCCCCAGCTGCCTCCAAAGTCCTGTTTGCAAACACTCCCGCCCGCTGTTCACGCCAGGCTCGCACAATGCTCCCAAGCCCGGGAGAAAAGCGCTTCGGGGTGGTGCTCTCTCCGGGCCCTTGCCCCTGAGCCTGGGGGCAAGGCATGGGGAACACACTCCCAGGCCAAGGCAGAACCACATGCCCACGTCTGTTCCTGTCCCCTGCACCGGCAGAGAGCTCGGGGGAGCCAGAGTCTCTCAGGCAGGTGCTGGGCTGGCCGCCTGTGTGGGAAGGGGCAGAGCCGACCTAGGGGCAAGTTGGGCCTCTTGCTCTCCCTGCTGCCCTGAGGCTGCAGGGCCAAAGACGTCTTGGGCATCCAGCCCCTTACTGGTCCCTTCCCTCTGACGAGGCCCTCTGAGCTCCAGCACCTTGCAGTGTGGAGACAGCCCCTGCCAGCAATCTCCTCTCCAAGGAGGCCTCAACCGAGGCCTAGGCCCAGGGGAAAGGCACCAGCGGGGTTGAGCCAGGGGAGGCGCCCGGGCATGTCTGGACCCTGTCCCCGCAGCCTGCCCCTTGGTGGGGCAGTACCCCCGGAGGCCAGGAAGGTCTGGGCAAGGCTGGCCAGGGGCAGGGGCCCTGCTGGGTCCTGCCCCTGGCCTGTGGGGCCTCTGAGCACAACCGGCCCTCTCCCACTGGAAGACCTCCCCGGCTGCCTCCAAAGGCCGGTTTGCAAGCACTCCCGCCCACTGTTCCCGCCAGGCGCGCACAATGCTCCCAAGCCCGGGAGAAAAGCGCTTCGGGGTGGTGGTCTCTCCGGGCCCTTGCCCCTGAGCCTGGGGGCCAGGCAGGGGGTCCACAGTCCCAGGCCAAGGCACAACAACATGCACACGTCTGTTCCTGCCCCCTCCACCGGCAGAGAGCTGGGGGGAGCCAGAGTCTGTCAGGCAGCTGCTGGGCTGGCCGCCTGTGTGGGAAGGGGCAGAGCCGACCTAGGGGCAAGTTGGGCCTCTTGCTCTCCCTGCTGCCCTGAGGCTGCAGGGCCAAAGATGTCTTGGGCATCCAGCCCCTTACTGGTCCCTTCCCTCTGACGAGGCCCTCTGAGCTCCAGCACCTTGCAGTGTGGAGACAGCCCCTGCCAGCAACCTCCTCTCCAAGGAGGCCTCAACCGAGGCCTAGGCCCAGGGGAAAGGCACCAGCGGGGATGAGCCAGTGGAGGCGCATGGGCATATCAGGACCCAGTCCCCGCAGCCTGCCCCTTGGTGGGGCAGTACCCCCGGAGGCCAGGAAGGTCTGGGCAAGGCTGGCCAGGGGCAGGGTCCCTGCTGGGTCCTGCCCCTGGCCTGTGGGGCCTCTGAGCACAACCGGCCCTCTCCCACTGGAAGACCTCCCCGGCTGCCTTCAAAGGCGGGTTTCCCAACACTCCCGCCCGCTGTTCCCGCCAGGCACGCACAACGCTCCCAAGGCCAGGAGAAAAGCGCTTCGGGGTGTTGCTCTTTCCGGGCCCTTGCCCCTGAGCCTGGGGTCCAGGCAGTGGGTCCACACTCCCAGACCAAGGCAGAACCACATGCACACGTCTGTTCCTGACCCCTGAACCGTCAGAGAGCTCGGGGGAGCCAGAGTCTATCAGGCAGCTGCTGGGTTGGGTGCCTGTGTGGGAAGGGGCAGAGCCGACCTAGGGGCAAGTTGGGCCTCTTGCTCTCCCTGCTGCCCTGAGGCTGCTGGGCCAAAGAGGTCTTGGGCATCCAGCCCCTTGCTGGTCCCTTCCCTCTGACGAGGCCCTCTGAGCTCCAGCACCTTGCAGTGTGGAGACAGCCCCTGCCAGCAACCTCCTCTCCAAGGAGGCATCAACCGAGGCCTATGCCCAGGGGAAAGGCACCAGCGGGGATGAGCCTGGGGAGGCGCCCGGGCATGTCTGGACCCAGTCCCCGCAGCCTGCCCCTTGGTGGGGCAGTACCCCCGGAGGCCAGGAAGGTCTGGGCAAGGCTGGCCAGGGGCAGGGGACCTGCTGGGTCCTGCCCCTGGCCTGTGAGGCCTCTGAGCACAACCGGCCCTCTCCCACTGGAAGACCTCCACGGCTGCCTCCAAAGTCCTGTTTGCAAACACTCCCGCCCGCTGTTCACGCCAGGCTCGCACAATGCTCCCAAGCCCGGGAGAAAAGCGCTTCGGGGTGGTGCTCTCTCCGGGCCCTTGCCCCTAAGCCTGCGGGCCAGGCAGGGGGAACACACTCCCAGGCCAAGACAGAACGACATGAACACGTCTGTTCCTGCCCCCTACACCGGCAGAGAGCTCGGGGGAGCCAGAGTCTCTCAGGCAGGTGCTGGGCTGGCCGCCTGTGTGGGAAGGGGCAGAGCCGACCTAGGGGCAAGTTGGGCCTCTTGCTCTCCCTGTTGCCCTGAGGCTGCTGGGCCAAAGACGTCTTTGGCATCCAGCCCTTTGCTGGTCCCTTCCCTCTGACGAGGCCCTCTGAGCTCCAGCACCTTGCAGTGTGGAGACAGCCCCTGCCAGCAACCTCCTCTCCAAGGAGGCCTCAACCGAGGCCTAGGCCCAGGGGAAAGGCACCAGCGGGGATGAGCCTGGGGAGGCGCCCGGGCATGTCTGGACCCAGTCCCCGCAGCCTACCCCTTGGTGGGGCAGTACCCCTGGAGGCCAGGAAGGTCTGGGCAAGTCTGACCAGGGGCAGGGGCCCTGCTGGGTCCTGCCCCTGGCCTGTGGGGCCTCTGAGCACAACCGGCCCTCTCCCACTGGAAGACCTCCCCGGCTGCCTCCAAAGGCCGTTTTGCACGCACTCCCGCCCACTGTTCCCACCAAGCGCGCACAATGCTCCCAAGCCCGGGAGAAAAGCGCTTCGGGGTGGTGCTCTCTCCGGGCCCTTGCCCCTGAGCCTGGGGGCCAGGCAGGGGGTCCACAGTCCCAGGCCAAGGCAGAACCACATGCACACGTCTGTTCCTGACCCCTGCACCGGCAGAGAGCTCGGGGGAGCCAGAGTCTGTCAGGCAGCTGCTGGGCTGGCCGCCTTTGTGCGAAGGGGCAGAGCCGACCTAGGGGCAAGTTGGGCCTCTTGCTCTCCCTGCTGCCCTGAGGCTGCTGGGCCAAAGAGGTCTTGGGCATCCAGCCCTTTGCTTGTCCCTTCACTCTGACGAGGCCCTCTGAGCTCCAGCACCTTGCAGTGTGGAGACAGCCCCTGCCAGCAACCTCCTCTCCAAGGAGGCCTCAACCGAGACCTAGGACCAGGGGAAAGGCACCAGCAGGGATGAGCCTGGGGAGGCGCCCGGGCATGTCTGGACCCAGTCCCCGCAGCCTGCCCCTTGGTGGGGCAGTACCCCCGGAGGCCAGGAAGGTCTGGGAAAGGCTGGCCAGGGGCAGGGGACCTGCTGTGTCCTGCCCCTGGCCTGTGGGGCCTCTGAGCACAACCGGCCCTCTCCCACTGGAAGACCTCCCCGGCTGCCTCCAAAGTCCTGTTTGCCAACACTCCCACCCGCTGTTCACGCCAGACTTGCACAATGCTCCCAAGCCCGGGAGAAAAGCGCTTCGGGGTGGTGCTCTCTCTGGGCCCTTGCCCCTGAGCCTGGGGGCAAGGCAGGGTGTCCACACTCCCAGGCCAAGGCAGAACCACATGCACACGTCTGATCTGCCCCCTGCACCGGCAGAGAGCTCGGGGGAGCCAGAGTCTGTCAGGCAGCTGCTGGGCTGGCCGCCTGTGTGGGAAGTGGCAGAGCCGACCTAGGGGCAAGTTGGGCCTCTTGCTCTCCCTGCTGCCCTGAGGCTGCTGGGCCATAGAGGTCTTGGGCATCCAGCCCCTTGCTGGTCCCTTCCCTCTGACGAGGCCCTCTGAGCTCCAGCACCTTGCAGTGTGGAGACAGCCCCTGCCAGCAACCTCCTCTCCAAGGAGGCCTCAACCGAGGCCTAGGCCCAGGGGAAAGGCACCAGCGGGGATGAGCCTGGGGAGGCGCCCGGGCATGTCTGGACCCAGTCCCCGCAGCCTGCCCCTTGGTGGGGCAGTACCCCCGGAGGCCAGGAAGGTCTGGGCAAGGCTGGCCAGGGGCAGGGGCCCTGCTGGGTCCTGCCCCTGGCCTGTGGGGCCTCTGAGCACAACCGGCCCTCTCCCACTGGAAGAACTCCCCGGCTCCCTCCAAAGGCCAGTTTGCCAACACTCCCGCCCGCTGTTCCCGCCAGGCACGCACAATGCTCCCAAGCCCGGGAGAAAAGCGCTTCGGGGTGGTGCTCTCCTCGGGCCCTTGCCCCTGAGCCTGGGGTCCAGGCAGTTGGTCCACACTCCCAGACCAAGGCAGAACCACATGCACACGTCTGTTCCTGACCCCTGCACCGGCAGAGAGTTTGGGGGAGCCAGAGTCTGTCAGGCAGCTGCTGGGCTGGCCGCCTGTGTGGGAAGGGGCAGAGCCGACCTAGGGGCAAGTTGGGCCTCTTCCTCTCCCTGCTGCCCTGAGGCTGCTGGGCCAAAGAGGTCTTGGGCATCCAGCCCCTTGCTGGTCCCTTCCCTCTGACGAGGCCCTCTGAGCTCCAGCACCTTGCAGTGTGGAGACAGCCCCTGCCAGCAACATCCTCTCCAAGGAGGCCTCAACCGAGGCCTAGGCCCAGGGGAAAGGCACCAGCGGGGATGAGCCTGGGGAGGCGCCCGGGCATGTCTGGACCCAGTCCCCGCAGCCTGCCCCTTGGTGGGGCAGTACCCCCGGAGGCCAGGAAGATCTGGGCAAGGCTGGCCAGGGGCAGGGGCCCTGCTGGGTCCTCCCCATGGCCTGTGGGGCCTCTGAGCACAACCGGCCCTCTCCCACTGGAAGACCTCCCCGGCTGCCTCCAAAGGCCGGTTTGCAAGCACTCCCGCCCACTGTTCCCGCCAGGCGCGCACAATGCTCCCAAGCCCGGGAGAAAAGCGCTTCGGGGTGGTGCTCTCTCCGGGCCCTTGCCCCTGAGCCTGTGGGCAAGGCAGGGGGAACACACTCCCAGACCAAGGCAGAAACACATGCACACGTCTGTTCCTGTCCCCTGCACCAGCAGAAAGCTCGGGGGAGCCAGAGTCTGTCAGGCAGCTGCTGGGCTGGCCGCCTGTGTGGGAAGGGGCAGAGCCGACCTAGGGGCAAGTTGGGCCTCTTGCTCTCCCTGCTGCCCTGAGGCTGCAGGGCCAAAGACGTCTTGGGCATCCAGCCCCTTACTGGTCCCTTCCCTCTGACGAGGCCCTCTGAGCTCCAGCACCTTGCAGTGTGGAGACAGCCCCTGCCAGCAATCTCCTCTCCAAGGAGGCCTCAACCGAGGCCTAGGCCCAGGGGAAAGGCACCAGCGGGGTTGAGCCAGGGGAGGCGCCCGGGCATGTCTGGAGCCTGTCCCCGCAGCCTGCCCCTTGGTGGGGCAGTACCCCCGGAGGCCAGGAAGATCTGGGCAAGGCTGGCCAGGGGCAGGGGCCCTGCTGGGTCCTCCCCATGGCCTGTGGGGCCTCTGAGCACAACCGGCCCTCTCCCACTGGAAGACCTCCCCGGCTGCCTCCAAAGACCGGTTTGCAAGCACTCCCGCCCACTGTTCCCGCCAGGCGCGCACAATGCTCCCAAGCCCGGGAGAAAAGCGCTTCGGTGTGGTGGTCTCTCCGGGCCCTTGCCCCTGAGCCTGGGGGCCAGGCAGGGGATCCACAGTCCCAGGCCAAGGCACAACAACATGCACACGTCTCTTCCTGCCCCCTCCACCGGCAGAGAGCTGGGGGGAGCCAGAGTCTGTCAGGCAGCTGCTGGGCTGGCCGCCTGTGTGGGAAGGGGCAGAGCCGACCTAGGGGCAAGTTGGGCCTCTTGCTCTCCCTGCTGCCCTGAGGCTGCTGTGCCAAAGAGGTCTTGGGCATCCAGCCCCTTGCTGGTCCCTTCCCTCTGACGAGGCCCTCTGAGCTCCAGCACCTTGCAGTGTGGAGACAGACCCTGCCAGCAACCTCCTCTCCAAGGAGGCCTCAACCGAAGCCTAGGCCCAGGGGAAAGGCACCAGCGGGGATGAGCCAGTGGAGGCGCATGGGCATATCAGGACCCAGTCCCCGCAGCCTGCCCCTTGGTGGGGCAGTACCCCCGGAGGCCAGGAAGGTCTGGGCAAGGCTGGCCAGGGGCAGGGTCCCTGCTGGGTCCTGCCCCTGGCCTGTGGGGCCTCTGAGCACAACCGGCCCTCTCCCACTGGAAGACCTCCCCGGCTGCCTTCAAAGGCGGGTTTCCCAACACTCCCGCCCGCTGTTCCCGCCAGGCACGCACAACGCTCCCAAGGCCAGGAGAAAAGCGCTTCGGGGTGTTGCTCTTTCCGGGCCCTTGCCCCTGAGCCTGGGGTCCAGGCAGTGGGTCCACACTCCCAGACCAAGGCAGAACCACATGCACACGTCTGTTCCTGACCCCTGAACCGTCAGAGAGCTCGGGGGAGCCAGAGTCTATCAGGCAGCTGCTGGGTTGGGTGCCTGTGTGGGAAGGGGCAGAGCCGACCTAGGGGCAAGTTGGGCCTCTTGCTCTCCCTGCTGCCCTGAGGCTGCTGGGCCAAAGAGGTCTTGGGCATCCAGCCCCTTGCTGGTCCCTTCCCTCTGACGAGGCCCTCTGAGCTCCAGCACCTTGCAGTGTGGAGACAGCCCCTGCCAGCAACCTCCTCTCCAAGGAGGCATCAACCGAGGCCTATGCCCAGGGGAAAGGCACCAGCGGGGATGAGCCTGGGGAGGCGCCCGGGCATGTCTGGACCCAGTCCCCGCAGCCGGCCCCTTGGTGGGGCAGTACCCCCGGAGGCCAGGAAGGTCTGGGCAAGGCTGGCCAGGGGCAGGGGACCTGCTGGGTCCTGCCCCTGGCCTGTGAGGCCTCTGAGCACAACCGGCCCTCTCCCACTGGAAGAGCTCCACGGCTGCCTCCAAAGTCCTGTTTGCAAACACTCCCGCCCGCTGTTCACGCCAGGCTCGCACAATGCTCCCAAGCCCGGGAGAAAAGCGCTTCGGGGTGGTGCTCTCTCCGGGCCCTTGCCCCTAAGCCTGCGGGCCAGGCAGGGGGAACACACTCCCAGGCCAAGACAGAACGACATGAACACGTCTGTTCCTGCCCCCTACACCGGCAGAGAGCTCGGGGGAGCCAGAGTCTCTCAGGCAGGTGCTGGGCTGGCCGCCTGTGTGGGAAGGGGCAGAGCCGACCTAGGGGCAAGTTGGGCCTCTTGCTCTCCCTGTTGCCCTGAGGCTGCTGGGCCAAAGACGTCTTGGGCATCCAGCCCTTTGCTGGTCCCTTCCCTCTGACGAGGCCCTCTGAGCTCCAGCACCTTGCAGTGTGGAGACAGCCCCTGCCAGGAACCTCCTCTCCAAGGAGGCCTCAACCGAGGCCTAGGCCCAGGGGAAAGGCACCAGCGGGGATGAGCCTGGGGAGGCGCCCGGGCATGTCTGGACCCAGTCCCCGCAGCCTGCCCCTTGGTGGGGCAGTACCCCTGGAGGCCAGGAAGGTCTGGGCAAGTCTGACCAGGGGCAGGGGCCCTGCTGGGTCCTGCCCCTGGCCTGTGGGGCCTCTGAGCACAACCGGCCCTCTCCCACTGGAAGACCTCCCCGGCTGCCTCCAAAGGCCGTTTTGCACGCACTCCCGCCCACTGTTCCCACCAAGCGCGCACAATGCTCCCAAGCCCGGGAGAAAAGCGCTTCGGGGTGGTGCTCTCTCCGGGCCCTTGCCCCTGAGCCTGGGGGCCAGGCAGGGGGTCCACAGTCCCAGGCCAAGGCAGAACCACATGCACACGTCTTTTCCTGACCCCTGCACCGGCAGAGAGCTCGGGGGAGCCAGAGTCTGTCAGGCAGCTGCTGGGCTGGCCGCCTTTGTGCGAAGGGGCAGAGCCGACCTAGGGGCAAGTTGGGCCTCTTGCTCTCCCTGCTGCCCTGAGGCTGCTGGGCCAAAGAGGTCTTGGGCATCCAGCCCTTTGCTTGTCCCTTCACTCTGACGAGGCCCTCTGAGCTCCAGCACCTTGCAGTGTGGAGACAGCCCCTGCCAGCAACCTCCTCTCCAAGGAGGCCTCAACCGAGACCTAGGACCAGGGGAAAGGCACCAGCGGGGATGAGCCTGGGGAGGCGCCCGGGCATGTCTGGACCCAGTCCCCGCAGCCTGCCCCTTGGTGGGGCAGTACCCCCGGAGGCCAGGAAGGTCTGGGAAAGGCTGGCCAGGGGCAGGGGACCTGCTGTGTCCTGCCCCTGGCCTGTGGGGCCTCTGAGCACAACCGGCCCTCTCCCACTGGAAGACCTCCCCGGCTGCCTCCAAAGTCCTGTTTGCCAACACTCCCACCCGCTGTTCACGCCAGACTTGCACAATGCTCCCAAGCCCGGGAGAAAAGCGCTTCGGGGTGGTGCTCTCTCTGGGCCCTTGCCCCTGAGCCTGGGGGCAAGGCAGGGTGTCCACACTCCCAGGCCAAGGCAGAACCACATGCACACGTCTGATCTGCCCCCTGCACCGGCAGAGAGCTCGGGGGAGCCAGAGTCTGTCAGGCAGCTGCTGGGCTGGCCGCCTGTGTGGGAAGTGGCAGAGCCGACCTAGGGGCAAGTTGGGCCTCTTGCTCTCCCTGCTGCCCTGAGGCTGCTGGGCCATAGAGGTCTTGGGCATCCAGCCCCTTGCTGGTCCCTTCCCTCTGACGAGGCCCTCTGAGCTCCAGCACCTTGCAGTGTGGAGACAGCCCCTGCCAGCAACCTCCTCTCCAAGGAGGCCTCAACCGAGGCCTAGGCCCAGGGGAAAGGCACCAGCGGGGATGAGCCTGGGGAGGCGCCCGGGCATGTCTGGACCCAGTCCCCGCAGCCTGCCCCTTGGTGGGGCAGTACCCCCGGAGGCCAGGAAGGTCTGGGCAAGGCTGGCCAGGGGCAGGGGCCCTGCTGGGTCCTGCCCCTGGCCTGTGGGGCCTCTGAGCACAACCGGCCCTCTCCCACTGGAAGAATTCCCCGGCTCCCTCCAAAGGCCAGTTTGCCAACACTCCCGCCCGCTGTTCCCGCCAGGCACGCACAATGCTCCCAAGCCCGGGAGAAAAGCGCTTCGGGGTGGTGCTCTCCTCGGGCCCTTGCCCCTGAGCCTGGGGTCCAGGCAGTTGGTCCACACTCCCAGACCAAGGCAGAACCACATGCACACGTCTGTTCCTGACCCCTGCACCGGCAGAGAGTTTGGGGGAGCCAGAGTCTGTCAGGCAGCTGCTGGGCTGGCCGCCTGTGTGGGAAGGGGCAGAGCCGACCTAGGGGCAAGTTGGGCCTCTTCCTCTCCCTGCTGCCCTGAGGCTGCTGGGCCAAAGAGGTCTTGGGCATCCAGCCCCTTGCTGGTCCCTTCCCTCTGACGAGGCCCTCTGAGCTCCAGCACCTTGCAGTGTGGAGACAGCCCCTGCCAGCAACATCCTCTCCAAGGAGGCCTCAACCGAGGCCTAGGCCCAGGGGAAAGGCACCAGCGGGGATGAGCCTGGGGAGGCGCCCGGGCATGTCTGGACCCAGTCCCCGCAGCCTGCCCCTTGGTGGGGCAGTACCCCCGGAGGCCAGGAAGATCTGGGCAAGGCTGGCCAGGGGCAGGGGCCCTGCTGGGTCCTCCCCATGGCCTGTGGGGCCTCTGAGCACAACCGGCCCTCTCCCACTGGAAGACCTCCCCGGCTGCCTCCAAAGGCCGGTTTGCAAGCACTCCCCGCCCACTGTTCCCGCCAGGCGCGCACAATGCTCCCAAGCCCGGGAGAAAAGCGCTTCGGGGTGGTGCTCTCTCCGGGCCCTTGCCCCTGAGCCTGTGGGCAAGGCAGGGGGAACACACTCCCAGACCAAGGCAGAAACACATGCACACGTCTGTTCCTGTCCCCTGCACCAGCAGAGAGCTCGGGGGAGCCAGAGTCTGTCAGGCAGCTGCTGGGCTGGCCGCCTGTGTGGGAAGGGGCAGAGCCGACCTAGGGGCAAGTTGGGCCTCTTGCTCTCCCTGCTGCCCTGAGGCTGCAGGGCCAAAGACGTCTTGGGCATCCAGCCCCTTACTGGTCCCTTCCCTCTGACGAGGCCCTCTGAGCTCCAGCACCTTGCAGTGTGGAGACAGCCCCTGCCAGCAATCTCCTCTCCAAGGAGGCCTCAACCGAGGCCTAGGCCCAGGGGAAAGGCACCAGCGGGGTTGAGCCAGGGGAGGCGCCCGGGCATGTCTGGACCCTGTCCCCGCAGCCTGCCCCTTGGTGGGGCAGTACCCCCGGAGGCCAGGAAGATCTGGGCAAGGCTGGCCAGGGGCAGGGGCCCTGCTGGGTCCTCCCCATGGCCTGTGGGGCCTCTGAGCACAACCGGCCCTCTCCCACTGGAAGACCTCCCCGGCTGCCTCCAAAGACCGGTTTGCAAGCACTCCCGCCCACTGTTCCCGCCAGGCGCGCACAATGCTCCCAAGCCCGGGAGAAAAGCGCTTCGGTGTGGTGGTCTCTCCGGGCCCTTGCCCCTGAGCCTGGGGGCCAGGCAGGGGATCCACAGTCCCAGGCCAAGGCACAACAACATGCACACGTCTCTTCCTGCCCCCTCCACCGGCAGAGAGCTCGGGGGAGCCAGAGTCTGTCAGGCAGCTGCTGGGCTGGCCGCCTGTGTGGGAAGGGGCAGAGCCGACCTAGGGGCAAGTTGGGCCTCTTGCTCTCCCTGCTGCCCTGAGGCTGCTGTGCCAAAGAGGTCTTGGGCATCCAGCCCCTTGCTGGTCCCTTCCCTCTGACGAGGCCCTCTGAGCTCCAGCACCTTGCAGTGTGGAGACAGACCCTGCCAGCAACCTCCTCTCCAAGGAGGCCTCAACCGAAGCCTAGGCCCAGGGGAAAGGCAACAGCGGGGATGAGCCAGTGGAGGCGCACGGGCATATCAGGACCCAGTCCCCGCCGCCTGCCCCTTGGTGGGGCAGTACCCCCGGAGGCCAGGAAGGTCTGGGCAAGGCTGGCCAGGGGCAGGGTCCCTGCTGGGTCCTGCCCCTGGCCTGTGGGGCCTCTGAGCACAACCGGCCCTCTCCCACTGGAAGACCTCCCCGGCTGCCTTCAAAGGCGGGTTTGCCAACACTCCCGCCCGCTGTTCCCGCCAGGCACGCACAACGATCGCAAGGCCAGGAGAAAAGCGCTTCGGGGTGTTGCTCTCTCCGGGCCCTTGCCCCTGAGCCTGGGGTCCAGGCAGTGGGTCCACACTCCCAGACCAAGGCAGAACCACATGCACACGTGTGTTCCTGACCCCTGAACCGGCAGAGAGCTCGGGGGAGCCAGAGTCTATCAGGCAGCTGCTGGGTTGGCTGCCTGTGTGGGAAGGGGCAGAGCCGACCAAGGGGCAAGTTGGGCCTCTTGCTCTCCCTGCTGCCCTGAGGCTGCTGGGCCAAAGAGGTCTTGGGCATCCAGCCCCTTGCTGGTCCCTTCCCGCTGACGAGGCCCTCTGAGCTCCAGCACCTTGCAGTGTGGAGACAGCCCCTGCCAGCAACCTCCTCTCCAAGGAGGCATCAACCGAGGCCTATGCCCAGGGGAAAGGCACCAGCGGGGATGAGCCTGGGGAGGCGCCCAGGCATGTCTGGACCCAGTCCCCGCAGCCTGCCCCTTGGTGGGGCAGTACCCCCGGAGGCCAGGAAGGTCTGGGCAAGGCTGGCCAGGGGCAGGGGACCTGCTGGGTCCTGCCCCTGGCCTGTGTGGCCTCTGAGCACAACCGGCCCTCTCCCACTGGAAGACCTCCACGGCTGCCTCCAAAGTCCTGTTTGCAAACACTCCCGCCCGCTGTTCACGCCAGGCTCGCACAATGCTCCCAAGCCCGGGAGAAAAGCGCTTCGGGGTGGTGCTCTCTCCGGGCCCTTGCCCCTGAGCCTGGGGGCAAGGCAGAGGGAACACACTCCCAGGCCAAGGCAGAACCACATGCCCACGTCTGTTCCTGTCCCCTGCACCGGCAGAGAGCTTGGGGGAGCCAGAGTCTGTCAGGCAGCTGCTGAGTTGGCCGCCTGTGTGGGAAGGGGCAGAGCCGCCCTAGGGGCAAGTTGGGCCTCTTGCTCTCCCTGCTGCCCTGAGGCTGCTGGGCCAAAGACGTCTTGGGCATCCAGCCCCTTACTGGTCCCTTCCCTCTGACGAGGCCCTCTGAGCTCCAGCACCTTGCAGTGTGGAGACAGCCCCTGCCAGCAACCTCCTCTCCAAGGAGGCCTCAACCGAGGCCTAGGCCCAGGGGAAAGGCACCAGCGGGGATGAGCCTGGGGAGGCGCCCGAGCATGTCTGGACCCAGGCCCCGCAGCCTGCCCCTTGGTGGGGCAGTACCCCCGGAGGCCAGGAAGGTCTGGGCAAGGCTGGCCAGGGGCAGGGGCCCTGCTGCGTCCTGCCCCTGGCCTGTGGGGCCTCTGAGCACAACCGGCCCTCTCCCACTGGAAGACCTCCCCGGCTGCCTCCAAAGGCCGGTTTGCAAGCGCTCCCGCCCACTGTTCCCAGCAGGCATGCACAATGCTCCCAAGCCCGGGAGAAAAGCGCTTCAGGGTGGTGCTCTCTCCGGGCCCTTGCCCCTGAGCCTGGGGCAAGGCAGGGTGTCCACACTCCCAGTAAAAGGCAGACCACATGCACACGTCTGATCTGCCCCCTGCACCGGCAGAGAGCTCTGGGGAGCCAGAGTCTGTCAGGCAGCTGCTGGGCTGGCCGCCTGTGTGGGAAGTGGCAGAGCCGACCTAGGGGCAAGTTGGGCCTCTTCCTCTCCCTGCTGCCCTGAGGCTGCTGGGCCAAAGAGGTCTTGGGCATCCAGCCCCTTGCTGGTCCCTTCCCTCTGACGAGGCCCTCTGAGCTCCAGCACCTTGCAGTGTGGAGACAGCCCCTGCCAGCAACCTCCTCTCCAAGGAGGCCTCAACTGAGGCCTAGGCCCAGGGGAAAGGCACCAGCGGGGATGAGCCTGGGGAGGCGCCCGGCCATGTCTGGACCCAGTCCCCGCAGCCTGCCCCTTGGTGGGGCAGTACCCCCGGAGGCCAGGAGGGTCTGGGCAAGGCTGCCAGGGGCAGGGACACTGCTGGGTCCTGCCCCTGGCCTGTGGGGCGTCTGAGCACAACCGGCACTCTCCCGCTGGAAGACCTCCCCGGCTGCCTCCAAAGGCCGGTTTGCAAGCACTCCCGCCCGCTGTTCCCGCCAGGCACGCACAATGCTCCCAAGCCCGGGAGAAAAGCGCTTCGGGGTGGTACTCTCTCCGGGCCCTTGCCCCTGAGCCTGGGGGACAGGCAGGGGGAACACACTCCCAGGCCAAGGCAGAACGACATGCACACGTCTGTTCCTGCCCCCTACACCGGCAGAGAGTTCGGGGGAGCCAGAGACTGCCAGGCTGCTGCTGGGCTGGCTGCCTGTGTGGGACGGGGTAGAGCCGACCTAGGGGCAAGTTGGGCCTCTTGCTCTCCCTGCTGCCCTGAGGCTGCTGGGTCAGAGAGGTCTTGGGCATCCAGCCCTTTGCTGGTCCTTTCCCTCTGACGAGGCCCTCTGAGCTCCAGCACCTTGCAGTGTGCAGACAGCCCCTGCCGGCAACCTCCTCTCCAAGGAGGCCTCAACCGAGGCCTAGGCCCAGGGGAAAGGCACCAGCGGGGATGAGCCTGGGGAGGCGCCCGGGCATGTCTGGACCCAGGCCCCGCAGCCTGCCCCTTGGTGGGGTAGTACCCCCGGAGGCCAGGAAGGTCTGGGCAAGGCTGCCAGAGGCAGGGACACTGCTGGGTCCTGCCCCTGGCCTGTGGGGCCTCTGAGAACAACTGGCACTCTCCCGCTGGAAGACCTCCCCGGCTGCCTCCAAAGGCTGGTTTGCAAGCACTCAATCCCGCTGTTCACGCCAGCTGCGCACAATGCTCCCAAGCCCGGGAGAAAAGCATTTTGGGGTGGTGCTCACTCCGGGCTTTGGAAGACCTCCCCGGCTGCCTCCAAGGCCGGTTTGCAAGCACTTCTGCCTGCTGTTCCCGCCACCCGCGCACAATGCTCCCAAGCCCGGGAGAAAAGCGTTTCGGGGTGGTGTTCTCTCTGGACCCAAGAAAGACCTCCCGGGCTGCCCCCAAATGCCGGTTTGCAAGCACTCCCACTCACTGTTCCCGCCATCCGTGCAAATGTTCCAAGCCCAGGAGAAAAGCCCTTCAGGGTGGTGCTCTCTCCCGGCCCTTGGAAGACCTCCCCGGCTGCCTCCAAAGGCTGGATTTCAAGTACTCCCTCCCGCTGTCCCGCCAGCCGCACACAATGCTCCCAATCACGGGAGAAAAGCGCTTCGGGGTGGTGCTCTCTACGGGCCCTTGGAAGACCTCCCCGTTTGTCTCCAAAGGCCGGTTTGCAAGCACTCATGCCCGCTGTTCCCGCCAGCCGCGCACAATGCTCCCAAGCCTAGGAGAAAAGCGCTTCGGGGTGGTGCTCTCTCCCGGCCCTTGGAAGACCTCCCCGGCTGCCTCCAAAGGCCGGTTTGCAAGCACTCAATCCCGCTGTTCCCGCCAGCCGCGCACAATGCTCCCAAGCCCGGGAGAAAAGCGCTTCGGGGTGGTGCTCTCTCCCGGCCCTTGGAAGACCTCCCCGGCTGCCTCCAAAGGCTGGTTTTCAAGAACTCCCTCCCGCTGACCCGCAAGCCGCACACAATGCTCCCAAGCCCGGGAGAAAAGCATTTTGAGGTGGTCTCTCTCCGGGCCCTTGGAAGACTCCCCGGCTGCCTCTAAAGGCCGGTTTGCAAGCACTCATGTCCTCTGTTCCCGACAGCCGCGAACAATGCTCCCAATTCCGTGAGAAAAGTGCTTCGGGATGGTGCTCTCTCCGGGCCCTTGGAAGACCTCCCAAGCTGCCTCCAAAGGCCGGTTTGCAAGCACTCCCGCCCGCTGTTCCCGCCAGCCTCGCACAATGCTCCCAAGACCGGGAGAAAAGCGCTTCGGGGTGGTGTTCTCTCCGTGCCAATGGAGGACCTCCCTGGCTGCCCCCAAAGGCCGGTTTGCAAGCACTCCCACTCGCTGTTCCCGCCATCCGCGCACAATGCTCCCAAGCCCGGGAGAAAAGCATTTTGGGGTGGTGCTCACACCGGGCCCTGGAAGACCTCCCCGGCTGCCTCCAAAGGACGGTTTTCAAGCATTCCTGCCTGCTGTTCCCGCCACCCGCGCACAATGCTCCCAAGCCCGGGAGAAAAGCGCTTCGGGGTGGTGCTCTCTACAGGCCCTTGGAAGACCTCCCCGGCTGCCTCCAAAGGCCGGTTTGCAAGGACTCCTTCCTGCTGTTCCCGCCATCCGCGCACAATGCTCCCAAGCCCGGGAGAAAAGCATTTTGGGGTGGTGCTCACACCGGGCCCTGGAAGACCTCCCCGGCTGCCTCCAAAGGACGGTTTTCAAGCACTCCTGCCTGCTGTTCCCGCCACCGCGCAAAATGCTCCCAAGCCCGGGAGAAAAGCGCTTCGGGGTGGTGCTCTCTACAGGCCCTTGGAAGACCTCCCCGGCTGCCTCCAAAGGACGGTTTGCAAGGACTCCTTCCTGCTGTTCCCGCCAGCCACGCACAATGCTCCCAAGCCCGGGAGAAAAGCATTTTGGGGTGGTGCTCACACCGGGCCCTGGAAGACCTCCCCGGCTGCCTCCAAAGGACGGTTTTCAAGCACTCCTGCCTGCTGTTCCCGCCACCCGCGCAGAATGCTCCCAAGCGCGGGAGAAAAGCGCTTCGGGGTGGTGCTCTCTACAGGCCCTTGGAAGACCTCCCCGGCTGCCTCCAAAGGCCGGTTTGCAAGGACTCCTTCCTGCTCTTCCCGCCAGCCACGCACAATGCTCCCAAGCCCGGGAGAAAAGCATTTTGGTGTGGTGCTCACTCCGGGCCCTTGGAAGACCTCCCCGGCTGCCTCCAGTGGCCAGTTTGCAAGCACTCATGCCCGCTGTTCCCACCAGCCACGCACAATGCTCCCAAGCCCGGGAGAAAAGCTTTTTGGGGTGGTGCTCACACCGGGCCCTGGAAGACCTCCCCGGCTGCCTGCAAAGGCCGGTTTTCAAGCACTCCTGCCTGCTGTTCCTGCCACCCGCGCACAATACTCCCAAGCCCGGGAGAAAAGCGCTTCGGGGTGGTGCTCTCTACAGGCCCTTGGAAGACCTCCCCCGCTGCGTCCAAAGGCCGGTTTGCAAGGACTCCTTCCTGCTGTTCCCGCCAGCCACGCACAATGCTCCCAAGCCCGGGAGAAAAGTGCTTCGGGGTGGTGATCTCTCCGGGCCCTTGGAAGTCGTCCCCGGCTGCCTCCAAAGGCCGGTTTGCAAGCACTCATGCCCGTTGTTCCCACCAGCCGCGCACAATGCTCCCAAGCCCGGGAGAAAAGCATTTTGGGGTGGTGCTCTCTCCGGGCCCTTGGAAGACCTCCCCGGCTGCCTCCAAAGGCCAGTTTGCAAGCAGTCCTGCCTGCTGTTCCCGCCAGCCGCGCACAATGTTCCCAAGCCCGGGAGAAAAGCGCTTCGGGGTGGTGCTCTCTCCGGGCACTTTCAAGACCTCCCCGGCTGCCTCCAAAGGCCGGTTTGTAAGTACTCATTCCCGCTGCTTCCGCCAGCCACGCACAATGCTCCCAAGCCCGGGAGAAAAGCATTTTGGGGTGGTGCTCTCTCCGGGCCCTTGGAAGACCTCCCGGGCTGCCTCCAAAGGCCGGTTTGCAAGCATTCATGTCCGTTGTTCCCGACAGCCGCGCACAATGCTCCCAAGCCCGAGAGAAAAGCATTTTGGGGTGGTGATCAGTCCGGCCCTTGGAAGACCTCCCCGGCTGCCTCCAAAGGACAGTTTGCAAGCACTCATGCCCGCTGTTCCCGCCAGCCGCGCACAATGCTCCCAAGACCGTGAGAAAAGCGCTTCGGGGTGGTGTTCTCTCAGGGACCATGGAGGACCTCCCCGGCTGCCCCCAAAGGCCGGTTTGCAAGCATTCCCACTCGCTGTTCCCGCCAGGCACACACAATGTTCCAAAACCCCGGAGAAAAGCGCTTCGGGGTGGTGGTCTCTCCGGGCCCCTGCCCCTGAGCCTGGGGGCCAGGCAGGGGATCCACAATCCCAGGCCAAGGCAGAACCACATGCACACGTCTGTTCCTGCCCCCTGCACTGGCAGAGAGCTCGGGGGAGCCAGAGTCTGTCAGGCAGCTGCTGGGCTGGCCGCCTGTGTGGGAAGTGGCAGAGCCGACCTAGGGGCAAGTTGGGCCTCTTGCCCTCCCTGCTGCCCTGAGGCTGCTGGGCCAAAGAGGTCTTGGGCATCCAACCCCTTGCTGGTCCCTTCCCTCTGACGAGGCCCTCTGAGCTCCAGCACCTTGCAGTGTGGAGACAGCCCCTGCCAGCAACCTCCTCTCCAAGGAGGCCTCAACCGAGGCCTAGGCACAGGGGAAAGGCACCAGCGGGGATGAGCCTGGGGAGGCGCCCGGGCATGTATGGACCCAGTCCCCGCAGCCTGCCCCTTGGTGGGGCAGTACCCCCGGAGGCGAGGAAGGTCTGGGAAAGGCTGGCCAGGGGCAGGGGACCTGCTGGGTCCTGCCCCTGGCCTGTGGGGCCTCTGAGCACAACCGGCCCTCTCCCACTGGAAGACGTCCCCGGCTGCCTCCAAAGGCCGGTTTGCAAGCACTCCCGCCCACTGTTCCAACCAAGGGCGCACAACGCTCCCAAGCCCGGGAGAAAATCGCCTCGGGGTGGTGCTCTCTCCGGGCCCTTTCCCCTGAGCCTGGGGGCCAGGCAGGGGGTCCACACTCCCAGGCCAAGGCAGAACGACATGCACACGTCTGTTCCTGCCCCATGCACCGGCAGAGAGCTCGGGGGAGCCAGAGTCTGTCAGGCAGCTGCTGGGCTGGCCGCCTGTGTGGGAAGGGGCAGAGCCGACCTAGGGGCAAGTTGGGCCTCTTGCTCTCCCTGCTGCCCTGAGGCTGCTGGGCCAAAGAGATCTTGGGCATCCAGCCCCTTGCTTGTCCCTTTCCTCTGACGAGGCCCTCTGAGCTCCAGCACCTTGCAGTGTGGAGACAGCCCCTGCCAGCAACCTCCTCTCCAAGGAGGCCTCAACCGAGGCCTAGGCCCAGGGGAAAGGCACCAGCGGGGATGAGCCTGGGGAGGCGCCCGGCCATGTCTGGACCCAGTCCCCGCAGCCTGCCCCTTGGTGGGGCAGTACCCCCGGAGGCCAGGAAGGTCTGGGCAAGGCTGGCCAGGGGCAGGGGCCCTGCTGGGTCCTGCCCCTGGCCTGTGGGGCCTCTGAGCACAACCGGCCCTCTCCCACTGGAAGACTTCCCCGGCTGCCTCCAAAGGCCGGTTTGCCAACACTCCCGCCCGCTGTTCCCGCCAGGCACGCACAATTCTCCCAAGACCGGGAGAAAAGCGCTTCGGGGTGGTGCTCTCTCCGGGCACTTGCCCCTGAGCCTGGGGGCGAGGCAGTGGGTCCACACTCCCAGACCAACGCAGAACCACATGCACACGTCTGTTCCTGACCCCTGCACCGGCAGAGAGCTCGGGGGAGCCAGAGTCTGTCAGGCAGCTGCTGGGCTGGCCGCCTGTGTGGGAAGGGGCAGAGCCGACCTAGGGGCAAGTTGGGCCTCTTCCTCTCCCTGCTGCCCTGAGGCTGCTGGGCCAAAGAGGTCTTGGGCATCCAGCCCCTTGCTGGTCCCTTCCCTCTGACGAGGCCCTCTGAGCTCCAGCACCTTGCAGTGTGGAGACAGCCCCTGCCAGCAACCTCCTCTCCAAGGAGGCCTCAACCGAGGCCTAGGCCCAGGGGAAAGGCACCAGCGGGGATGAGCCTGGGGAGGCGCCCGGCCATGTCTGGACCCAGTCCCCGCAGCCTGCCCCTTGGTGGGGCAGTACCCCCGGAGGCCAGGAGGGTCTGGGCAAGGCTGCCAGGGGCAGGGACACTGCTGGGTCCTGCCCCTGGCCTGTGGGGCGTCTGAGCACAACCGGCACTCTCCCGCTGGAAGACCTCCCCGGCTGCCTCCAAAGGCCGGTTTGCAAGCACTCCCGCCCGCTGTTCCCGCCAGGCACGCACAATGCTCCCAAGCCCGGGAGAAAAGCGCTTCAGGGTGGTGCTCTCTCCGGGCCCTTGCCCCTGAGCCTGGGGGACAGGCAGGGGGAACACACTCCCAGGCCAAGGCAGAACGAAATGCACACATCTGTTCCTGCCCCCTACACCGGCAGAGAGTTCGGGGGAGCCAGAGACTGCCAGGCTGCTGCTGGGCTGGCTGCCTGTGTGGGACGGGGTAGAGCCGACCTAGGGGCAAGTTGGGCCTCTTGCTCTCCCTGCTGCCCTGAGGCTGCTGGGTCAAAGAGGTCTTGGGCATCCAGCCCTTTGCTGGTCCTTTCCCTCTGACGAGGCCCTCTGAGCTCCAGCACCTTGCAGTGTGCAGACAGCCCCTGCCGGCAACCTCCTCTCCAAGGAGGCCTCAACCGAGGCCTAGGCCCAGGGGAAAGGCACCAGCGGGGATGAGCCTGGGGAGGCGCCCGGGCATGTCTGGACCCAGGCCCCGCAGCCTGCCCCTTGGTGGGGTAGTACCCCCGGAGGCCAGGAAGGTCTGGGCAAGGCTGCCAGAGGCAGGGACACTGCTGGGTCCTGCCCCTGGCCTGTGGGGCCTCTGAGATCAACTGGCACTCTCCCACTGGAAGACCTCCCCGGCTGCCTCCAAAGGCTGGTTTGCAAGCACTCAATCCCGCTGTTCACGCCAGCTGCGCACAATGCTCCCAAGCCCGGGAGAAAAGCATTTTGGGGTGGTGCTCACTCCGGGCTTTGGAAGACCTCCCCGGCTGCCTCCAAGGCCGGTTTGCAAGCACTTCTGCCTGCTGTTCCCGCCACCCGCGCACAATGCTCCCAAGCCCGGGAGAAAAGCGTTTCGGGGTGGTGTTCTCTCTGGGCCCAAGAAAGACCTCCCGGGCTGCCCCCAAATGCAGGTTTGCAAGCACTCCCACTCGCTGTCCCGCCATCCGTGCAAATGCTCCAAGCCCAGGAGAAAAGCCCTTCAGGGTGGTGCTCTCTCCCGGCCCTTGGAAGACCTCCCCGGCTGCCTCCAAAGGCCGGTTTGCAAGCACTCAATCCCGCTGTTCCCGCCAGCCGCGCACAATGCTCCCAAGCCCGGGAGAAAAGCGCTTCGGGGTGGTGCTCTCTCCTGGCCCTTGGAAGACCTCCCCGGCTGCCTCCAAAGGCTGGTTTTCGAGAACTCCCTCCCGCTGACCCGCCAGCCGCACACAATGCTCCCAAGCCCGGGAGAAAAGCATTTTGGGGTGGTCTCTCTCCGGGCCCTTGGAAGACTCCCCGGCTGCCTCTAAAGGCCGGTTTGCAAGCACTCATGTCCTCTGTTCCCGACAGCCGCGAACAATGCTCCCAATTCCGTGAGAAAAGTGCTTCGGGATGGTGCTCTCTCCGGGCCCTTGGAAGACCTCCCAAGCTGCCTCCAAAGGCCGGTTTGCAAGCACTCCCGCCCGCTGTTCCCGCCAGCCTCGCACAATGCTCCCAAGACCGGGAGAAAAGCGCTTCGGGGTGGTGTTCTCTCCGTGCCAATGGAGGACCTCCCTGGCTGCCCCCAAAGGCCGGTTTGCAAGCACTCCCACTCGCTGTTCCCGCCATCCGCGCACAATGCTCCCAAGACCGGGAGAAAAGCGCTTCGGGGTGGTGTTCTTTCCGTGCCCATGGAAGACCTCCCGGGGTGCCCCCAAAGGCCGGTTTGGAAGCATTCATGTCCGTTGGTCCCGACAGCCGCGCACAATGCTCCCAAGCCCGAGAGAAAAGCATTTTGGGGTGGTGATCAGTCCGGCCCTTGGAAGACCTCCCCGGCTGCCTCCAAAGGACAGTTTGCAAGCACTCATGCCCGCTGTTCCCGCCAGCCGCGCACAATGCTCCCAAGACCGTGAGAAAAGCGCTTCGGGGTGGTGTTCTCTCAGGGACCATGGAGGACCTCCCCGGCTGCCCCCAAAGGCCGGTTTGCAAGCATTCCCACTCGCTGTTCCCGCCAGGCACACACAATGTTCCAAAACCCCGGAGAAAAGCGCTTCGGGGTGGTGGTCTCTCCGGGCCCCTGCCCCTGAGCCTGGGGGCCAGGCAGGGGATCCACAGTCCCAGGCCAAGGCAGAACCACATGCACACGTCTGTTCCTGCCCCCTCCACCGGCAGAGAGCTGGGGGGAGCCAGAGTCTGTCAGGCAGCTGCTGGGCTGGCCGCCTGTGTGGGAAGGGGCAGAGCCAACCTAGGGGCAAGTTGGGCCTCTTGCTCTCCCTGCTGCCCTGAGGCTGCTGGGCCAAAGAGGTCTTGGGCATCCAGCCCCTTGCTGGTCCCTTCCCTCTGACGAGGCCCTCTGAGCTCCAGCACCTTGCAGTGTGGAGACAGCCCCTGCCAGCAACCTCCTCTCCAAGGAGGCCTCAACCGAGGCCTAGGCCCAGGGGAAAGGCACCAGCGGAGATGAGCCAGTGGAGGCGCACGGGCATGTCTGGACCCAGTCCCCGCAGCCTGCCCCTTGGTGGGGCAGTACCCCCGGAGGCCAGGAAGGTCTGGGCAAGGCTGCGAGGGGCAGGGGCCCTGCTGGGTCGTGCCCCTGGCCTGTGGGGCGTCTGAGCACAACCGGCACTCTCCCGCTGGAAGACCTCCCCGTCTGCCTCCAAAGGCCGGTTTGCAAGCACTCCCGCCCGCTGTTCCCGCCAGGCACGCACAATGCTCCCAAGCCCGGGAGAAAAGCGCTACGGGGTGGTGCTCTCTCCGGGCCCTTGCCCCTCAGCCTGGGGGCCAGGCAGTTGGAACACACTCCCAGGCCAATGCAGAACGACATGCACACGTCTGTTCCTGCCCCCTACACCGGCAGAGAGCTCGGGGGAGCCAGAGACTGCCAGGCTGCTGCTGGGCTGGCTGCCTGTGTGGGACGGGGCAGAGCCGACCTAGGGGCAAGTTGGGCCTCTTGCTCTCCCTGCTGCCCTGAGGCTGCTGGGTCAAAGAGGTCTTGGGCATCCAGCCCTTTGCTGGTCCCTTCCCTCTGACGAGGCACTCTGAGCTCCAGCACCTTGCAGTGTGGAGACAGCCCCTGCCAGCAACCTCCTCTCCAAAGAGGCCTCAACCGAGGCCTACGCCCAGGGGAAAAGCACCAGCGGGGATGATCCTGGGGAGGCGCACGGACATGTCTGGACCCAGTCCCCGCAGCCTGCCCCTTGGTGGGGCAGTACCCCCGGAGGCCAGGAAGGTCTGGGCAAGGCTGGCCAGGGGCAGGGGCCCTGCTGGGTCCTGCCCCTGGCCTGTGAGGCCTCTGAGCACAACCGGCCCTCTCCCACTGGAAGACCTCCCCAGCTGCCTCCAAAGTCCTGTTTGCAAACACTCCCGCCCGCTGTTCACGCCAGGCTCGCACAATGCTCCCAAGCCCGGGAGAAAAGCGCCTCGGGGTGGTGCTCTCTCCGGGCCCTTGCCCCTGAGCCTGGGGGCCAGGCAGTGGGTCCACACTCCCAGACCAAGGCAGAACCACATGCACACGTCTGTTCCTGACCCCTGCACCGGCAGAGAGCTCTGGGGAGCCAGAGTCTGTCAGGCAGGTGCTGGGCTGGCCGCCTGTGTGGGAAGGGGCAGAGCCGACCTAGGGGCAAGTTGGGCCTCTTCCTCTCCCTGCTGCCATGAGGCTGCTGGGCCAAAGATGTCTTGGGCATCCAGCCCCTTGCTGGTCCTTTCCCTCTGACGAGGCCCTCTGAGCTCCAGCACCTTGCAGTGTGGAGACAGCCCCTGCCAGCAACCTCCTCTCCAATGAGGCCTCAACCGAGGCCTAGGCCTAGGGGAAAGACACCAGCGGGGATGAGCCTGGGGAGGCGCCCGGGCATGTCTGGACCCAGTCCCCGCAGCCTGCCCCTTGGTGGGGCAGTACCCCCGGAGGCCAGGAAGGTCTGTGCAAGGCTGCCAGGGGCAGGGACAGTGCTGGGTCCTGCCCCTGGCCTGTTGGACGTCTGAGCACAACCGGCACTCTCGCGCTGGAAGACCTCCCCGTCTGCCTCCAAAGGCCGGTTTGCAAGCACTCCCGCCCGCTGTTCCCGCCAGGCACGCACAATGCTCCCAAGCCAGGGAGAAAAGCGCTTCGGGGTGGTGCTCTCTCCGGGCCCTTGCCCCTAAGCCTGCGGGCCAGGCAGGGGGAACACACTCCCAGGCCAAGACAGAACGACATGAACACGTCTGTTCCTGCCCCCTACACCGGCAGAGAGCTCGGGGGAGCCAGAGTCTCTCAGGCAGGTGCTGGGCTGGCCGCCTGTGTGGGAAGGGGCAGAGCCGACCTAGGGGCAAGTTGGGCCTCTTGCTCTCCCTGCTGCCCTGAGGCTGCTGGGCCAAAGACGTCTTGGGCATCCAGCCCTTTGCTGGTCCCTTCCCTCTGACGAGGCCCTCTGAGCTCCAGCACCTTGCAGTGTGGAGACAGCACCTGCCAGCAATCTCCTCTCCAAGGAGGCCTCAACCGAGGCCTAGGCCCAGGGGAAAAGCACCAGCGGGGTTGAGCCTGGGAAGGCGCCCGGGCATGTCTGGACCCATTCCCCGCAGCCTGCCCCTTGGTGGGGCAGTACCCCCGGAGGCCAGGAAGGTCTGGGAAAGGCTGGCCAGGGGCAGGGGCCCTGCTGTGTCCTGCCCCTGGCCTGTGGGGCCTCTGAGCACAACCGGCCCTCTCCCACTGGAAGACCTCCCCGGCTGCCTCCAAAGTCCTGTTTGCCAACACTCCCACCCGCTGTTCACGCCAGACTTGCACAATGCTCCCAAGCCCGGGAGAAAAGCGCTTCGGGGTGGTGCTCTCTCCGGGCCATTGCCCCTGAGCCTGGGGGCAAGGCATGGGGAACACACTCCCAGGCCAAGGCAGAACCACATGCCCACGTCTGTTCCTGTCCCCTGCACCGGCAGAGAGCTCGGGGGAGCCAGAGTCTGTCAGGCAGCTGCTGGGTTGGCCGCCTGTGTCGGAAGGGGCAGAGCCGCCCTAGGGGCAAGTTGGGCCTCTTGCTCTCCCTGCTGCCCTGAGGCTGCTGGGCCAAAGACGTCTTGGGCATCCAGCCCCTTACTGGTCCCTTCCCTCTGACGAGGCCCTCTGAGCTCCAGGACCTTGCAGTGTGGAGACAGCCCCTGCCAGCAACCTCCTCTCCAAGGAGGCCTCAACCGAGGCCTAGGCCCAGGGGAAAGACACCAGCGGGGATGAGCCAGGGGAGGCGCCCGAGCATGTCTGGACCCAGTCCCCGCAGCCTGCCCCTTGGTGGGGCAGTACCCCCGGAGGCCAGGAAGGTCTGGGTAAGGCTGGCCAGGGGCAGGGGTCCTGCTGGGTCCTGCCCCTGGCCTGTGGGGCCTCTGAGCACAACCGGCCCTCTCCCACTGGAAGACCTCCCCGGCTGCCTCCAAAGGCCGGTTTGCAAGCGCTCCCGGCCACTGTTACCAGCAGGCGGGCACAATGCGCCTAAGCCCGGAAGAAAAGCGGTTCAGGGTGGTGCTCTCTCTGGGCCCTTGCCCCTGAGCCTGGGGGCAAGGCAGGGTGTCCACACTCCCAGGCCAAGGCAGAACCACATGCACACGTCTGACCTGCCCCCTGCACCGGCAGAGAGCTCGGGGGAGCCAGAGTCTGTCAGGCAGCTGCTGGGCTGGCCGCCTGTGTGGGAAGTGGCAGAGCCGACCTAGGGGCAAGTTGGGCCTCTTGCTCTCCCTGCTGCCCTGAGGCTGCTGGGCCATAGAGGTCTTGGGCATCCAGCCCCTTGCTGGTCCCTTCCCTCTGACGAGGCCCTCTGAGCTCCAGCACCTTGCAGTGTGGAGACAGCCCCTGCCAGCAACCTCCTCTCCAAGGAGGCCTCAACCGAGGCCTAGGCCCAGGGGAAAGGCACCAGCGGGGATGAGCCTGGGGAGGCGCCCGGGCATGTCTGGACCCAGTCCCCGCAGCCTGCCCCTTGGTGGGGCAGTACCCCGGAGGCCAGGAAGGTCTGGGCAAGGCTGTCCAGGGACAGGGGCCCTGCTGGGTCCTGCCCCTGGCCTGTGGGGCCTCTGAGCACAACCGGCCCTCTCCCACTGGAAGAACTCCCCAGCTGCCTCCAAAGGCCAGTTTGCCAACACTCCCGCCCGCTGTTCCCGCCAGGCACGCACAATGCTCCCAAGCCCGGGAGAAAAGCGCTTCGGGGTGGTGCTCTCCTCGGGCCCTTGCCCCTGAGCCTGGGGGCCAGGCAGTTGGTCCACACTCCCAGACCAAGGCAGAACCACATGCACACGTCTGTTCCTGACCCCTGCACCGGCAGAGAGTTCGGGGGAGCCAGAGTCTGTCAGGCAGGTGCTGGGCTGGCCGCCTGTGTGGGAAGGGGCAGAGCCGACCTAGGGGCAAGTTGGGCCTCTTCCTCTCCCTGCTGCCCTGAGGCTGCTGGGCCAAAGAGGTCTTGGGCATCCAGCCCCTTGCTGGTCCCTTCCCTCTGACGAGGCCCTCTGAGCTCCAGCACCTTGCAGTGTGGAGACAGCCCCTGCCAGCAACATCCTCTCCAAGGAGGCCTCAACCGAGGCCTAGGCCCAGGGGAAAGGCACCAGCGGGGATGAGCCTGGGGTGGCGCCCGGGCATGTCTGGACCCAGTCCCCGCAGCCTGCCCCTTGGTGGGGCAGTACCCCCGGAGGCCAGGAAGATCTGGGCAAGGCTGGCCAGGGGCAGGGGCCCTGCTGGGTCCTCCCCATGGCCTGTGGGGCCTCTGAGCACAACCGGCCCTCTCCCACTGGAAGACCTCCCCGGCTGCCTCCAAAGGCCGGTTTGCAAGCACTCCCGCCCACTGTTCCCGCCAGGCGCGCACAATGCTCCCAAGCCCGGGAGAAAAGCGCTTCGGGGTGTTGCTCTCTCCGGGCCCTTGCCCCTGAGCCTGTGGGCAAGGCAGGGGGAACACACTCCCAGACCAAGGCAGAAACACATGCACACGTCTGTTCCTGTCCCCTGCACCGGCAGAGAGCTCGGGGGAGCCAGAGTCTCTCAGGCAGGTGCTGGGCTGGCCGCCTGTGTGGGAAGGGGCAGAGCCGACCTAGGGGCAAGTTGGGCCTCTTGCTCTCCCTGCTGCCCTGAGGCTGCTGGGCCAAAGAGGTCTTGAGCATGCAGCCCCTTGCTGGTCCCTTCCCTCTGACGAGGCCCTCTGAGCTCCAGCACCTTGCAGTGTGGAGACAGACCCTGCCAGTAACCTCGTCTCCAAGGAGGCCTCAACCGAGGCCTAGGCCCAGGGGAAAGGCACTAGCGGGGATGAGCCAGTGGAGGGGCCCGGGCATGTCTGGACCCAGTCCCCGCAGCCTGCCCCTTGGTGGGGCAGTACCCCCGGAGGCCAGGAAGGTCTGGGCAAGGCTGGCCAGGGGCAGGGTCCCTGCTGGGTCCTGCCCCTGGCCTGTGGGGCCTCTGAGCACAACCGGCCCTCTCCCACTGGAAGACCTCCCCGGCTGCCTTCAAAGGCGGGTTTGCCAACACTCCCGCCCGCTGTTCCCGCCAGGCACGCACAATGCTCCCAAGGCCAGGAGAAAAGCGCTTCGGGGTGTTGCTCTCTCCGGGCCCTTGCCCCTGAGCCTGGGGTCCAGGCAGTGGGTCCACACTCCCAGACCAAGGCATAACCACATGCACACGTCTGTTCCTGACCCCTGAACCGGCAGAGAGCTCTGGGGAGCCAGAGTCTGTCAGGCAGCTGCTGGGTTGGCTGCCTGTGTGGGAAGGGGCAGAGCCGACCTAGGGGCAAGTTGGGCCTCTTGCTCTCCCTGCTGCCCTGAGGCTGCTGGGCCAAAGAGGTCTTGGGCATCCAGCCCCTTGCTGGTCCCTTCCTGCTGACGAGGCCCTCTGAGCTCCAGCACCTTGCAGTGTGGAGACAGCCCCTGCCAGCAACCTCCTCTCCAAGGAGGCAACAACCGAGGCCTATGCCCAGGGGAAAGGCACCAGCGGGGATGAGCCTGGGGAGGCGCCCAGGCATGTCTGGACCCAGTCCCCGCAGCCTGCCCCTTGGTGGGGCAGTACCCCCGGAGGCCAGGAAGGTCTGGGCAAGGCTGGCCAGGGGCAGGGGACCTGCTGGGTCCTGCCCATGGCTTGTGAGGCCTCTGAGCACAACCGGCCCTCTCCCACTGGAAGACCTCCACGGCTGCCTCCAAAGTCCTGTTTGCAAACACTCCCGCCCGCTGTTCACGCCAGGCTCGCACAATGCTCCCAAGCCCGCGAGAAAAGCGCTTCGGGGTGGTGCTCTCTCCGGGCCCTTGCCCCTGAGCCTGGGGGCAAGGCAGGGGGAACACACTCCCAGGCCAAGGCAGAACCACATGCCCACGTCTGTTCCTGTCCCCTGCACCGGCAGAGAGCTTGGGGGAGCCAGAGTCTGTCAGGCAGCTGCTGAGTTGGCCGCCTGTGTGGGAAGGGGCAGAGCCGCCCTAGGGGCAAGTTGGGCCTCTTGCTCTCCCTGCTGCCCTGAGGCTGCTGGGCCAAAGACGTCTTGGGCATCCAGCCCCTTACTGGTCCCTTCCCTCTGACGAGGCCCTCTGAGCTCCAGCACCTTGCAGTGTGGAGACAGCCCCTGCCAGCAACCTCCTCTCCAAGGAGGCCTCAACCGAGGCCTAGGCCCAGGGGAAAGGCACCAGCGGGGATGAGACTGGGGAGGCGCCCGGGCATGTCTGGACCCAGTCCCCGCAGCCTGCCCCTTGGTGGGGCAGTACCCCCGGAGGCCAGGAAGGTCTGGGCAAGGCTGGCCAGGGGCAGGGGCCCTGCTGCGTCCTGCCCCTGGCCTGTGGGGCCTCTGAGCACAACTGGCCCTCTCCCACTGGAAGACCTCCCCGGCTGCCTCCAAAGGCCGGTTTGCAAGCGCTCCCGCCCACTGTTCCCAGCAGGCGTGCACAATGCTCCCAAGCCCGGGAGAAAAGCGCTTCAGGGTGGTGCTCTCTCCGGGCCCTTGCCCCTGAGCCTGGGGGCAAGGCAGGGTGTCTACACTCCCAGGACAAGGCAGAACCACATGCCCACGTCTGTTCCTGTCCCCTGCACCGGCAGAGAGCTTCGGGGAGCCAGAGTCTGGCAGGCAGCTGCTGGGTTGGCCGCCTGTGTGGGAAGGGGCAGAGCCGACCTAGGGGCAAGTTGGGCCTCTTGCTCTCCCTGCTGCCCTGAGGCTGCTGGGCCAAAGACGTCTTGGGCATCCAGCCCCTTACTGGTCCCTTCCCTCTGACGAGGCCCTCTGAGCTCCAGCACCTTGCAGTGTGGAGACAGCCCCTGCCAGCAACCTCCTCTCCAAGGAGGCCTCAACCGAGGCCTAGGCCCAGGGGAAAGGCACCAGCGGGGATGAGCCAGGGGAGGCGCCCGAGCATGTCTGGACCCAGTCCCCGCAGCGTGCCCCTTGTTGGGGCAGTACCCCCGGAAGCCAGGAAGGTCTGGGCAAGGCTGGCCAGGGGCAGGGGCCCTGCTGCGTCCTGCCCCTGGCCTGTGGGGCCTCTGAGCACAACCGGCCCTCTCCCACTGGAAGACCTCCCCGGCTGCCTCCAATGGCCGGTTTGCAAGCGCTCCCGCCCACTGTTCCCAGCAGGCGTGCACAATGCTCCCAAGCCCGGGAGAAAAGCGCTTCAGGGTGGTGCTCTCTCCGGGCCCTTGCCCCTGAGCCTGGGGGCAAGGCACGGTGTCCACACTCCCAGGCCAAGTCAGAACCACATGCACACATCTGTTCCTGCCCCCTGCACCGGCAGAGAGCTCGGGGGAGCCAGAGTCTGTCAGGCAGCTGCTGGGCTGGCCGCCTGTGTGGGAAGTGGCAGAGCCGACCTAGGGGCAAGTTGGGCCTCTTGCCCTCCCTGCTGCCCTGAGGCTGCTTGGCCAAAGAGGTCTTGGGCATCCAACCCCTTGCTGGTCCCTTCCCTCTGACGAGGCCCTCTGAGCTCCAGCACCTTGCAGTGTGGAGACAGCCCCTGCCAGCAACCTCCTCTCCAAGGAGGCCTAAACCGAGGCCTAGGCACAGGGGAAAGGCACCAGCGGGGATGAGCCTGGGGAGGCGCCCGGGCATGTATGGACCCAGTCCCCGCAGCCTGCCCCTTGGTGGGGCAGTACCCCCGGAGGCGAGGAAGGTCTGGGAAAGGCTGGCCAGGGGCAGGGGACCTGCTGGGTCCTGCCCCTGGCCTGTGGGGCCTCTGAGCACAACCGACCCTCTCCCACTGGAAGACGTCCCCGGCTGCCTCCAAAGGCCGGTTTGCAAGCACTCCCGCCCACTGTTCCAACCAAGGGCGCACAACGCTCCCAAGCCCGGGAGAAAATCGCCTCGGGGTGGTGCTCTCTCCGGGCCCTTTCCCCTGAGCCTGGGGGCCAGGCAGGGTGTCCACACTCCCAGGCCAAGGCAGAACGACATGCACACGTCTGTTCCTGCCCCATGCACCGGCAGAGAGCTCGGGGGAGCCAAAGACTGTCAGGCAGCTGCTGGGCTGGCCGCCTGTGTGGGAAGGGGCAGAGCCGACCTAGGGGCAAGTTGGGCCTCTTGCTCTCCCTGCTGCCCTGAGGCTGCTGGGTCAAAGAGGTCTTGGGCATCCAGCCCTTTGCTGGTCCCTTCCCTCTGACGAGGCCCTCTGAGCTCCAGCACCTTGCAGTGTGGAGACAGCCCCTGCCAGCAACCTCCTCTCCAAAGAGGCCTCAACCGAGGCCTACGCCCAGGGGAAAAGCACCAGCGGGGATGATCCTGGGGAGGCGCACGGACATGTCTGGACCCAGTCCCCGCAGCCTGCCCCTTGGTGGGGCAGTACCCCCGGAGGCCAGGAAGGTCTGGGCAAGGCTGGCCAGGGGCAGGGGCCCTGCTGGGTCCTGCCCCTGGCCTGTGAGGCCTCTGAGCACAACCGGCCCTCTCCCACTGGAAGACCTCCCCAGCTGCCTCCAAAGTCCTGTTTGCAAACACTCCCGCCCGCTGTTCACGCCAGGCTCGCACAATGCTCCCAAGCCCGGGAGAAAAGCGCTTCGGGGTGGTGCTCTCTCCGGGCCCTTGCCCCTGAGCCTGGGGGCCAGGCAGTGGGTCCACACTCCCAGACCAAGGCAGAACCACATGCACACGTCTGTTCCTGACCCCTGCACCGGCAGAGAGCTCTGGGGAGCCAGAGTCTGTCAGGCAGGTGCTGGGCTGGCCGCCTGTGTGGGAAGGGTTAGAGCCGACCTAGGGGCAAGTTGGGCCTCTTCCTCTCCCTGCTGCCCTGAGGCTGCTGGTCCAAAGAGGTCTTGGGCATCCAGCCCCTTGCTGGTCCCTTCCCTCTGACGAGGCCCTCTGAGCTCCAGCACCTTGCAGTGTGGAGACAGCCCCTGCCAGCAACCTCCTCTCCAATGAGGCCTCAACCGAGGCCTAGGCCTAGGGGAAAGACACCAGCGGGGATGAGCCTGGGGAGGCGCCCGGGCATGTCTGGACCCAGTCCCCGCAGCCTGCTCCTTGGTGGGGCAGTACCCCCGGAGGCCATGAAGGTCTGTGCAAGGCTGCCAGGGGCAGGGACAGTGCTGGGTCCTGCCCCTGGCCTGTGGGGCGTCTGAGCACAACCGGCACTCTCGCGCTGGAAGACCTCCCCGTCTGCCTCCAAAGGCCGGTTTGCAAGCACTCCCGCCCGCTGTTCCCACCAAGTGCGCACAATGCTCCCAAGCCCGGGAGAAAAGCGCTTCGGGGTGGTGCTCTCTCCGGGCCCTTGCCCCTGAGCCTGGGGGCAAGGCATGGGGAACACACTCCCAGGCCAAGGCAGAACCACATGCCCACGTCTGTTCCTGTCCCCTGCACCGGCAGAGATCTTGGGGGAGCCAGAGTCTGTCAGGCAGCTGCTGGGTTGGCCGCCTGTGTGGGAAGGGGCAGAGCCGCCCTAGGGGCAAGTTGGGCCTCTTGCTCTCCCTGCTGCCCTGAGGCTGCTGGGCCAAAGACGTCTTGGGCATCCAGCCCCTTACTGGTCCCTTCCCTCTGACGAGGCCCTCTGAGCTCCAGCACCTTGCAGTGTGGAGACAGCCCCTGCCAGCAACCTCCTCTCCAAGGAGGCCTCAACCGAGGCCTAGGCCCAGGGGAAAGGCACCAGCGGGGATGAGCCAGGGGAGGCGCCCGAGCATGTCTGGACCCAGTCCCCGCAGACTGCCCCTTGGTGGGGCAGTACCCCCGGAGGCCAGGAAGGTCTGGGTAAGGCTGGCCAGGGGCAGGGGCCCTGCTGGGTCCTGCCCCTGGCCTGTGGGGCCTCTGAGCACAACCGGCCCTCTCCCACTGGAAGACCTCCCCGGCTGCCTCCAAAGGCCGGTTTGCAAGCGCTCCCGGCCACTGTTACCAGCAGCCGGGCACAATGCGCCTAAGCCCGGAAGAAAAGCGCTTCAGGGTGGTGCTCTCTCTGGGCCCTTGCCCCTGAGCCTGGGGGCAAGGCAGGGTGTCCACACTCCCAGGCCAAGGCAGAACCACATGCACATGTCTGATCTGCCCCCTGCACCGGCAGAGAGCTCGGGGGAGCCAGAGTCTGTCAGGCAGCTGCTGGGCTGGCCGCCTGTGTGGGAAGTGGCAGAGCCGACCTAGGGGCAAGTTGGGCCTCTTGCTCTCCCTGCTGCCCTGAGGCTGCTGGGCCATAGAGGTCTTGGGCATCCAGCCCCTTGCTGGTCCCTTCCCTCTGACGAGGCCCTCGGAGCTCCAGCACCTTGCAGTGTGGAGACAGCCCCTGCCAGCAACCTCCTCTCCAAGGAGGCCTCAACCGAGGCCTAGGCCCAGGGGAAAGGCACCAGCGGGGATGAGCCTGGGGAGGCGCCCGGGCATGTCTGGACCCAGTCCCCGCAGCCTGCCCCTTGGTGGGGCAGTACCCCCGGAGGCCAGGAAGGTCTGGGCAAGGCTGGCCAGGGGCAGGGGCCCTGCTGGGTCCTGCCCCTGGCCTGTGGGGCCTCTGAGCACAACCGGCCCTCTCCCACTGGAAGAACTCCCCGGCTCCCTCCAAAGGCCAGTTTGCCAACACTCCCGCCCGCTGTTCCCGCCAGGCACGCACAATGCTCCCAAGCCCGGGAGAAAAGCGCTTCGGGGTGGTGCTCTCCTCGGGCCCTTGCCCCTGAGCCTGGGGTCCAGGCAGTTGGTCCACACTCCCAGACCAAGGCAGAACCACATGCACACGTCTGTTCCTGACCCCTGCACCGGCAGAGAGTTCGGGGGAGCCAGAGTCTGTCAGGCAGCTGCTGGGCTGGCCGCCTGTGTGGGAAGGGGCAGAGCCGACCTAGGGGCAAGTTGGGCCTCTTCCTCTCCCTGCTGCCCTGAGGCTGCTGGGCCAAAGAGGTCTTGGGCATCCAGCCCCTTGCTGGTCCCTTCCCTCTGACGAGGCCCTCTGAGCTCCAGCACCTTGCAGTGTGGAGACAGCCCCTGCCAGCAACATCCTCTCCAAGGAGGCCTCAACCGAGGCCTAGGCCCAGGGGAAAGGCACCAGCGGGGATGAGCCTGGGGAGGCGCCCGGGCATGTCTGGACCCAGTCCCCGCAGCCTGCCCCTTGGTGGGGCAGTACCCCCGGAGGCCAGGAAGATCTGGGCAAGGCTGGCCAGGGGCAGGGGCCCTGCTGGGTCCTCCCCATGGCCTGTGGGGCCTCTGAGCACAACCGGCCCTCTCCCACTGGAAGACCTCCCCGGCTGCCTCCAAAGGCCGGTTTGCAAGCACTCCCGCCCACTGTTCCCGCCAGGCGCGCACAATGCTCCCAAGCCCGGGAGAAAAGCGCATTGGGGTGGTTCTCTCTCCGGGCCCTTGCCCCTGAGCCTGGGGGCAAGGCACGGGGAACACACTCCCTGGCCAAGGCAGAACCACATGCCCACGTCTGTTCCTGTCCCCTGCACCGGCAGAGAGCTTGGGGGAGCCAGAGTCTGACAGGCAGCTGCTGGGTTGGCCGCCTGTGTGGGAAGGGGCAGAGCCGACCTAGGGGCAAGTTGGGCCTCTTGCTCTCCCTGCTGCCCTGAGGCTGCTGGGCCAAAGACGTCTTGGGCATCCAGCCCCTTACTGGTCCCTTCCCTCTGACGAGGCCCTCTGAGCTCCAGCACCTTGCAGTGTGGAGACAGCCCCTGCCAGCAACCTCCTCTCCAAGGAGGCCTCAACCGAGGCCTAGGCCCAGGGGAAAGGCACCAGCGGGGATGAGCCAGGGGAGGCGCCCGAGCATGTCTGGACCCAGTCCCCGCAGCCTGCCCCTTTGTGGGGCAGTACCCCCGGAGGCCAGGAAGGTCTGGGCAAGGCTGGCCAGGGGCAGGGGCCCTGCTGCGTCCTGCCCCTGGCCTGTGGGGCCTCTGAGCACAACCGGCCCTCTCCCACTGGAAGACCTCCCCGGCTGCCTCCAAAGGCCGGTTTGCAAGCGCTCCCGCCCACTGTTCCCAGCAGGCGTGCACAATGCTCCCAAGCCCGGGAGAAAAGCGCTTCAGGGTGGTGCTCTCTCCGGGCCCTTGCCCCTGAGCCTGGGGTCAAGGCACGGTGTCCACACTCCCAGGCCAAGTCAGAACCACATGCACACGTCTGTTCCTGCCCCCTGCACTGGCAGAGAGCTCGGGGGAGCCAGAGTCTGTCAGGCAGCTGCTGGGCTGGCCGCCTGTGTGGGAAGTGGCAGAGCCGACCTAGGGGCAAGTTGGGCCTCTTGCCCTCCCTGCTGCCCTGAGGCTGCTGGGCCAAAGAGGTCTTGGGCATCCAACCCCTTGCTGGTCCCTTCCCTCTGACGAGGCCCTCTGAGCTCCAGCACCTTGCAGTGTGGAGACAGCCCCTGCCAGCAACCTCCTCTCCAAGGAGGCCTAAACCGAGGCCTAGGCACAGGGGAAAGGCACCAGCGGGGATGAGCCTGGGGAGGCGCCCGGGCATGTATGGACCCAGTCCCCGCAGCCTGCCCCTTGGTGGGGCAGTACCCCCGGAGGCGAGGAAGGTCTGGGAAAGGCTGGCCAGGGGCAGGGGACCTGCTGGGTCCTGCCCCTGGCCTGTGGGGCCTCTGAGCACAACCGGCCCTCTCCCACTGGAAGACGTCCCCGGCTGCCTCCAAAGGCCGGTTTGCAAGCACTCCCGCCCACTGTTCCAACCAAGGGCGCACAACGCTCCCAAGCCCGGGAGAAAATCGCCTCGGGGTGGTGCTCTCTCCGGGCCCTTTCCCCTGAGCCTGTGGGCCAGGCAGGGTGTCCACACTCCCAGGCCAAGGCAGAACGACATGCACACGTCTGTTCCTGCCCCATGCACCGGCAGAGAGCTCGGGGGAGCAAAAGTGTGTCAGGCAGCTGCTGGGCTGGCCGCCTGTGTGGGAAGGGGCAGAGCCGACCTAGGGGCAAGTTGGGCCTCTTGCTCTCCCTGATGCCCTGAGGCTGCTGGGTCAAAGAGATCTTGGGCATCCAGCCCCTTGCTTGTCCCTTCCCTCTGACGAGGCCCTCTGAGCTCCAGCACCTTGCAGTGTGGAGACAGCCCCTGCCAGCAACCTCCTCTCCAAGGAGGCCTCAACCGAGGCCTAGGCCCAGGGGAAAGGCACCAGCGGGGATGAGCCTGGGGAGGCGCCCGGGCATGTCTGGACCCAGTCCACGCAGCCTGCCCCTTGGTGGGGCAGTACCCCCGGAAGCCAGGAAGGTCTGGGCAAGGCTGGCCACGGGCAGGGGCCCTGCTGGGTCCTGCCCCTGGCCTGTGGGGCCTCTGAGCACAACCGGCCCTCTCCCACTGGAAGACTTCCCCGGCTGCCTCCAAAGGCCGGTTTGCCAACACTCCCGCCCGCTGTTCCCGCCAGGCACGCACAATTCTCCCAAGCCCGGGAGAAAAGCGCTTCGGGGTGGTGCTCTCTCCAGGCCCTTGCCCCTGAGCGTGGGGGCGAAGCAGTGGGTCCACACTCCCAGACCAACGCAGAACCACATGCACACGTCTGTTCCTGACCCCTGCACCGGCAGAGAGCTCAGGGGAGCCAGAGTCTGTCAGGCAGCTGCTGGGCTGGCCGCCTGTGTGGGAAGGGGCAGAGCCGACCTAGGGGCAAGTTGGGCCTCTTCCTCTCCCTGCTGCCCTGAGGCTGCTGGGCCAAAGAGGTCTTGGGCATCCAGCCCCTTCCTGGTCCCTTCCCTCTGACGAGGCCCTCTGAGCTCCAGCACCTTGCAGTGTGGAGACAGCCCCTGCCAGCAACCTCCTCTCCAAGGAGGCCTCAACCGAGGCCTAGGCCCAGGGGAAAGGCACCAGCGGGGATGAGCCTGGGGAGGCGCCCGGCCATGTCTGGACCCAGTCCCCGCAGCCTGCCCCTTGGTGGGGCAGTACCCCCGGAGGCCAGGAGGGTCTGGGCAAGGCTGCCAGGGGCAGGGACACTGCTGGGTCCTGCCCCTGGCCTGTGGGGCGTCTGAGCACAACCGGCACTCTCCCGCTGGAAGACCTCCCCGGCTGCCTCCAAAAGCCGGTTTGCAAGCACTCCCGCCCGCTGTTCCCGCCAGGCACGCACAATGCTCCCAAGCCCGGGAGAAAAGCGCTTCGGGGTGGTGCTCTCTCCGGGCCCTTGCCCCTGAGCCTGGGGGACAGGCAGGGGGAACACACTCCCAGGCCAAGGCAGAACGACATGCACACGTCTGTTCCTGCCCCCTACACCGGCAGAGAGTTCGGGGGAGCCAGAGACTGCCAGGCTGCTGCTGGGCTGGCTGCCTGTGTGGGACGGGGTAGAGCCGACCTAGGGGCAAGTTGGGCCTCTTGCTCTCCCTGCTGCCCTGAGGCTGCTGGGTCAAAGAGGTCTTGGGCATCCAGCCCTTTGCTGGTCCCTTCCCTCTGACGAGGCCCTCTGAGCTCCAGCACCTTGCAGTGTGGACACAGCCCCTGCCGGCAACCTCCTCTCCAAGGAGGCCTCAACCGAGGCCTAGGCCCAGGGGAAAGGCACCAGCGGGGATGAGCCTGGGGAGGCGCCCGGGCATGTCTGGACCCAGGCCCCGCAGCCTGCCCCTTGGTGGGGTAGTACCCCCGGAGGCCAGGAAGGTCTGGGCAAGGCTGCCAGAGGCAGGGACACTGCTGGGTCCTGACCCTGGCCTGTGGGGCCTCTGAGAACAACTGGCACTCTCCCGCTGGAAGACCTCCCCGGCTGCCTCCAAAGGCTGGTTTGCAAGCACTCAATCCCGCTGTTCACGCCAGCTGCGCACAATGCTCCCAAGCCCGGGAGAAAAGCATTTTGGGGTGGTGCTCACTCCGGGCTTTGGAAGACCTCCCCGGCTGCCTCCAAGGCCGGTTTGCAAGCACTTCTGCCTGCTGTTCCCGCCACCCGCGCACAATGCTCCCAAGCCCGGGAGAAAAGCGTTTCGGGGTGGTGTTCTCTCTGGGCCCAAGAAAGACCTCCCGGGCTGCCCCCAAATGCCGGTTTGCAAGCACTCCCACTCGCTGTTCCCGCCATCCGTGCAAATGCTCCAAGCCCAGGAGAAAAGCCCTTCAGGGTGGTGCTCTCTCCCGGCCCTTGGAAGACCTCCCCGGCTGCCTCCAAAGGCTGCATTTCAAGTACTCCCTCCCGCTGTCCCGCCAGCCGCACACAATGCTCCCAATCACGGGAGAAAAGCGCTTCGGGGTGGTGCTCTCTACGGGCCCTTGGAAGACCTCCCCGTTTGTCTCCAAAGGCCGGTTTGCAAGCACTCATGCCCGCTGTTCCCGTCAGCCGCGCACAATGCTCCCAAGCCTAGGAGAAAAGCGCTTCGGGGTGGTGCTCTCTCCCGGCCCTTGGAAGACCTCCCCGGCTGCCTCCAAAGGCCGGTTTTCAAGCACTCCTGCCTGCTGTTCCCGCCACCCGCGCACAATGCTACCAAGCCCGGGAGAAAAGCGCTTCGGGGTGGTGCTCTCTACAGGCCCTTGGAAGACCTCCCCGGCTGCCTCCAAAGGCCGGTTTGCAAGGACTCCTTCCTGCTGTTCCCGCCAGCCACGCACAATGCTCCCAAGCCCGGGAGAAAAGCATTTTGGGGTGGTGCTCACACCGGGCCCTGGAAGACCTCCCCGGCTGCCTCCAAAGGACGGTTTTCAAGCACTCCTGCCTGGTGTTCCCGCCACCCGCGCAGAATGCTCCCAAGCGCGGGAGAAAAGCGCTTCGGGGTGGTGCTCTCTACAGGCCCTTGGAAGACCTCCCCGGCTGCCTCCAAAGGCCGGTTTGCAAGGACTCCTTCCTGCTGTTCCCGCCAGCCACGCACAATGCTCCCAAGCCCGGGAGAAAAGCATTTTGGGGTGGTGCTCACTCCGGGCCCTTGGAAGACCTCCCCGGCTGCCTCCAATGGCCAGTTTGCAAGCACTCATGTCCGCTGTTCCCAGCAGACGCGCACAGTGCTCCCAAGCCCGGGAGAAAAGCTTTTTGGGGTGGTGCTCACACCGGGCCCTGGAAGACCTCCCCGGTTGCCTGCAAAGGCCGGTTTTCAAGCACTCCTGCCTGCTGTTCCCGCCAGCCGCGCACAATGCTCCCAAGCCCGGGAGAAAAGCTTTTTGGGGTGGTGCTCACACCGGGCCCTGGAAGACCTCCCCGGCTGCCTCCAAAGGACGGTTTTCAAGCACTCCTGCCTGCTGTTCCCGCCACCTGCGCACAATGCTCCCAAGCCCGGGAGAGAAGCGCTTCGGGGTGGTGCTCTCTACAGGCCCTTGGAAGACCTCCCCGGCTGCCTCCAAAGGCCGGTTTGCAAGGACTCCTTCCTGCTGTTCCCGCCAGCCACGCACAATGCTCCCAAGCCCGGGAGAGAAGCATTTTGGGGTGGTGCTCTCTACAGGCCCTTGGAAGACCTCCCCGGCTGCCTCCAGTGGCCAGTTTGCAAGCACTCATGCCCGCTGTTCCCACCAGCCGCGCACAATGCTCCCAAGCCCGGGAGAAAAGCTTTTTGGGGTGGTGCTCACACCGGGCCCTGGAAGACCTCCCCAGCTGCCTGCAAAGGCCGGTTTTCAAGCACTCCTGCCTGCTGTTCCCGCCACCCGCGCACAATACTCCCAAGCCCGGGAGAAAAGCGCTTCGGGGTGGTGCTCTCTACAGGCCCTTGGAAGACCTCCCCCGCTGCCTCCAAAGGCCGGTTTGCAAGGACTCCTTCCTGCTGTTCCCGCCAGCCACGCACAATGCTCCCAAGCCCGGGAGAAAAGTGCTTCGGGGTGGTGATCTCTCCGGGCCCTTGGAAGTCGTCCCCGGCTGCCTCCAAAGGCCGGTTTGCAAGCACTCATGCCCGTTGTTCCCACCAGCCGCGCACAATGCTCCCAAGCCCGGGAGAAAAGCATTTTGGGGTGGTGCTCACTCCGGGCCCTTGGAAGACCTCCCCGGCTGCCTCCAAAGGCCAGTTTGCAAGCAGTCCTGCCTGCTGTTCCCGCCAGCCGCGCACAATGCTCCCAAGCCCGGGAGAAAAGCGCTTTGGGGTGGTGCTCTCTCCGGGCCCTTGGAAGACGTCCCCGGCTGCCTCCAAAGGCCGGTTTGCAAGCACTCATGCCCGTTGTTCCCACCAGCCGCGCACAATGCTCCCAAGCCCGGGAGAAAAGCATTTTGGGGTGGTGCTCACTCCGGGCCCTTGGAAGACCTCCCCGGCTGCCTCCAAAGGCCAGTTTGCAAGCAGTCCTGCCTGCTGTTCCCGCCAGCCGCGCACAATGTTCCCAAGCCCGGGAGAAAAGCGCTTCGGGGTGGTGCTCTCTCCGGGCACTTTCAAGACCTCGCCGGCTGCCTCCAAAGGCCGGTTTGTAAGTACTCATTCCCGCTGCTTCCGCCAGCCACGCACAATGCTCCCAAGCCCGGGAGAAAAGCATTTTGGGGTGGTGCTCTCTCCGGGCCCTTGGAAGACCTCCCGGGCTGCCTCCCAAGGCCAGTTTGCAAGCATTCATGTCCGTTGTTCCCGACAGCCGCGCACAATGCTCCCAAGCCCGAGAGAAAAGCATTTTGGGGTGGTGATCAGTCCGGCCCTTGGAAGACCTCCCCGGCTGCCTCCAAAGGACAGTTTGCAAGCACTCATGCCCGCTGTTCCCGCCAGCCGCGCACAATGCTCCCAAGACCGTGAGAAAAGCGCTTCGGGGTGGTGTTCTCTCAGGGACCATGGAGGACCTCCCCGGCTGCCCCCAAAGGCCGGTTTGCAAGCATTCCCACTCGCTGTTCCCGCCAGGCACACACAATGTTCCAAAACCCCGGAGAAAAGCGCTTCGGGGTGGTGGTCTCTCCGGGCCCCTGCCCCTGAGCCTGGGGGCCAGGCAGGGGATCCACAGTCCCAGGCCAAGGCAGAACCACATGCACACGTCTGTTCCTGCCCCCTCCACCGGCAGAGAGCTGGGGAGAGCCAGAGTCTATCAGGCAGCTGCTGGGCTGGCCGCCTGTGTGGGAAGGGGCAGAGCCGACCTAGGGGCAAGTTGGGCCTCTTGCTCTCCCTGCTGCCCTGAGGCTGCTGGGCCAAAGAGGTCTTGGGCATCCAGCCCCTTGCTGGTCCCTTCCCTCTGACGAGGCCCTCTGAGCTCCAGCACCTTGCAGTGTGGAGACAGCCCCTGCCAGCAACCTCCTCTCCAAGGAGGCCTCAACCGAGGCCTAGGCCCAGGGGAAAGGCACCAGCGGAGATGAGCCAGTGGAGGCGCACGGGCATGTCTGGACCCAGTTCCCGCAGCCTGCCCCTTGGTGGGGCAGTACCCCCGGAGGCCAGGAAGGTCTGGGCAAGGCTGCGAGGGGCAGGGGCCCTGCTGGGTCGTGCCCCTGGCCTGTGGGGCGTCTGAGCACAACCGGCACTCTCCCGCTGGAAGACCTCCCCGTCTGCCTCCAAAGGCCGGTTTGCAAGCACTCCCGCCCGCTGTTCCCGCCAGGCACGCACAATGCTCCCAAGCCCGGGAGAAAAGCGCTTCGGGGTGGTGCTCTCTCCGGGCCCTTGCCCCTGAGCCTGGGGGCCAGGCAGTTGGAACACACTCCCAGGCCAATGCAGAACCACATGCACACGTCTGTTCCTGACCCCTGCACCGGCAGAGAGCTCTGGGGAGCCAGAGTCTGTCAGGCAGCTGCTGGGCTGGCCGCCTGTGTGGGAAGGGGCAGAGCCGACCTAGGGGCAAGTTGGGCCTCTTCCTCTCCCTGCTGCCCTGAGGCTGCTGGGCCAAAGAGGTCTTGGGCATCCAGCCCCTTGCTGGTCCCTTCCCTCTGACGAGGCCCTCTGAGCTCCAGCACCTTGCAGTGTGGAGACAGCCCCTGCCAGCAACCTCCTCTCCAAGGAGGCCTCAACCGAGGCCTAGGCACAGGGGAAAGGCACCAGCGGGGATGAGCCTGGGGAGGCGCCCGGGCATGTCTGGACCCAGTCCCCGCAGCCTGCCCCTTGGTGGGGCAGTACCCCCGGAGGCCAGGAAGGTCTGGGAAAGGCTGGCCAGGGGCAGGGGACCTGCTGGGTCCTGCCCCTGGCCTGTGGGGCCTCTGAGCACAACCGGCCCTCTCCCACTGGAAGACGTCCCCGGCTGCCTCCAAAGGCCGGTTTGCAAGCACTCCCGCCCACTGTTCCAACCAAGGGCGCACAACGCTCCCAAGCCCGGGAGAAAATCGCCTCGGGGTGGTGCTCTCTCCGGGCCCTTTCCCCTGAGCCTGTGGGCCAGGCAGGGTGTCCACACTCCCAGGCCAAGGCAGAACCACATGCACACGTCTGTTCCTGCCCCATGCACCGGCAGAGAGCTCGGGGGAGCCAAAGTCTGTCAGGCAGCTGCTGGGCTGGCCGCCTGTGTGGGAAGGGGCAGAGCCGACCTAGGGGCAAGTTTGGCCTCTTGCTCTCCCTGATGCCCTGAGGCTGCTGGGTCAAAGAGATCTTGGGCATCCAGCCCCTTGCTTGTCCCTTCCCTCTGACGAGGCCCTCTGAGCTCCAGCACCTTGCAGTGTGGAGACAGCCCCTGCCAGCAACCTCCTCTCCAAGGAGGCCTCAACCGAGGCCTAGGCCCAGGGGAAAGGCACCAGCGGGGATGAGCCTGGGGAGGCGCCCGGGCATGTCTGGACCCAGTCCCCGCAGCCTGCCCCTTGGTGGGGCAGTACCCCCGGAGGCCAGGAAGGTCTGGGCAAGGCTGGCCACGGGCAGGGGCCCTGCTGGGTCCTGCCCCTGGCCTGTGGGGCCTCTGAGCACAACCGGCCCTCTCCCACTGGAAGACTTCCCCGGCTGCCTCCAAAGGCCGGTTTGCCAACACTCCCGCCCGCTGTTCCCGCCAGGCACGCACAATTCTCCCAAGCCCGGGAGAAAAGCGCTTCGGGGTGGTGCTCTCTCCGGGCCCTTGCCCCTGAGCGTGGGGGCGAAGCAGTGGGTCCACACTCCCAGACCAACGCAGAACCACATGCACACGTCTGTTCCTGACCCCTGCACCGGCAGAGAGCTCGGGGGAGCCAGAGTCTGTCAGGCAGCTGCTGGGCTGGCCGCCTGTGTGGGAAGGGGCAGAGCCGACCTAGGGGCAAGTTGGGCCTCTTCCTCTCCCTGCTGCCCTGAGGCTGCTGGGCCAAAGAGGTCTTGGGCATCCAGCCCCTTCCTGGTCCCTTCCCTCTGACGAGGCCCTCTGAGCTCCAGCACCTTGCAGTGTGGAGACAGCCCCTGCCAGCAACCTCCTCTCCAAGGAGGCCTCAACCGAGGCCTAGGCCCAGGGGAAAGGCACCAGCGGGGATGAGCCTGGGGAGGCGCCCGGCCATGTCTGGACCCAGTCCCCGCAGCCTGCCCCTTGGTGGGGCAGTACCCCCGGAGGCCAGGAGGGTCTGGGCAAGGCTGCCAGGGGCAGGGACTCTGCTGGGTCCTGCCCCTGGCCTGTGGGGCGTCTGAGCACAACCGGCACTCTCCCGCTGGAAGACCTCCCCGGCTGCCTCCAAAGGCCGGTTTGCAAGCACTCCCGCCCGCTGTTCCCGCCAGGCACGCACAATGCTCCCAAGCCCGGGAGAAAAGCGCTTCGGGGTGGTGCTCTCTCCGGGCCCTTGCCCCTGAGCCTGGGGGACAGGCAGGGGGAACACACTCCCAGGCCAAGGCAGAACGACATGCACACGTCTGTTCCTGCCCCCTACACCGGCAGAGAGTTCGGGGGAGCCAGAGACTGCCAGGCTGCTGCTGGGCTGGCTGCCTGTGTGGGACGGGGTAGAGCCGACCTAGGGGCAAGTTGGGCCTCTTGCTCTCCCTGCTACCCTGAGGCTGCTGGGTCAAAGAGGTCTTGGGCATCCAGCCCTTTGCTGGTCCTTTCCCTCTGACGAGGCCCTCTGAGCTCCAGCACCTTGCAGTGTGCAGACAGCCCCTGCCGGCAACCTCCTCTCCAAGGAGGCCTCAACCGAGGCCTAGGCCCAGGGGAAAGGCACCAGCGGGGATGAGCCTGGGGAGGCGCCCGGGCATGTCTGGACCCAGGCCCCGCAGCCTGCCCCTTGGTGGGGTAGTACCCCCGGAGGCCAGGAAGGTCTGGGCAAGGCTGCCAGAGGCAGGGACACTGCTGGGTCCTGACCCTGGCCTGTGGGGCCTCTGAGAACAACTGGCACTCTCCCGCTGGAAGACCTCCCCGGCTGCCTCCAAAGGCTGGTTTGCAAGCACTCAATCCCGCTGTTCACGCCAGCTGCGCACAATGCTCCCAAGCCCGGGAGAAAAGCATTTTGGGGTGTTGCTCACTCCGGGCTTTGGAAGACCTCCCCGGCTGCCTCCAAGGCCGGTTTGCAAGCACTTCTGCCTGCTGTTCCCGCCACCCGCGCACAATGCTCCCAAGCCCGGGAGAAAAGCGTTTCGGGGTGGTGTTCTCTCTGGGCCCAAGAAAGACCTCCCGGGCTGCCCCCAAATGCCGGTTTGCAAGCACTCCCACTCGCTGTTCCCGCCATCCGTGCAAATGCTCCAAGCCCAGGAGAAAAGCCCTTCAGGGTGGTGCTCTCTCCCGGCCCTTGGAAGACCTCCCCGGCTGCCTCCAAAGGCTGCATTTCAAGTACTCCCTCCCGCTGTCCCGCCAGCCGCACACAATGCTCCCAATCACGGGAGAAAAGCGCTTCGGGGTGGTGCTCTCTACGGGCCCTTGGAAGACCTCCCCGTTTGTCTCCAAAGGCCGGTTTGCAAGCACTCATGCCCGCTGTTCCCGTCAGCCGCGCACAATGCTCCCAAGCCTAGGAGAAAAGCGCTTCGGGGTGGTGCTCTCTCCCGGCCCTTGGAAGACCTCCCCGGCTGCCTCCAAAGGCCGGTTTTCAAGCACTCCTGCCTGCTGTTCCCGCCACCCGCGCACAATGCTCCCAAGCCCGGGAGAAAAGCGCTTCGGGGTGGTGCTCTCTACAGGCCCTTGGAAGACCTCCCCGGCTGCCTCCAAAGGCCGGTTTGCAAGGACTCCTTCCTGCTGTTCCCGCCAGCCACGCACAATGCTCCCAAGCCCGGGAGAAAAGCATTTTGGGGTGGTGCTCACACCGGGCCCTGGAAGACCTCCCCGGGTGCCTCCAAAGGACGGTTTTCAAGCACTCCTGCCTGCTGTTCCCGCCACCCGCGCAGAATGCTCCCAAGCGCGGGAGAAAAGCGCTTCGGGGTGGTGCTCTCTACAGGCCCTTGGAAGACCTCCCCGGCTGCCTCCAAAGGCCGGTTTGCAAGGACTCCTTCCTGCTGTTCCCGCCAGCCACGCACAATGCTCCCAAGCCCGGGAGAAAAGCATTTTGGGGTGGTGCTCACTCCGGGCCCTTGGAAGACCTCCCCGGCTGCCTCCAATGGCCAGTTTGCAAGCACTCATGTCCGCTGTTCCCACCAGCCGCGCACAGTGCTCCCAAGCCCGGGAGAAAAGCTTTTTGGGGTGGTGCTCACACCGGGCCCTGGAAGACCTCCCCGGTTGCCTGCAAAGGCCGGTTTTCAAGCACTCCTGCCTGCTGTTCCCGCCAGCCGCGCACAATGCTCCCAAGCCCGGGAGAAAAGCTTTTTGGGGTGGTGCTCACACCGGGCCCTGGAAGACCTCCCCGGCTGCCTCCAAAGGACGGTTTTCAAGCACTCCTGCCCGCTGTTCCCGCCAGCCACGCACAATGCTCCCAAGCCCGGGAGAAAAGCGCTTCGGGGTGGTGTTCTCTCAGGGACCATGGAGGACCTCACCGGCTGCCCCCAAAGGCCGGTTTGCAAGCATTCCCACTCGCTGTTCCCGCCAGGCACACACAATGTTCCAAAACCCCGGAGAAAAGCGCTTCGGAGTGGTGCTCTCTCCGCGCCCTTGGAAGACTTCTCTGGCTGCCGCCAAATGCCGGTTTGCAAGAATTCCCTCCCGCTGTCCCACCAGCCGCACACAATGCTCCAAAACCCGAGAGAAAAGCGCTTCGAGGTGGTGCTCTCTCCGGGCCCTTGGAAGTCCTCCCCGACTGCCTCCAAAGGCCGGTTTGCAAGCACTCCTGCCTGCTGTTCCCGCCACGCGCGCACAATGCTCCCAAGCCCGGAAGAAAAGCATTTTGGGGTAGTGTTCTCTCCGGGCGCTTGGAAGACCTCCCGGGCGGCCTCCAAAGGCCGGTTTGCAAGCACTCATGTCCGCTGTTCCCGACAGCCGCACACAATGCTCCCAAGCCCGGGAGAAAAGCATTTTGGGGTGGTGATCAGTCCGGGCCCTTGGAAGACCTCCCCGGCTGCCTCCAAAGGACAGTTTGCAAGAACTCATGCCCGCTGTTCCCGCCAGGCACGCACAATGCTCCCAAGCCCGGGAGAAAAGCGCTTCGGGGTGGTGCTCTCACCGGTCCCTTGCCCCTGAGCCTGGGGGCAATGCAGGGGGAACACACTCCCAGGCCAAGGCAGAACCACATGCAAACGTCTGTTCCTGGTCCCTGCACTGGCAGAGAGCTCGGGGGAGCCAGAGTATGCCAGGCAGCTGCTGGGTTGGCGGCCTGTGTGGAAAGGGGCAGAGCCGACCTAGGGGCAAGTTGGGCCTCTTGCTCTCCCTGCTGCCCTGAGGCTGCTGGGCCAAAGAGGTCTTGGGCATCCAGCCCCTTGCTGGTCCCTTCCCTCTGATGAGGCCCTCTGAGCTCCAGCACCTTGCAGTGTGGAGACAGCCCCTGCCAGCAACCTCCTCTCCAAGGCGGCCTCAACCGAGGCCTAGGCCCAGGGGAAAGGCACCAGCGGGGATGAGCCTGGGGAGGCGCCCGGGCATGTCTGGACCCAGTCCCCGCAGCCTGCCCCTTGGTGGGGCAGTACCCCCGGAGGCCAGGAAGGTCTGGGCAAGGCTGCCAGGGGCAGGGACACTGCTGGGTCCTGCCCCTGGCCTGTGGGGCGTCTGAGCACAACCAGCACCCTCCCGCTGGAAGACCTCCCCGTCTGCCTCCAAAGGCCTGTTTGCAAGCACTCCCACCCGCTGTTCCCGCCAGGCACGCACAATGCTCCCAAGCCCGGGAGAAAAGCGCTTCAGGGTGGTGCTCTCCTCGGGCCCTTGCCCCTGAGCCTGGGGGCCAGGCAGGTGGAACACACTCCCAGGCCAAGGGAGAACGACATGCACACGTCTGTTCCTGCCCCCTACACCGGCAGAGAGCTCGGGGGAGCCAGAGTCTGTCAGGCAGGTGCTGGGCTGGCCGCCTGTGTGGGAAGTGGCAGAGCCGACCTAGGGGCATGTTGGGCCTCTGCTCTCCCTGCTGCCCTGAGGCTGCTGGGCCAAAGAGGTCTTGGGCATCCAGCCCCTTGCTGGTCCCTTCCCTCTGACGAGGCCCTCTGAGCTCCAGCACCTTGCAGTGTGGAGACAGCCCCTGCCAGCAACCTCCTCTCCAAGGAGGCCTCAACCGAGGCCTAGCCCCAGGGGAAAGGCACCAGCTGGGAAGAGCCTGGGGAGGCGCCCGGGCATGTCTGGACCCAGTCCCCGCAGCCTGCCCCTTGGTGAGGCAGTACCCCCGGAGGCCAAGAAGGTCTGGGCAAGGCTGGTCAGGGGCAGGGGCCCTGCTGGGCCCTGCCCCTGCCCTGTGGGGCCTCTGAGCACAACCGGCCCTCTCCCACTGGAAGACCTCCCCGGGTGCATCCAAAGGCCGGTTTGCCAACACTCCCGCCCGCTGTTCCCGCCAGGCACGCACAATTCTCCCAAGCCCGGGAGAAAAGCGCTTCGGGGTGGTGCTCTCTCCGGGCCCTTGCCCATGAGCCTGGGGGCAAGGCAGGGAGAACACACTCCCAGGCCAAGGCAGAACCACATGCCCACGTCTGTTCCTGTCCCCTGCACCGGCAGAGAGCTTGGGGGAGCCAGAGTCTGTCAGGCAGCTGCTGGGTTGGCCGCCTGTGTGGGAAGGGGCAGAGCCGAATAGGGGCAAGTTGGGCCTCTTGCTCGCCCTGCTGCCCTGAGGCTGCTGGGCCAAAGATGTCTTGGGCATCCAGCCCTTTACTGGTCCCTTCTCTCTGACGAGGCTCTCTGAGCTGCAGCACCTTGCAGTGTGGAGACAGCCCCTGCCAGCAACCTCCTCTCCAAGGAGGCCTCAACCGAGGCCTAGGCCCAGGGGAAAGGCACCAGCGGGGATGAGCCAGGGGAGGCGCCCGAGCATGTCTGGACCCAGTCCCCGCAGCCTGCCCCTTGGTGGGGCAGTACCCCCGGAGGCCAGGAAGGTCTGGGCAAGGCTGGCCAGGGGCAGGGGCCCTGCTGGGTCCTGCCCCTGGCCTGTGGGGCCTCTGAGCACAACCGGCCCTCTCCCACTGGAAGACCTCCCCGGCTGCCTCCAAAGGCCGGTTTGCAAGCGCTCCCGCCCACTGTTCCCAGCAGGCGTGCACAATGCTCCTAAGCCCGGGAGAAAAGCGCTTCGGGGTGGTGCTCTCTCCGGGCCCTTGCCCCTGAGCCTGGGGGCAAGGCAGGGTGTCCACACTCCCAGGCCAAGGCAGAACCACATGCACACGTCTGATCTGCCCCCTGCACCGGCAGAGAGCTCGGGGGAGCCAGAGTCTGTCAGGCAGCTGCTGGGCTGGCCGCCTGTGTGGGAAGGGGCAGAGCCGACCTAGGGGCAAGTTGGGCCTCTTGCTCTCCCTGCTGCCCTGAGGCTGCTGGGCCAAAGAGGTCTTGGGCATCCAGCCCCTTGCTGGTCCCTTCCCTCTGATGAGGCCCTCTGAGCTCCAGCACCTTGCAGTGTGGAGACAGCCCCTGCCAGCAACCTCCTCTCCAAGGAGGCCTCAACCGAGGCCTAGGCCCAGGGGAAAGGCACCAGCGGGGATGAGCCTGGGGAGGCGCCCGGGCATGACTGGACCCAGGCCCGCAGCCTGCCCCTTGGTGGGGCAGTACCCCCGGAGGCCAGGAAGGTCTGGGCAAGGCTGGCCAGGGGCAGTGGCCCTGCTGGGTCCTGTCCCTGGCCTGTAGGGCCTCTGAGCACAACCGGCACTCTCCCACTGGAAGACCTCCCCGGCTGCCTCCAAAGGCCAGTTTGCCAACACTCCTGCCCGCTGTTCCCGCCAGGCACGCACAATGCTCCCAAGCCCAGGAGAAAAGCGCGTCGGGGTGGTGGTCTCTCCGGGCCCCTGCCCGTGAGCCTGGGGGCCAGGCAGGGGATCCACAGTCCCAGGCCAAGGCAGAACCACATGCACACGTCTGTTCCTGCCCCCTCCACCGGCAGAGAGCTGGGGGGAGCCAGAGTCTGTCAGGCAGCTGCTGGGCTGGCCGCCTGTGTGGGAAGGGGCAGAGCCGAACTAGGGGCAAGTTGGGCCTCTTGCTCTCCCTGCTGCCCTGAGGCTGCTGGGCCAAAGAGGTCTTGGGCATCCAGCCCCTTGCTGGTCCCTTCCCTCTGACGAGGCCCTCTGAGCTCCAGCACCTTGCAGTGTGGAGACAGCCCCTGCCAGCAACCTCCTCTCCAAGGAGGCCTCAACCGAGGCCTAGGCCCAGGGGAAAGGCACCAGCGGGGATGAGCCAGTGGAGGAGCACGGGCATGTCTGGACCCAGTCCCCGCAGCCTGCCCCTTGGTGGGGCAGTACCCCCGGAGGCCAGGAAGGTCTGGGCAAGGCTGGCCAGGGGCAGGGGCCCTGCTGGGTCCTGCCCCTGGCCTGTGGGGCCTCTGAGCACAACCGGCCCTCTCCCACTGGAAGACCTCCCCGGCTGCCTCCAAAGGCCGGTTTGCCAACACTCCCGCCCGCTGTTCCCACCAGGCACGCACAATGCTCCCAAGCCCGGGAGAAAAGCGCTTCGGGGTGTTGCTCTCTCCGGGCCCTTGCCCCTGAGCCTGGGGTCCAGGCAGTGTGTCCACACTCCCAGACCAAGGCAGAACCACATGCACACGTCTGTTCCTGACCCCTGCACCGGCAGAGAGCTCGGGGGAGCCAGAGTCTGTCAGGCAGCTGCTGGGCTGGCCGCCTGTGTGGGAAGGGGCAGAGCCGACCTAGGGGCAAGTTGGGCCTCTTCCTCTCCCTGCTGCCCTGAGGCTGCTGGGCCAAAGAGGTCTTGGGCATCCAGCCCCTTGCTGGTCCCTTCCCTTTGATGAGGCCCTCTGAGCTCCAGCACCTTGCAGTGTGGAGACAGCCCCTGCCAGCAACCTCCTCTCCAAGGAGGCCTCAACCGAGGCCTAGGCCCAGGGGAAAGGCACCAGCGGGGATGAGCCAGTGGAGGCGCAAGGGCATGTCTGGACCCAGTCCCCGCAGCCTGCCCCTTGGTGGGGCAGTACCCCTGGAGGCCAGGAAGGTCTGGGCAAGGCTGCCAGGGGCAGGGACACTGCTGGGTCCTGCCCCTGGCCTGTGGGGCGTCTGAGCACAACCGGCACTCTCCCGCTGGAAGACCTGCCCGGCTGCCTCCAAAGGCCGGTTAACAAGCGCTCCCGCCCACTGTTCCCAGCAGGCGTGCACAATGCTCCCAAGCCCGGGAGAAAAGCGCTTCGGGGTGGTGCTCTCTCCGGGCCCTTGCCCCTGAGCCTGGGGGCAAGGCAGGGTGTCCACACTCCCAGGCCAAGGCAGAACCACATGCACACGTCTGATCTGCGCCCTGCACCGGCAGAGAGCTCGGGGGAGCCAGAGTCTGTCAGGCAGCTGCTGGGCTGGCCGCCTGTGTGGGAAGGGGCAGAGCCGACCTAGGGGCAAGTTGGGCCTCTTGCTCTCCCTGCTGCCCTGAGGCTGCTGGGCCAAAGAGGTCTTGGGCATCCAGCCCCTTGCTTGTCCCTTCCCTCTGACGAGGCCCTCTGAGCTCCAGCACCTTGCAGTGTGGAGACAGCACCTGCCAGCAATCTCCTCTCCAAGGAGGCCTCAACCGAGGCCTAGGCCCAGGGAAAAGGCACCAGCGGGGTTGAGCCAGGGGAGGCGCCCGGGCATGTCTGGACCCTGTCCCCGCAGCCTGCCCCTTGGTGGGGCAGTACCCCCGGAGGCCAGGAAGGTCTGGGCAAGGCTGGCCAGGGGCAGGGGCCCTGCTGGGTCCTGCCCCTGGCCTGTGGGTCCTCTGAGCACAACCGGCCCTTGCCCACTGGAAGACCTCCCCGGCTGCCTCCAAAGGCCGGTTTGCAAGCCCTCCCGCCCACTGTTCCCGCCAGGCGCGCACAATGCTCCCAAGCCCGGGAGAAAAGCGCTTCGGGGTGGTGGTCTCTCCGGGCCCCTGCCCCTGAGCCTGGGGGCCAGGCAGGGGATCCACAGTCCCAGGCCAAGGCAGAACCACATGCACACGTCTGTTCCTGCCCCCTCCACCGGCAGAGAGCTGGGGGGAGCCAGAGTCTGTCAGGCAGCTGCTGGGCTGGCCGCCTGTGTGGGAAGGGGCAGAGCCGACCTAGGGGCAAGTTGGGCCTCTTGCTCTCCCTGCTGCCCTGAGGCTGCTGGGCCAAAGAGGTCTTGGGCATCCAGCCCCTTGCTGGTCCCTTCCCTCTGACGAGGCCCTCTGAGCTCCAGCACCTTGCAGTGTGGAGACAGCCCCTGCCAGCAACCTCCTCTCCAAGGAGGCCTCAACCGAGGCCTAGGCCCAGGGGAAAGGCACCAGCGGGGATGAGCCAGTGGAGGCGCACGGGCATGTCTGGACCCAGTCCCCGCAGCCTGCCCCTTGGTGGGGCAGTACCCCCGGAGGCCAGGAAGGTCTGGGCAAGGCTGGCCAGGGGCAGGGGCCCTGCTGGGTCCTGCCCCTGGGCTGTGGGGCCTCTGAGCACAACCGGCCCTCTCCCACTGGAAGACCTCCCCGGCTGCCTCCAAAGGCCGGTTTGCCAACACTCCCGCCCGCTGTTCCCGCCAGGCACGCACAATGCTCCCAAGCCCGGGAGAAAAGCGCTTCGGGGTGTTGCCCTCTCCGGACCCTTGCCCCTGAGCCTGGGGTCCAGGCAGTGGGTCCACACTCCCAGACCAAGGCAGAACCACATGCACTCGTCTGTTCCTGACCCCTGCACCGACAGAGAGCTCGGGGGAGCCAGAGTCTGTCAGGCAGCTGCTGGGTTGGCTGCCTGTGTGGGAAGGGGCAGAGCCGACCTAGGGGCAAGTTGGGCCTCTTCCTCTCCCTGCTGCCCTGAGGCTGCTGGGCCAAAGACGTCTTGGGCATCCAGCCCCTTACTGGTCCCTTCCCTCTGACGAGGCCCTCTGAGCTCCAGCACCTTGCAGTGTGGAGACAGCCCCTGCCAGCAACCTCCTCTCCAAGGAGGCCTCAACCGAGGCCTAGGCCCAGGGGAAAGGCACCAGCGGGGATGAGCCAGTGGAGGCGCAAGGGCATGTCTGGACCCAGTCCCCGCAGCCTGCCCCTTGGTGGGGCAGTACCCCCGGAGGCCAGGAAGGTCTGGGCAAGGCTGCGAGGGGCAGGGGCCCTGCTGGGTCGTGCCACTGGCCTGTGGGGCGTCTGAGCACAACCGGCACTCTCCCGCTGGAAGACCTCCCCGTCTGCCTCCAAAGGCCGGTTTGCAAGCACTCCCGCCCGCTGTTCCCGCCAGGCAGGCACAATGCTCCCAAGCCCGGGAGAAAAGCGCTTCGGGGTGGTGCTCTCCTCGGGCCCTTGCCCCTGAGCCTGGGGGCCAGGCAGTTGGAACACACTCCCAGGCCAAGGCAGAACGACATGCACACGTCTGTTCCTGCCCCCTAAACCGGCAGAGAGCTCGGGGGAGCCAGAGACTGCCAGGCTGCTGCTGGGCTGGCTGCCTGTGTGGGACGGGGCAGAGCCGACCTAGCGGCAAGTTGGGCCTCTTGCTCTCCCTGCTGCCCTGAGGCTGCTGGGTCAAAGAGGTCTTGGGCATCCAGCCCTTTGCTGGTCCCTTCCCTCTGACGAGGCCCTCTGAGCTCCAGCACCTTGCAGTGTGGAGACAGCCCCTGCCAGCAACCTCCTCTCCAAAGAGGCCTCAACCGAGGCCTACGCCCAGGGGAAAAGCACCAGCGGGGATGATCCTGGGGAGGCGCACGGACATGTATGGACCCAGTCCCCGCAGCCTGCCCCTTGGTGGGGCAGTACCCCCGGAGGCCAGGAAGGTCTGGGCAAGGCTGGCCAGGGGCAGGGGCCCTGCTGTGTCCTGCCCCTGGCCTGTGAGGCCTCTGAGCACAACCGGCCCTCTCCCACTGGAAGACCTCCCCGGCTGCCTCCAAAGTCCTCTTTGCAAACACTACCGCCCGCTGTTCACGCCAGGCTCGCACAATGCTCCCAAGCCCGGGAGAAAAGCGCTTCGGGGTGGTGCTCTCTCCGGGCCCTTGCCCCTGAGCCTGGGGGCCAGGCAGTGGGTCCATACTCCCAGATCAAGGCAGAACCACATGCACACGTCTGTTCCTGACCCCTGCACCGGCAGAGAGCTCGGGGGAGCCAGAGTCTGTCAGGCAGCTGCTGGGCTGGCCGCCTGTGTGGGAAGGGGCAGAGCCGACCTAGGGGCAAGTTGGGCCTCTTGCTCTCCCTGCTGCCCTGAGGCTGCTGGGCCAAAGAGGTCTTGGGCATCCAGCCCCTTGCTGGTCCCTTCCCTCTGACGAGGCCCTCTGAGCTCCAGCACCTTGCAGTGTGGAGACAGCCCCTGCCAGCAACCTCCTCTCCAATGAGGCCTCAACCGAGGCCTAGGCCCAGGGGAAAGGCACCAGCGGGGATGAGCCTGGGGAGGCGCCCGGGCATGTCTGGACCCAGTCCCCGCAGCCTGCCCCTTGGTGGGGCAGTACCCCCGGAGGCCAGGAAGGTCTGGGCAAGGCTGCCAGGGGCAGGGACAGCGCTGGGTCCTGCCCCTGGCCTGTGGGACGTCTGAGCACAACCGGCACTCTCCCGCTGGAAGACCTCCCCGTCTGCCTCGAAAGGCCGGTTTGCAAGCACTCCCACCCGCTGTTCCCGCCAGGCACGCACAATGCTCCCAAGCCCGGTAGAAAAGCGCTTCGGGGTGGTGCTCTCTCCGGGCCCTTGCCCCTAAGCCTGCGGGCCAGGCAGGGGGAACACACTCCCAGGCCAAGACAGAACGACATGAACACGTCTGTTCCTGCCCCCTACACCGGCAGAGAGCTCGGGGGAGCCAGAGTCTCTCAGGCAGGTGCTGGGCTGGCCGCCTGTGTGGGAAGGGGCAGAGCCGACCTAGGGGCAAGTTGGGCCTCTTGCTCTCCCTGCTGCCCTGAGGCTGCTGGGCCAAAGACGTCTTGGGCATCCAGCCCTTTGCTGGTCCCTTCCCTCTGACGAGGCCCTCTGAGCTCCAGCACCTTGCAGTGTGGAGACAGCCCCTGCCAGCAACCTCCTCTCCAAGGAGGCCTCAACCGAGGCCTAGGCCCAGGGGAAAGGCACCAGCGGGGATGAGCCTGGGGAGGCGCCCGGGCATGTCTGGACCCAGTCCCCGCAGCCTGCCCCTTGGTGGGGCAGTACCCCTGGAGGCCAGGAAGGTCTGGGCAAGGCTGACCAGGGGCAGGGGACCTGCTGGGTCCTGCCCCTGGCCTGTGAGGCCTCTGAGCACAACCGGCCCTCTCCCACTGGAAGACCTCCCCGGCTGTCTCCAAAGGCCGTTTTGCATGCACTCCCGCCCACTGTTCCCACCAAGCGCGCACAATGCTCCCATCCCGGGAGAAAAGCGCTTCGGGGTGGTGCTCTCTCCGGGCCCTTGCCCCTGAGACTGGGGGCCAGGCAGGGGGTCCACACTCCCAGGCCAAGGCAGAACCACATGCACACGTCTGTTCCTGACCCCTGCACCGGCAGAGAGCTCGGGGGAGCCAGAGTCTGTCAGGCAGCTGCTGGGCTGGCCGCCTTTGTGGGAAGGGGCAGAGCCGACCTAGGGGCAAGTTGGGCCTCTTGCTCTCCCTGCTGCCCTGAGGCTGCTGGGCCAAAGAGGTCTTGGGCATTCAGCCCCTTGCTGGTCCCTTCGCTCTGACGAGGCCCTCTGAGTTCCAGCACCTTGCAGTGTGGAGACAGCCCCTGCCAGCAACCTCCTCTCCAAGGAGGCCTCAACCGAGACCTAGGACCAGGGGAAAGGCACCAGCGGGGATGAGCCTGGGGAGGCGACCAGGCATGTCTGGACCCAGTCCCCGCAGCCTGCCCCTTGGTGGGGCAGTACCCCCGGAGGCCAGGAAGGTCTGGGAAAGGCTGGCCAGGGGCAGGGGACCTGCTGGGTCCTGCCCCTGGCCTGTGGGGCCTCTGAGCACAACCGGCCCTCTCCAACTGGAAGACCTCCCCGGCTGCCTCCAAAGGCCGGTTTGCAAGCGCTCCCGGCCACTGTTACCAGCAGGCGGGCACAATGCTCCTAAGCCCGGAAGAAAAGCGCTTCAGGGTGGTGCTCTCTCTGGGCCCTTGCCCCTGAGCCTGGGGGCAAGGCAGGGTGTCCACACTCCCAGGCCAAGGCAGAACCACATGCACACGTCTGACCTGCCCCCTGCACCGGCAGAGAGCTCGGGGGAGCCAGAGTCTGTCAGGCAGCTGCTGGGCTGGCCGCCTGTGTGGGAAGTGGTAGAGCCGACCTAGGGGCAAGTTGGGCCTCTTGCTCTCCCTGCTGCCCTGAGGCTGCTGGGCCAAAGAGGTCTTGGGCATCCAGCCCCTTGCTGGTCCCTTCCCTCTGACGAGGCCCTCTGAGCTCCAGCACCTTGCAGTGTGGAGACAGCCCCTGCCAGCAACCTCCTCTCCAAGGAGGCCTCAACCGAGGCCTAGGCCCAGGGGAAAGGCACCAGCGGGGATGAGCCTGGGGAGGCGCCCGGGCATGTCTGGACCCAGTCCCCGCAGCCTGCCCCTTGGTGGGGCAGTAGCCCCGGAGGCCAGGAAGGTCTGGGCAAGGCTGGCCAGGGGCAGGGGACCTGCTGGGTCCTGCCCCTGGCCTGTGGGGCCTCTGAGCACAACCGGCCCTCTCCCACTGGAAGACCTCCCCGGCTGTCTCCAAAGGCCGTTTTGCATGCACTCCCGCCCACTGTTCCCACCAAGCGCGCACAATGCTCCCATCCCGGGAGAAAAGCGCTTCGGGGTGGTGCTCTCTCCGGGCCCTTGCCCCTGAGACTGGGGGCCAGGCAGGGGGTCCACACTCCCAGGCCAAGGCAGAACCACATGCACACGTCTGTTCCTGACCCCTGCACCGGCAGAGAGCTCGGGGGAGCCAGAGTCTGTCAGGCAGCTGCTGGGCTGGCCGCCTTTGTGGGAAGGGGCAGAGCCGACCTAGGGGCAAGTTGGGCCTCTTGCTCTCCCTGCTGCCCTGAGGCTGCTGGGCCAAAGAGGTCTTGGGCATTCAGCCCCTTGCTGGTCCCTTCCCTCTGACGAGGCCCTCTGAGTTCCAGCACCTTGCAGTGTGGAGACAGCCCCTGCCAGCAACCTCCTCTCCAAGGAGGCCTCAACCGAGACCTAGGACCAGGGGAAAGGCACCAGCGGGGATGAGCCTGGGGAGGCGCCCGGGCATGTCTGGACCCAGTCCCCGCAGCCTGCCCCTTGGTGGGGCAGTACCCCCGGAGGCCAGGAAGGTCTGGGCAAGGCTGTCCAGGGGCAGGGGCCCTGCTGGGTCCTGCCCCTGGCCTGTGGGGCCTCTGAGCACAACCGGCCCTCTCCCACTGGAAGAACTCCCCAGCTGCCTCCAAAGGCCAGTTTGCCAACACTCCCGCCCGCTGTTCCCGCCAGGCACGCACAATGCTCCCAAGCCCGGGAGAAAAGCACTTCGGGGTGGTGCTCTCCTCGGGCCCTTGCCCCTGAGCCTGGGGGCCAGGCAGTTGGTCCACACTCCCAGACCAAGGCAGAACCACATGCACACGTCTGTTCCTGACCCCTGCACCGGCAGAGAGCTCGGGGGAGCCAGAGTCTGTCAGGCAGCTGCTGGGCTGGCCGCCTGTGTGGGAAGGGGCAGAGCCGACCTAGGGGCAAGTTGGGCCTCTTGCTCTCCCTGCTGCCCTGAGGCTCCTGGGCCAAAGAGGTCTTGGGCATCCAGCCCCTTGCTGGTCCCTTCCCTCTGACGAGGCCCTCTGAGCTCCAGCACCTTGCAGTGTGGAGACAGCCCCTGCCAGCAACATCCTCTCCAAGGAGGCCTCAACCGAGGCCTAGGCCCAGGGGAAAGGCACCAGCGGGGATGAGCCTGGGGAGGCGCCCGGGCATGTCTGGACCCAGTCCCCGCAGCCTGCCCCTTGGTGGGGCAGTAGCCCCGGAGGCCAGGAAGATCTGGGCAAGGCTGGCCAGGGGCAGGGGCCCTGCTGGGTCCTCCCCATGGCCTGTGGGGCCTCTGAGCACAACCGGCCCTCTCCCACTGGAAGACCTCCCCGGCTGCCTCCAACGGCCAGTTTGCCAACACTCCTGCCCGCTCTTCCCGCCAGGCACGCACAATACTCCCAAGCCCGGGAGAAAAGCGCTTCGGGGTGGTGCTCTCTCCGGGCCCTTGCCCCTGAGCCAGTGGGCAAGGCAGGGGGAACACACTCCCAGACCAAGGCAGAAACACATGCACATGTCTGTTCCTGTCCCCTGCACCGGCAGAGAGCTCGGGGGAGCCAGAGTCTCTCAGGCAGGTGCTGGGCTGGCCGCCTGTGTGGGAAGGGGCAGAGCCGACCTAGGGGCAAGTTGGGCCTCTTGCTCTCCCTGCTGCCCTGAGGCTGCAGGGCCAAAGATGTCTTGGGCATCCAGCCCCTTACTGGTCCCTTCCCTCTGACGAGGCCCTCTGAGCTCCAGCACCTTGCAGTGTGGAGACAGCCCCTGCCAGCAATCTCCTCTCCAAGGAGGCCTCAACCGAGGCCTAGGCCCAGGGGAAAGGCACCAGCGGGGTTGAGCCAGGGGAGGCGCCCGGGCATGTCTGGACCCTGTCCCCGCAGCCTGCCCCTTGGTGGGGCAGTACCCCCGGAGGCCAGGAAGGTCTGGGCAAGGCTGGCCAGGGGCAGGGGCCCTGCTGGGTCCTGCCCCTGGCCTGTGGGGCCTCTGAGCACAACCGGCCCTCTCCCACTGGAAGACCTCCCCGGCTGCCTCCAAAGTCCTGTTTGCAAGCACTCCCGCCCACTGTTCCCGCCAGGCGCGCACAATGCTCCCAAGCCCGGGAGAAAAGCGCTTCGGGGTGGTGGTCTCTACGGGCCCTTGCCCCTGAGCCTGGGGGCCAGGCAGGGGATCCATAGTCCCAGGCCAAGGCACAACAACATGCACACGTCTGTTCCTGCCCCCTCCACCGGCAGAGAGCTGGGGGGAGCCAGAGTCTGTCAGGCAGCTGCTGGGCTGGCCGCCTGTGTGGGAAGGGGCAGAGCCGACCTAGGGGCAAGTTGGGCCTCTTGCTCTCCCTGCTGCCCTGAGGCTGCTGGGCCAAAGAGGTCTTGGGCATCCAGCCCCTTGCTGGTCCCTTCCCTCTGACGAGGCCCTCTGAGCTCCAGCACCTTGCAGTGTGGAGACAGCCCCTGCCAGCAACCTCCTCTCCAAGGAGGCCTCAACCGAGGCCTAGGCACAGGGGAAAGGCACCAGCGGGGATGAGCCAGTGGAGGCGCACGGGCATATCAGGACCCAGTCCCTGCAGCCTGCCCCTTGGTGGGGCAGTACCCCCGGAGGCCAGGAAGGTCTGGGCAAGGCTGGCCAGGGGCAAGGTCCCTGCTGGGTCCTGCCCCTGGCCTGTGGGGCCTCTGAGCACAACCGGCCCTCTCCCACTGGAAGACCTCCCCGGCTGCCTCCAAAGGCGGGTTTGCCAACACTCCCGCCCGCTGTTCCCGCCAGGCACGCACAACGCTCCCAAGGCCAGGAGAAAAGCGCTTCGGGGTGTTGCTCTCTCCGGGCCCTTGCCCCTGAGCCTGGGGTCCAGGCAGTGGGTCCACACTCCCAGACCAAGGCAGAACCACATGCACACGTCTGTTCCTGACCCCTGCACCGGCAGAGAGCTCGGGGGAGCCAGAGTCTGTCAGGCAGCTGCTGGGTTGGCTGCCTGTGTGGGAAGGGGCAGAGCCGACCTAGGGGCAAGTTGGGCCTCTTGCTCTCCCTGCTGCCCTGAGGCTGCTGGGCCAAAGAGGTCTTGGGCATCCAGCCCCTTGCTGGTCCCTTCCCGCTGACGAGGCCCTCTGAGCTCCAGCACCTTGCAGTGTGGAGACAGCCCCTGCCAGCAACCTCCTCTCCAAGGAGGCCTCAACCGAGGCCTAGGCCCAGGGGAAAGGCACCAGCGGGGATGAGCCTGGGGAGGCGCCCGGGCATCTCTGGACCCAGGCCCCGCAGCCTGCCCCTTAGTGGGGCAGTACCCCCGGAGGCCAGGAAGGTCTGGGCAAGGCTGGCCAGGGGCAGGGGCCCTGCTGCGTCCTGCCCCTGGCCTGTGGGGCCTCTGAGCACAACCGGCCCTCTCCCACTGGAAGACCTCCCCGGCTGCCTCCAAGGCCGGTTTGCAAGCGCTCCCGCCCACTTTCCCCAGCAGGCGTGCACAATGCTCCCAAGCCCGGGAGAAAAGCGCTTCAGGGTGGTGCTCTCTCCGAGCCCTTGCCCCTGAGCCTGGGGGCAAGGCAGGGTGTCCACACTCCCAGGACAAGGCAGAACCACATGCACACGTCTGATCTGCCCCCTGCACCGGCAGAGAGCTCGGGGGAGCCAGAGTCTGTCAGGCAGCTGCTGGGCTGGCCGCCTGTGTGGGAAGGGGCAGAGCCGACCTAGGGGCAAGTTGGGCCTCTTGCTCTCCCTGCTGCCCTGAGGCTGCTGGGCCAAAGAGGTCTTGGGCATCCAGCCCCTTGCTGGTCCCTTCCCTCTGACGAGGCCCTCTGAGCTCCAGCACCTTGCAGTGTGGAGACAGCCCCTGCCAGCAACATCCTCTCCAAGGAGGCCTCAACCGAGGCCTAGGCCCAGGGGAAAGGCACCAGCGGGGATGAGCCTGGGGAGGCGCCCGGGCATGTCTGGACCCAGTCCCCGCAGCCTGCCCCTTGGTGGGGCAGTACCCCCGGAGGCCAGGAAGGTCTGGGCAAGGCTGCCAGGGGCAGGGACACTGCTGGGTCCTGCCCCTGGCCTGTGGGGCGTCTGAGCACAACCGGCACTCTCCCGCTGGAAGACCTCCCCGTCTGCCTCGAAAGGCCGGTTTGCAAGCACTCCCGCCCGCTGTTCCCGCCAGGCACGCACAATGCTACCAAGCCCGGGAGAAAAGCGCTTCGGGGTGGTGCTCTCTCCGGGCCCTTGCCCCTGAGCCTGGGGGCAAGGCATGGGGAACACACTCCCAGGCCAAGGCAGAACCACATGCCCACGTCTGTTCCTGTCCCCTGCACCGGCAGAGAGCTTGGGGGAGCCAGAGTCTGTCAGGCAGCTGCTGGGTTGGCCGCCTGTGTGGGAAGGGGCAGAGCCGCCCTAGGGGCAAGTTGGGCCTCTTGCTCTCCCTGCTGCCCTGAGGCTGCTGAGCCAAAGACGTCTTGGGCATCCAGCCCCTTACTGGTCCCTTCCCTCTGACGAGGCCCTCTGAGCTCCAGCACCTTGCAGTGTGGAGACAGCCCCTGCCAGCAACCTCCTCTCCAAGGAGGCCTCAACCGAGGCCTAGGCCCAGGGGAAAGGCACCAGCGGGGATGAGCCAGGGGAGGCGCCCGAGCATGTCTGGACCCAGTCCCCGCAGCCTGCCCCTTGGTGGGGCAGTACCCCCGGAGGCCAGGAAGGTCTGGGTAAGACTGGCCAGGGGCAGGGGCCCTGCTGGGTCCTGCCCCTGGCCTGTGGGGCCTCTGAGCACAACCGGCCCTCTCCCACTGGAAGACCTCCCCGGCTGCCTCCAAAGGCCGGTTTGCAAGCGCTCCCGGCCACTGTTACCAGCAGGCGGGCACAATGCTCCTAAGCCCGGAAGAAAAGCGCTTCAGGGTGGTGCTCTCTCTGGGCCCTTGCCCCTGAGCCTGGGGGCAAGGCAGGGTGTCCACACTCCCAGGCCAAGGCAGAACCACATGCACACGTCTGACCTGCCCCCTGCACCGGCAGAGAGCTCGGGGGAGCCAGAGTCTGTCAGGCAGCTGCTGGGCTGGCCGCCTGTGTGGGAAGCGGCAGAGCCGACCTAGGGGCAAGTTGGGCCTCTTGCTCTCCCTGCTGCCCTGAGGCTGCTGGGCCAAAGAAGTCTTGAGCATCCAGCCCCTTGCTGGTCCCTTCCCTCTGACGAGGCCCTCTGAGCTCCAGCACCTTGCAGTGTGGAGACAGCCCCTGCCAGCAACCTCCTCTCCAAGGAGGCCTCAACCGAGGCCTAGGCCCAGGGGAAAGGCACCAGCGGGGATGAGCCTGGGGAGGCGCCCGGGCATGTCTGGACCCAGTCCCCGCAGCCTGCCCCTTGGTGGGGCAGTACTCCCGGAGGCCAGGAAGGTCTGGGCAAGGCTGGCCAGGGGCAGGGGCCCTGCTGGGTCCTGGCCCTGGCCTGTGGGGCCTCTGAGCACAACCGGCCCTCTCCCACTGGAAGTACTCCCCGGCTGCCTCCAAAGGCCAGTTTGCCAACACTCCCGCCCGCTGTTCCCGCCAGGCACGCACAATGCTCCCAAGCCCGTGAGAAAATCGCTTCGGGGTGGTGCTCTCCTCGGGCCCTTGCCCCTGAGCCTGGGGGCCAGGCAGTTGGTCCACACTCCCAGACCAAGGCAGAACCACATGCAAACGTCTGTTCCTGACCCCTGCACCGGCAGAGAGCTCGGGGGAGCCAGAGTCTGTCAGGCAGCTGCTGGGCTGGCCGCCTGTGTGGGAAGGGGCAGAGCCGACCTAGGGGCAAGTTGGGCCTCTTCCTCTCCCTGCTGCCCTGAGGCTGCTGGGCCAAAGAGGTCTTGGACATCCAGCCCCTTGCTGGTCCCTTCCCTCTGACGAGGCCCTCTGAGCTCCAGCACCTTGCAGTGTGGAGACAGCCCCTGCCAGCAACCTCCTCTCCAAGGAGGCCTCAACCGAGGCCTAGGCCCAGGGGAAAGGCACCAGCGAGGATGAGCCAGTGGAGGCGCACGGGCATGTCTGGACCCAGTCCCCGCAGCCTGCCCCTTTGTGGGGCATTACCCCCGGAGGCCAGGAAGGTCTGGGCAAGGCTGCCAGGGGCAGGGACACTGCTGGGTCCTGCCCCTGGCCTGTGGGGCGTCTGAGCACAACCGGCACTCTCCCGCTGGAAGACCTGCCCGGGCGCCTCCAAAGGCCGGTTAACAAGCGCTCCCGCCCACTGTTCCCAGCAGGCGTGCACAATGCTCCCAAGCCCGGGAGAAAAGCGCTTCGGGGTGGTGCTCTCTCCGGGCCCTTGCCCCTGAGCCTGGGGGCAAGGCAGGGTGTCCACACTCCCAGGCCAAGGCAGAACCACATGCACACGTCTGATCTGCCCCCTGCACCGGCAGAGAGCTCGGGGGAGCCAGAGTCTGTCAGGCAGCTGCTGGGCTGGCCGCCTGTGTGGGAAGGGGCAGAGCCGACCTAGGGGCAAGTTGGGCCTCTTGCTCTCCCTGCTGCCCTGAGGCTGCTGGGCCAAAGAGGTCTTGGGCATCCAGCCCCTTGCTTGTCCCTTCCCTCTGACGAGGCCCTCTGAGCTCCAGCACCTTGCAGTGTGGAGACAGCCCCTGCCAGCAATCTCCTCTCCAAGGAGGCCTCAACCGAGGCCTAGGCCCAGGGAAAAGGCACCAGCGGGGTTGAGCCAGTGGAGGCGCCCGGGCATGTCTGGACCCTGTCCCCGCAGCCTGCCCCTTGGTGGGGCAGTACCCCCGGAGGCCAGGAAGGTCTGGGCAAGGCTGGCCAGGGGCAGGGTCCCTGCTGGGTCCTGCCCCTGGCCTGTGGGGCCTCTGAGCAAAACCGGCCCTTGCCCACTGGAAGACCTCCCCGGCTGCCTCCAAAGGCCGGTTTGCAAGCACTCCCGCCCACTGTTCCCGCCAGGCGCGCACAATGCTCCCAAGCCCGGGAGAAAAGCGCTTCGGGGTGGTGGTCTCTCCGGGCCCCTGCCCCTGAGCCTGGGGGCCAGGCAGGGGATCCACAGTCCCAGGCCAAGGCAGAACCACATGCACACGTCTGTTCCTGCCCCCTCCACCGGCAGAGAGCTGGGGGGAGCCAGAGTCTGTCAGGCAGCTGCTGGGCTGGCCGCCTGTGTGGGAAGGGGCAGAGCCGACCTAGGGGCAAGTTGGGCCTCTTGCTCTCCCTGCTGCCCTGAGGCTGCTGGGCCAAAGAGGTCTTGGGCATCCAGCCCCTTGCTGGTCCCTTCCCTCTGACGAGCCCCTCTGAGCTCCAGCACCTTGCAGTGTGGAGACAGCCCCTGCCAGCAACCTCTTCTCCAAGGAGGCCTCAACCGAGGCCTAGGCCCAGGGGAAAGGCACCAGCGGGGATGAGCCAGTGGAGGCGCACGGGCATGTCTGGACCCAGTCCCCGCAGCCTGCCCCTTGGTGGGGCAGTACCCCCGGAGGCCAGGAAGGTCTGGGCAAGGCTGGCCAGCGGCAGGGGCCCTGCTGGGTCCTGCCCCTGGCCTGTGGGGCCTCTGAGCACAACCGGCCCTCTCCCACTGGAAGACCTCCCCGGCTGCCTCCAAAGGCCGGTTTGCCAACACTCCCGCCCGCTGTTCCCGCCAGGCACGCACAATGCTCCCAAGCCCGGGAGAAAAGCGCTTCAGGGTGGTGCTCTCTCCGAGCCCTTGCCCCTGAGCCTGGGGGCAAGGCAGGGTGTCCACACTCCCAGGACAAGGCAGAACCACATGCACACGTCTGATCTGCCCCCTGCACCGGCAGAGAGCTCGGGGGAGCCAGAGTCTGTCAGGCAGCTGCTGGGCTGGCCGCCTGTGTGGGAAGGGGCAGAGCCGACCTAGGGGCAAGTTGGGCCTCTTGCTCTCCCTGCTGCCCTGAGGCTGCTGGGCCAAAGAGGTCTTGGGCATCCAGCCCCTTGCTGGTCCCTTCCCTCTGACGAGGCCCTCTGAGCTCCAGCACCTTGCAGTGTGGAGACAGCCCCTGCCAGCAACCTCCTCTCCAAAGAGGCCTCAACCGAGGCCTACGCCCAGGGGAAAAGCACCAGCGGGGATGATCCTGGGGAGGCGCACGGACATGTCTGGACCCAGTCCCCGCAGCCTGCCCCTTGGTGGGGCAGTACCCCCGGAGGCCAGGAAGGTCTGGGCAAGGCTGGCCAGGGGCAGGGGACCTGCTGGGTCCTGCCCCTGGCCTGTGAGGCCTCTGAGCACAACCGGCCCTCTCCCACTGGAAGACCTCCCCAGCTGCCTCCAAAGTCCTGTTTGCAAACACTCCCGCCCACTGTTCACGCCAGGCTCGCACAATGCTCCCAAGCCCGGGAGAAAAGCGCTTCGGGGTGGTGCTCTCTCCGGGTCCTTGCCCCTGAGCCTGGGGGCCAGGCAGTGGGTCCACACTCCCAGACCAAGGCAGAACCACATGCACACGTCTGTTCCTGACCCCTGCACCGGCAGAGAGCTCGGGGGAGCCAGAGTCTGTCAGGCAGCTGCTGGGCTGGCCGCCTGTGTGGGAAGGGGCAGAGCCGACCTAGGGGCAAGTTGGGCCTCTTCCTCTCCCTGCTGCCCTGAGGCTGCTGGGCCAAAGAGGTCTTGGGCATCCAGCCCCTTGCTGGTCCCTTCCCTCTGACGAGGCCCTCTGAGCTCCAGCACCTTGCAGTGTGGAGACAGCCCCTGCCAGCAACCTCCTCTCCAATGAGGCCTCAACCTAAGCCTAGGCCCAGGGGAAAGGCACCAGCGGGGATGAGCCTGGGGAGGCGCCCAGGCATGTCTGGACCCAGTCCCCGCAGCCTGCCCCTTGGTGGGGCAGTACCCCCGGAGGCCAGGAAGGTCTGTGCAAGGCTGCCAGGGGCAGGGACAGCGCTGGGTCCTGCCCCTGGCCTGTGGGACGTCTGAGCACAACCGGCACTCTCCCGCTGGAAGACCTCCCGGGCTGCCTCCAAAGGCCGGTTTGCAAGCACTCCCGCCCGCTGTTCCCGCCAGGCAGGCACAATGCTCCCAAGCCCGGGAGAAAAGCGCTTCGGGGTGGTGCTCTCTCCGGGCCCTTGCCCCTAAGCCTGCGGGCCAGGCAGGGGGAACACACTCCCAGGCCAAGACAGAACGACATGAACACATCTGTTCCTGCCCCCTACACCGGCAGAGAGCTCGGGGGAGCCAGAGTGTCTCAGGCAGGTGCTGGGCTGGCCGCCTGTGTGGGAAGGGGCAGAGCCGACCTAGGGGCAAGTTGGGCCTCTTGCTCTCCCTGCTGCCCTGAGGCTGCTGGGCCAAAGACGTCTTGGGCATCCAGCCCTTTGCTGGTCCCTTCCCTCTGACGAGGCCCTCTGAGCTCCAGCACCTTGCAGTGTGGAGACAGCACCTGCCAGCAATCTCCTCTCCAAGGAGGCCTCAACCGAGGCCTAGGCCCAGGGGAAAGGCACCAGCGGGGATGAGCCTGGGGAGGCGCCCGGGCATGTCTGGACCCAGTCCCCGCAGCCTGCCCCTTGGTGGGGCAGTACCACTGGAGGCCAGGAAGGTCTGGGCAAGGCTGACCAGGGGCAGGGGACCTGCTGGGTCCTGCCCCTGGCCTGTGGGGCCTCTGAGCACAACCGGCCCTCTCCCACTGGAAGACCTCCCCGGCTGCCTCCAAAGGCCGTTTTGCACGCACTCCCGCCCACTCTTCCCACCAAGCGCGCACAATGCTCCCAAGCCCGGGAGAAAAGCGCTTCGGGGTGGTGCTCTCTCCGGGCCCTTGCCCCTGAGACTGGGGGCCAGGCAGGGGGTCCACACTCCCAGGCCAAGGCAGAACCACATGCACACGTCTGTTCCTGACCCCTGCACCGGCAGAGAGCTCGGGGGAGCCAGAGTCTGTCAGGCAGCTGCTGGGCTGGCCGCCTTTGTGGGAAGGGGCAGACCCGACCTAGGTTCAAGTAGGGCCTCTTGCTCTCCCTGCTGCCCTGAGGCTGCTGGGCCAAAGAGGTCTTGGGCATCCAGCACTTTGCTTGTCCCTTCCCTCTGACGAAGCCCTCTGAGCTCCAGCACCTTGCAGTGTGGAGACAGCCCCTGCCAGCAACCTCCTCTCCAAGGAGGCCTCAACCGAGACCTAGGACCAGGGGAAAGGCACCAGCGGGGATGAGCCTGGGGAGGCGCCCAGGCATGTCTGGACCCAGTCCCCGCAGCCTGCCCCTTGGTGGGGCAGTACCCCCGGAGGCCAGGAAGGTCTGGGAAAGGCTGGCCAGGGGCAGGGGCCCTGCTGGGTCCTGCCCCTGGCCTGTGGGGCCTCTGAGCACAACCGGCCCTCTCCCACTGGAAGACCTCCCCGGCTGCCTCCAAAGTCCTGTTTGCCAACACTCCCACCCGCTGTTCACGCCAGACTTGCACAATGCTCCCAAGCCCGGGAGAAAAGCGTTTCGGGGTGGTGCTCTCTCCGGGCCCTTGCCCCTGAGCCTGGGGGCAAGGCATGGGGAACACACTCCCAGGCCAAGGCAGAACCACATGCCCACGTCTGTTCCTGTCCCCTGCACCGGCAGAGAGCTTGGGGGAGCCAGAGTCTGTCAGGCAGCTGCTGGGTTGGCCGCCTGTGTGGGAAGGGGCAGAGCCGCCCTAGGGGCAAGTTGGGCCTCTTGCTCTCCCTGCTGCCCTGAGGCTGCTGGGCCAAAGACGTCTTGGGCATCCAGCCCCTTACTGGTCCCTTCCCTCTGACGAGGCCCTCTGAGCTCCAGCACCTTGCAGTGTGGAGACAGCCCCTGCCAGCAACCTCCTCTCCAAGGAGGCCTCAACCGAGGCCTAGGCCCAGGGGAAAGGCACCAGCGGGGATGAGCCAGGGGAGGCGCCCGAGCATGTCTGGACCCAGTCCCCGCAGCCTGCCCCTTGGTGGGGCAGTACCCCCGGAGGCCAGGAAGGTCTGGGTAAGACTGGCCAGGGGCAGGGGCCCTGCTGGGTCCTGCCCCTGGCCTGTGGGGCCTCTGAGCACAACCGGCCCTCTCCCACTGGAAGACCTCCCTGGCTGCCTCCAAAGGCCGGTTTGCAAGCGCTCCCGGCCACTGTTACCAGCAGGCGGGCACAATGCTCCTAAGCCCGGAAGAAAAGCGCTTCAGGGTGGTGCTCTCTCTGGGCCCTTGCCCCTGAGCCTGGGGGCAAGGCAGGGTGTCCACACTCCCAGGCCAAGGCAGAACCACATGCACACGTCTGACCTGCCCCCTGCACTGGCAGAGAGCTCGGGGGAGCCAGAGTCTGTCAGGCAGCTGCTGGGCTGGCCGCCTGTGTGGGAAGTGGCAGAGCCGACCTAGGGGCAAGTTGGGCCTCTTGCTCTCCCTGCTGCCCTGAGGCTGCTGGGCCAAAGAGGTCTTGGGCATCCAGCCCCTTGCTGGTCCCTTCCCTCTGACGAGGCCCTCTGAGCTCCAGCACCTTGCAGTGTGGAGACAGCCCCTGCCAGCAACCTCCTCTCCAAGGAGGCCTCAACCGAGGCCTAGGCCCAGGGGAAAGGCACCAGCGGGGATGAGCCTGGGGAGGCGCCCGGGCATGTCTGGACCCAGTCCCCGCAGCCTGCCCCTTGGTGGGGCAGTACCCCCGGAGGCCAGGAAGGTCTGGGCAAGACTGGCCAGGGGCAGGGGCCCTGCTGGGTCCTGCCCCTGGCCTGTGGGGCCTCTGAGCACAACCGGCCCTCTCCCACTGGAAGAACTCCCCGGCTGCCTCCAAAGGCCAGTTTGCCAACACTCCCGCCCGCTGTTCCCGCCAGGCACGCACAATGCTCCCAAGCCCGGGAGAAAAGCGCTTCGGGGTGGTGCTCTCCTCGGGTCCTTGCCCCTGAGCCTGGGGGCCAGGCAGTTGGTCCACACTCCCAGACCAAGGCAGAACCACATGCACACGTCTGTTCCTGACACCTGCACCGGCAGAGAGCTCGGGGGAGCCAGAATCTGTCAGGCAGCTGCTGGGCTGGCCGCCTGTGTGGGAAGGGGCAGAGCCGACCTAGGGGCAAGTTGGGCCTCTTCCTCTCCCTGCTGCCCTGAGGCTGCTGGGCCAAAGAGGTCTTGGGCATCCAGCCACTTGCTGGTCCCTTCCCTCTGACGAGGCCCTCTGAGCTCCAGCACCTTGCAGTGTGGAGACAGCCCCTGCCAGCAACATCCTCTCCAAGGAGGCCTCAACCGAGGCCTAGGCCCAGGGGAAAGGCACCAGCGGGGATGAGCCTGGGGAGGCGCCCGGGCATGTCTGGACCCAGTCCCCGCAGCCTGCCCCTTGGTGGGGCAGTACCCCCGGAGGCCAGGAAGATCTGGGCAAGGCTGGCCAGGGGCAGGGGCCCTGCTGGGTCCTCCCCTTGGCCTGTGGGGCCTCTGAGCACAACCGGCCCTCTCCCACTGGAAGACCTCCCCGGCTGCCTCCAAAGGCCAGTTTGCCAACACTCCTGCCCGCTCTTCCCGCCAGGCACGCACATTGCTCCCAAGCCCGGGAGAAAAGCGCTTCGGGGTGGTGGTCTCTCCGGGCCCTTGCCCCTGAGCCTGGGGGCCAGGCAGGGGATCCTCAGTCCCAGGCCAAGGCACAACAACATGCACACGTCTGTTCCTGCCCCCTCCACCGGCAGAGAGCTGGGGGGAGCCAGAGTCTGTCAGGCAGCTGCTGGGCTGGCCGCCTGTGTGGGAAGGGGCAGAGCCGACCTAGGGGCAAGTTGGGCCTCTTGCTCTCCCTGCTGCCCTGAGGCTGCTGGGCCAAAGAGGTCTTGGGCCTCCAGCCCCTTGCTGGTCCCTTCCCTCTGACGAGGCCCTCTGAGCTCCAGCACCTTGCAGTGTGGAGACAGCCCCTGCCAGCAACCTCCTCTCCAAGGAGGCCTCAACCTAGGCCTAGGCCCAGGGGAAAGGCACCAGCGGGGATGAGCCAGTGGAGGCGCACGGGCATATCAGGACCCAGTCCACGCAGCCTGCCCCTTGGTGGGGCAGTACCCCCGGAGGCCAGGAAGGTCTGGGCAAGGCTGGCCAGGGGCAGGGTCCCTGCTGGGTCCTGTCCCTGGCCTGTGGGGCCTCTGAGCACAACCGGCCCTCTCCCACTGGAAGACCTCCCCGGCTGCCTCCAAAGGCGGGTTTGCCAACACTCCCGCCCGCTGTTCCCGCCAGGCACGCACAACGCTCCCAAGGCCAGGAGAAAAGCGCTTCGGGGTGTTGCTCTCTCCGGGCCCTTGCCCCTGAGCCTGGGGTCCAGGCAGTGGGTCCACACTCCCAGACCAAGGCAGAACCACATGCACACGTCTGTTCCTGACCCCTGCACCGGCAGAGAGCTCGGGGGAGCCAGAGTCTGTCAGGCAGCTGCTGGGTTGGCTGCCTGTGTGGGAAGGGGCAGAGCCGACCTAGGGGCAAGTTGGGCCTCTTGCTCTCCCTGCTGCCCTGAGGCTGCTGGGCCAAAGAGGTCTTGGGCATCCAGCCCCTTGCTGGTCCCTTCCCTCTGACGAGGCCCTCTGAGCTCCAGCACCTTGCAGTGTGGAGACAGCCCCTGCCAGCAACCTCCTCTCCAAGGAGGCATCAACCGAGGCCTATGCCCAGGGGAAAGGCACCAGCGGGGATGAGCCTGGGGAGGTGCCCAGGCATGTCTGGACCCAGTCCCCGCAGCCTGCCCCTTGGTGGGGCAGTACCCCCGGAGGCCAGGAAGGTCTGGGCAAGGCTGTCCAGGGGCAGGGGCCCTGCTGGGTCCTGCCCCTGGCCTGTGGGGCCTCTGAGCACAACCGGCCCTCTCCCACTGGAAGAACTCCCCGGCTGACTCCAAGGGCCAGTTTGCCAACACTCCCGCCCGCTGTTCCCGCCAGGCACGCACAATGCTCCCAAGCCCGGGAGAAAAGCACTTCGGGGTGGTGCTCTCCTCGGGCCCTTGCCCCTGAGCCTGGGGGCCAGGCAGTTGGTCCACACTCCCAGACCAAGGCAGAACCACATGCACACGTCTGTTCCTGACCCCTGCACCGGCAGAGAGCTCGGGGGAGCCAGAGTCTGTCAGGCAGCTGCTGTGCTGGCCGCCTGTGTGGGAAGGGGCAGAGCCGACCTAGGGGCAAGTTGGGCCTCTTGCTCTCCCTGCTGCCCTGAGGCTGCTGGGCCAAAGAGGTCTTGGGCATCCAGCCCCTTGCTGGTCCCTTCCCTCTGACGAGGCCCTCTGAGCTCTAGCACCTTGCAGTGTGGGGACAGCCCCTGCCAGCAACATCCTCTCCAAGGAGGCCTCAACCGAGGCCTAGGCCCAGGGGAAAGGCACCAGCGGGGATGAGCCTGGGGAGGCGCCCGGGCATGTCTGGACCCAGTCCCCGCAGCCTGCCCCTTGGTGGGGCAGTACCCCCGGAGGCCAGGAAGATCTGGGCAAGGCTGGCCAGGGGCAGGGGCCCTGCTGGGTCCTCCCCATGGCCTGTGGGGCCTCTGAGCACAACCGGCCCTCTCCCACTGGAAGACCTCCCCGGCTGCCTCCAAAGGCCAGTTTGCCAACACTCCTGCCCGCTCTTCCCGCCAGGCACGCACAATGCTCCCAAGCCCGGGAGAAAAGCATTTTGGGGTGGTGCTCACTCCGGGCTTTGGAAGACCTCCCCGGCTGCCTCCAAGGCCGGTTTGCAACCACTTCTGCCTGCTGTTCCCGCCACCCGCGCACCATGCTCCCAAGCCCGGGAGAAAAGCGTTTCGGGGTGGTGTTCTCTCTGGACCCAAGAAAGACCTCCCGGGCTGCCCCCAAATGCCGGTTTGCAAGCACTCCCACTCACTGTTCCCGCCATCCGTGCAAATGCTCCAAGCCCAGGAGAAAAGCCCTTCAGGGTGGTGCTCTCTCCCGGCCCTTGGAAGACCTCCCCGGCTGCCTCCAAAGGCTGGATTTCAAGTACTCCCTCCCGCTGTCCCGCCAGCCGCACACAATGCTCCCAATCACGGGAGAAAAGCGCTTCGGGGTGGTGCTCTCTACCGGCCCTTGGAAGACCTCCCCGTTTGTCTCCAAAGGCTGGTTTGCAAGCACTCATGCCCGCTGTTCCCGCCAGCCGCGCACAATGCTCCCAAGCCTAGGAGAAAAGCGCTTCGGGGTGGTGCTCTCTCCCGGCCCTTGGAAGACCTCCCCGGCTGCCTCCAAAGGCCGGTTTGCAAGCACTCAATCCCGCTGTTCCCGCCAACCGCGCACAATGCTCCCAAGCCCGGGAGAAAAGCGCTTCGGGGTGGTGCTCTCTCCCGGCCCTTGGAAGACCTCCCCGGCTGCCTCCAAAGGCTGGTTTTCAAGAACTCCCTCCCGCTGACCCGCCAGCCGCACACAATGCTCCCAAGCCTGGGAGAAAAGCATTTTGGGGTGGTCTCTCTCCGGGCCCTTGGAAGACTCCCCGGCTGCCTCTAAAGGCCGGTTTGCAAGCACTCATGTCCTCTGTTCCCGACAGCCGCGAACAATGCTCCCAATTCCGTGAGAAAAGTGCTTCGGGATGGTGCTCTCTCCGGGCCCTTGGAAGACCTCCCAAGCTGCCTCCAAAGGCCGGTTTGCAAGCACTCCCGCCCGCTGTTCCCGCCAGCCTCGCACAATGCTCCCAAGACCGGGAGAAAAGCGCTTCGGGGTGGTGTTCTCTCCGTGCCAATGGAGGACCTCCCTGGCTGCCCCCAAAGGCCGGTTTGCAAGCACTCCCACTCGCTGTTCCCGCCAGCCACGCACAATCCTCCAAAACCCCGGAGAAAAGCGCTTCGGGGTGGTGTTCTCTCCGTGCCCATGGAAGACCTCCCGGGGTGCCCCCAAAGGCCGGTTTGCAAGCACTCCCACTCGCTGTTCCCGCCATCCGCGCACAATGCTCCCAAGCCCGGGAGAAAAGCATTTTGGGGTGGTGCTCACACCGGGCCCTGGAAGACCTCCCCGGCTGCCTCCAAAGGACGGTTTTCAAGCACTCCTGCCTGCTGTTCCCGCCACCCGCGCACAATGCTCCCAAGACCGGGAGAAAAGCGCTTCGGGGTGGTGCTCTCTACAGGCCCTTGGAAGACCTCCCCGGCTGCCTCCAAAGGCCGGTTTGCAAGGACTCCTTCCTGCTGTTCCCGCCATCCACGCACAATGCTCCCAAGCCCGGGAGAAAAGCATTTTGGGGTGGTGCTCACACCGGGCCCTGGAAGACTTCCCCGGCTGCCTCCAAAGGACGGTTTTCAAGCACTCCTGCCTGCTGTTCCCACCACCCGCGCAAAATGCTCCCAAGCCCGGGAGAAAAGCGCTTCGGGGTGGTGCTCTCTACAGGCCCTTGGAAGACCTCCCCGGCTGCCTCCAAAGGCCGGTTTGCAAGGACTCCTTCCTGCTGTTCCCGCCAGCCACGCACAATGCTCCCAAGCCCGGGAGAAAAGCTTTTTGGGGTGGTGCTCACACCGGGCCCTGGAAGACCTCCCCGGCTGCCTCCAAAGGACGGTTTTCAAGCACTCCTGCCTGCTGTTCCCGCCACCCGCGCAGAATGCTCCCAAGCGCGGGAGACAAGCGCTTCGGGGTGGTGCTCTCTACAGGCCCTTGGAAGACCTCCCCGGCTGCCTCCAAAGGCCGGTTTGCAAGGACTCCTTCCTGCTGTTCCCGCCAGCCACGCACAATGCTCCCAAGCCCGGGAGAAAAGCATTTTGGGGTGGTGCTCTCTCCGGGCCCTTGGAAGACGTCCCCGGCTGCCTCCAAAGGCCGGTTTGCAAGCACTCATGCCCGTTGTTCCCACCAGCCGCGCACAATGCTCCCAAGCCCGGGAGAAAAGCATTTTGGGGTGGTGCTCACTCCGGGCCCTTGGAAGACCTCCCCGGCTGCCTCCAAAGGCCAGTTTCCAAGCACTCATGTCCGCTATTCCCACCAGCCGCGCACAATGCTCCCAAGCCCGGGAGAAAAGCTTTTTGGGGTGGTGCTCACACCGGGCCCTGGAAGACCTCCCCGGCTGCCTCCAAAGGCCAGTTTTCAAGCACTCCTGCCTGCTGTTCCCGCCAGCCTCGCACAATGCTCCCAAGACCGGGAGAAAAGCGCTTCGGGGTGGTGTTCTCTCCGTGCCAAAGGAGGACCTCCCTGGCTGCCCCCAAAGGCCGGTTTGCAAGCACTCCCACTCGCTGTTCCCGCCAGCCACGCACAATCTTCCAAAACCCCGGAGAAAAGCGCTTCGGGGTGGTGTTCTCTCCGTGCCCATGGAAGACCTCCCGGGGTGCCCCCAAAGGACGGTTTGCAAGCACTCCCACTCGCTGTTCCCGCCATCCGCGCACAATGCTCCCAAGCCCGGGAGAAAAGCATTTTGGGGTGGTGCTCACACCGGGCCCTGGAAGACCTCCCCGGCTGCCTCCAAGGCCAGTTTGCAAGCAGTCCTGCCTGCTGTTCCCGCCAGCCGCGCACAATGTTCCCAAGCCCGGGAGAAAAGCGCTTCGGGGTGGTGCTCTCTCCGGGCACTTTCAAGACCTCCCCGGCTGCCTCCAAAGGCCGGTTTGTAAGTACTCATTCCCGCCGCTTCCGCCAGCCACGCACAATGCTCCCAAGCCCGGGAGAAAAGCATTTTGGGGTGGTGCTCTCTCCGGGCCCTTGGAAGACCTCCCGGGCTGCCTCCAAAGGCCGGTTTGCAAGCATTCATGTCCGTTGTTCCCGACAGCCGCGCACAATGCTCCCAAGCCCGAGAGAAAAGCATTTTGGGGTGGTGATCAGTCCGGCCCTTGGAAGACCTCCCCGGCTGCCTCCAAAGGACAGTTTGCAAGCACTCATGCCCGCTGTTCCCGCCAGCCGCGCACAATGCTCCCAAGACCGTGGGAAAAGCGCTTCGGGGTGGTGTTCTCTCAGGGACCATGGAGGACCTCCCCGGCTGCCTCCAAAGGCCAGTTTGCCAACACTCCTGCCCGCTGTTCCCGCCAGGCACGCACAATGCTCCCAAGCCCAGGAGAAAAGCGCTTCGGGGTGGTGGTCTCTCCGGGCCCCTGCCCCTGAGCCTGGGGGCCAGGCAGGGGATCCACAGTCCCAGGCCAAGGCAGAACCACATGCACATGTCTGTTCCTGCCCCCTCTACCGGCAGAGAGCTGGGGGGAGCCAGAGTCTGTCAGGCAGCTGCTGGGCTGGCCGCCTGTGTGGGAAGGGGCAGAGCCGACCTAGGGGCAAGTTGGGCCTCTTGCTCTCCCTGCTGCCCTGAGGCTGCTGGGCCAAAGAGGTCTTGGGCATCCAGCCCCTTGCTGGTCCCTTCCCTCTGACGAGGCCCTCTGAGCTCCAGCACCTTGCAGTGTGGAGACAGCCCCTGCCAGCAACCTCCTCTCCAAGGAGGCCTCAACCGAGGCCTAGGCCCAGGGGAAAGGCACCAGCGGGGATGAGCCAGTGGAGGCGCACGGGCATGTCTGGACCCAGTCCCCGCAGCCTGCCCCTTGGTGGGGCAGTACCCCCGGAGGTCAGGAAGGTCTGGGCAAGGCTGGCCAGGGGCAGGGGCCCTGCTGGGTCCTGCCCCTGGCCTGTGGGGCCTCTGAGCACAACCGGCCCTCTCCCACTGGAAGACCTCCCCGGCTGCCTCCAAAGGCCGGTTTGCCAACACTCCCGCCCGCTGTTCCCGCCAGGCACGCACAATGCTCCCAAGCCCGGGAGAAAAGCGCTTCGGGGTGTTGCTCTCTCCGGGCCCTTGCCCATGAGCCTGGGGTCCAGGCAGTGTGTCCACACTCCCAGACCAAGGCAGAACCACATGCACACGTCTGTTCCTGACCCCTGCACCGGCAGAGCGCTCGGGGGAGCCACAGTCTGTCAGGCAGCTGCTGGGTTGGCTGCCTGTGTGGGAAGGGGCAGAGCCGACCCTGGGGAAGTTGGGCCTCTTCCTCTCCCTGCTGCCCTGAGGCTGCTGGGCCAAAGAGGTCTTGGGTATCCAGCCCCTTGCTGGTCCCTTCCCGCTGCCGAGGCCCTCTGAGCTCCAGCACCTTGCAGTGTGGAGACAGCCCCTGCCAGCAACCTCCTCTCCAAGGAGGCCTCAACCGAGGCCTAGGCCCAGGGGAAAAGCACCAGCGGGGATGAGCCTGGGGAGGCGCCCGGGCATGTGTGGACCCAGTCCCCGCAGCCTGCCCCTTGGTGGGGTAGTAACCCCGGAGGCCAGGAGGGTCTGGGCAAGGCTGCCAGGGGCAGGGACATTGCTGGGTCCTGCCCCTGGCCTGTGGGGCGTCTGAGCACAACCGGCACTCTCCCGCTGGAAGACCTCCCTGGCTGCCTCCAAAGGCCGGTTTGCAAGCACTCCCGCCCGCGGTTCCCGCCAGGCACGCACAATGCTACCAAGCCCGGGAGAAAAGCGCTTCGGGGTGGTGCTCTCTCCGGGCCCTTGCCCCTGAGCCTGGGGGCCAGGCAGGGGGAACACACTCCCAGGCCAAGGCAGAACGACATGCACACGTCTGTTCCTGCCCCCTACACCGGCAGAGAGCTCGGGGGAACCAGAGACTGCCAGGCTGCTGCTGGGCTGGCTGCCTGTCTGGGATGGGGCAGAGCCGACCTAGGGGCAAGTTGGGCCTCTTGCTCTCCCTGCTGCCCTGAGGCTGCTGGGCCAAAGACGTCTTGGGCATCCAGCCCCTTACTGGTCTCTTCCCTCTGACGAGGCCCTCTGAGCTCCAGCACCTTGCACTGTGGAGACAGCCCCTGCCAGCAACCTCCTCTCCAAGGAGGCCTCAAGGGAGGCCTAGGCCCAGGGGAAAGGCACCAGCGGTGATGAGCCAGGGGAGGCGCCCGAGCATGTCTGGACCCAGTCCCCGCAGCCTGCCCCTTGGTGGGGCAGTACCCCCGGAGGCCAGGAAGGTCTGGGCAAGGCTGGCCAGGGGCAGGGGCCCTGCTGGGTCCTGCCCCTGGCCTGTGGGGCCTCTGAGCCGAACCGGCCCTCTCCCACTGGAAGACCTCCCCGGCTGCCTCCAAAGGCCGGTTTGCAAGCGTTCCCGCCCACTGTTCCCAGCAGGCGTGCACAATGCTCCCAAGCCCGGGAGAAAAGCGCTTCAGGGTGGTGCTCTCTCTGGGCCCTTGCCCCTGAGCCTGGGGGCAAGGCAGGGTGTCCACACTCCCAGGCCAAGGCAGAACCACATGCACACGTCTGATCTGCCCCCTGCACCGGCAGAGAGCTCGGGGGAGCCAGAGTCTGTCAGGCAGCTGCTGGGCTGGCCGCCTGTGTGGGAAGGGGCAGAGCCGACCTAGGGGCAAGATGGGCCTCTTGCTCTCCCTGCTGCCATGAGGCTGCTGGGCCAAAGAGGTCTTGGCCATCCAGCCCCTTGCTGGTCCCTTCCCTCTGACGAGGCCCTCTGAGCTCCAGCACCTTGCAGTGTGGAGACAGCCCCTGCCAGCAACCTCCTCTCCAAGGAGGCCTCAACCGAGGCCTAGGCCCAGGGGAAAGGCACCAGCGGGGATGAGCCTGGGAAGGCGCCCGGGCATGACTGGACCCAGTCCCCGCAGCCAGCCCCTTGGTGGGGCAGTACCCCCGGAGGCCAGGAAGGTATGGGCAAGGCTGGCCAGGGGCAGGGGCCCTGCTGGGTCCTGCCCCTGGCCTGTGGGGCCTCTGAGCACAACCGGCCCTCTCCCACTGGAAGACCTCCCCGGCTGCCTCCAAAGGCCGATTTGCCAACACTCCCTCCCGCTGTTCTCGCCAGGCACGCACAATTCTCCCAAGCCCGGGAGAAAAGCGCTTCGGTGTGTTGCTCTCTCCGGGCCCTTGCCCCTGAGTGTGGGGGCCAGGCAGTGGTTCCACACTCCCAGACCAAGGCAGAACCACATGCACACGTCTGTTCCTGCCCCCTGCACCGGCAGAGAGCTCGGGGGAGCCAGAGTCTCTCAGGCAGCTGCTGGGCTGGCCGCCTGTGTGGGAAGGGGCAGAGCCGACCTAGGGGCAAGTTGGGCCTCTTCCTCTCCCTGCTGCCCTGAGGCTGCTGGGCCAAAGAGGTCTTGGGCATCCAGCCCCTTGCTGGTCCCTTCCCTCTGACGAGGCCCTCTGAGCTCCAGCACCTTGCAGTGTGGAGACAGCCCCTGCCAGCAACCTCCTCTCCAAGGAGGCCTCAACCGAGGCCTAGGCCCAGGGGAAAGGCACCAGCGGGGATGAGCCTGGGGAGGCGCCCGGCCATGTCTGGACCCAGTCCCCGCAGCCTGCCCCTTGGTGGGGCAGTACCCCCGGAGGCCAGGAGGGTCTGGGCAAGGCTGCCAGGGGCAGGGACACTGCTGGGTCCTGCCCCTGGCCTGTGCGGCGTCTGAGCACAACCGGCACTCTCCCGCTGGAAGACCTCCCCGGCTGCCTCCAAAGGCCGGTTTGCAAGCACTCCCGCCCGCTGTTCCCGCCAGGCACGCACAATGCTCCCAAGCCCGGGAGAAAAGCGCTTCGGGGTGGTGCTCTCTCCGGGCCCTTGCCCCTGAGCCTGGGGGACAGGCAGGGGGAACACACTCCCAGGTCAAGGCAGAACGACATGCACACGTCTGTTCCTGCCCCCTACACCGGCAGAGTGTTCGGGGGAGCCAGAGACTGCCAGGCTGCTGCTGGGCTGGCTGCCTGTGTGGGTCGGGGTAGAGCCGACCTAGGGGCAAGTTGGGCCTCTTGCTCTCCCTGCTGCCCTGAGGCTGCTGGGTCAAAGAGGTCTTGGGCATCCAGCCCTTTGCTGGTCCTTTCCCTCTGACGAGGCCCTCTGAGCTCCAGCACCTTGCAGTGTGCAGACAGCCCCTGCCGGCAACCTCCTCTCCAAGGAGGCCTCAACCGAGGCCTAGGCCCAGGGGAAAGGCACCAGCGGGGATGAGCCTGGGGAGGCGCCCGGGCATGTCTGGACCTAGGCCCCGCAGCCTGCCCCTTGGTGGGGCAGTACCCCCGGAGGCCAGGAAGGTCTGGGCAAGGCTGGCCAGGGGCAGGGGCCCTGCTGGGTCCTGCCCCTGGCCTGTGAGGCCTCTGAGCACAACTGGCACTCTCCCGCTGGAAGACCTCCCCGGCTGCCTCCAAAGGCTGGTTTGCAAGCACTCAATCCCGCTGTTCACGCCAGCTGCGCACAATGCTCCCAAGCCCGGGAGAAAAGCATTTTGGGGTGGTGCTCACTCCGGGCTTTGGAAGACCTCCCCGGCTGCCTCCAAGGCCGGTTTGCAAGCACTTCTGCCTGCTGTTCCCGCCACCCGCGCACAATGCTCCCAAGCCCGGGAGAAAAGCGTTTCGGGGTGGTGTTCTCTCTGGGCCCAAGAAAGACCTCCCGGGCTGCCCCCAAATGCCGGTTTGCAAGCACTCCCACTCGCTGTTCCCGCCATCCGTGCAAATGCTCCAAGCCCAGGAGAAAAGCCCTTCAGGGTGGTGCTCTCTCCCGGCACTTGGAAGACCTCCCCGGCTGCCTCCAAAGGCTGGATTTCAAGTACTCCCTCCCGCTGTCCCGCCAGCCGCACACAATGCTCCCAATCACGGGAGAAAAGCGCTTCGGGGTGGTGCTCTCTACGGGCCCTTGGAGGACCTCCCCGTTTGTCTCCAAAGGCCGGTTTGCAAGCACTCATGCCCGCTGTTCCCGCCAGCCGCGCACAATGCTCCCAAGCCTAGGAGAAAAGCGCTTCGGGGTGGTGCTCTCTCCCGGCCCTTGGAAGACCTCCCCGGCTGCCTCCAAAGGCCGGTTTGCAAGCACTCAATCCCGCTGTTCCCGCCAGCCGCGCACAATGCTCCCAAGCCCGGGAGAAAAGCGCTTCGGGGTGGTGCTCTCTCCCGGCCCTTGGAAGACCTCCCCGGCTGCCTCCAAAGGCTGGTTTTCAAGAACTCCCTCCCGCTGACCCCCCAGCCGCACACAATGCTCCCAAGCCCGGGAGAAAAGCATTTTGGGGTGGTCTCTCTCGGGCCCTTGGAAGACTCCCCGGCTGCCTCTAAAGGCCGGTTTGCAAGCACTCATGTCCTCTGTTCCCGACAGCCGCGAACAATGCTCCCAATTCCGTGAGAAAAGTGCTTCGGGATGGTGCTCTCTCCGGGCCCTTGGAAGACCTCCCAAGCTGCCTCCAAAGGCCGGTTTGCAAGCACTCCCGCCCGCTGTTCCCGCCAGCCTCGCACAATGCTCCCAAGACCGGGAGAAAAGCGCTTCGGGGTGGTGCTCTCTACAGGCCCTTGGAAGACCTCCCCGGCTGCCTCCAAAGGCCGGTTTGCAAGGACTCCTTCCTGCTGTTCCCGCCATCCGCGCACAATGCTCCCAAGCCCGGGAGAAAAGCATTTTGGGGTGGTGCTCACACCGGGCCCTGGAAGACTTCCCCGGCTGCCTCCAAAGGACGGTTTTCAAGCACTCCTGCCTGCTGTTTCCGCCACCCGCGCAGAATGCTCCCAAGCGCGGGAGAAAAGCGCTTCGGGGTGGTGCTCTCTACAGGCCCTTGGAAGACCTCCCCGGCTGCCTCCAAAGGCCGGTTTGCAAGCACTCCCGCCCGCTGTTCCCGCCAGGCAAGCACAATGCTCCCAAGCCCGGGAGAAAAGCGCTTCGGGGTGGTGCTCTCCTCGGGCCCTTGCCCCTGAGCCTGGGGGCCAGGCAGTTGGTCCACACTCCCAGACCAAGGCAGAACCACATGCACACGTCTGTTCCTGACCCCTGCACCGGCAGAGAGCTCAGGGGAGCCAGAGTCTGTCAGGCAGCTGCTGGGCTGGCCGCCTGTGTGGGAAGGGGCAGAACCAACCTAGGGGCAAGTTGGGCCTCTTCCTCTCCCTGCTGCCCTGAGGCTGCTGGGCCAAAGAGGTCTTGGGCATCCAGCCCCTTGCTGGTCCCTTCCCTCTGACGAGGCCCTCTGAGCTCCAGCACCTTGCAGTGTGGAGACAGCCCCTGCCAGCAACATCCTCTCCAAGGAGGCCTCAACCGAGGCCTAGGCCCAGGGGAAAGGCACCAGCGGGGATGAGCCTGGGGAGGCGCCCGGGCACGTCTGGACCCAGTCCCCGCAGCCTGCCCCTTGGTGGGGCAGTACCCCCGGAGGCCAGGAAGATCTGGGCAAGGCTGGCCAGGGGCAGGGGCCCTGCTGGGTCCTCCCCATGGCCTGTGGGGCCTCTGAGCACAACCGGCCCTCTCCCACTGGAAGACCTCCCCGGCTGCCTCCAACGGCCAGTTTGCCAACACTCCTGCCCGCAGTTCTCGGCAGGCACGCACAATGCTCCCAAGCCCGGGAGAAAAGCGCTTCGGGGTGGTGCTCTCTCCGGGCCCTTGCCCCTGAGCCTGCGGGCCAGGCAGGGGGAACACTCTCCCAGGCCAAGACAGAACGACATGAACACGTCTGTTCCTGCCCCCTACACCGGCAGAGAGCTCGGGGGAGCCAGAGTCTCTCAGGCAGGTGCTGGGCTGGCCGCCTGTGTGGGAAGGGGCAGAGCCGACCTAGGGGCAAGTTGGGCCTCTTGCTCTCCCTGCTGCCCTGAGGCTGCTGGGCCAAAGACGTCTTGGGCATCCAGCCCTTTGCTGGTCCCTTCCCTCTGACGAGGCCCTCTGAGCTCCAGCACCTTGCAGTGTGGAGACAGCACCTGCCAGCAATCTCCTCTCCAAGGAGGCCTCAACCGAGGCCTAGGCCCAGGGGAAAGGCACCAGCGGGGATGAGCCTGGGGAGGCGCCCGGGCATGTCTGGACCCAGTCCCCGCAGCCTGCCCCTTGGTGGGGCAGTACCCCTGGAGGCCAGGAAGGTCTGGGCAAGGCTGACCAGGGGCAGGGGACCTGCTGGGTCCTGCCCCTGGCCTGTGGGGCCTCTGAGCACAACCGGCCCTCTCCCACTGGAAGACCTCCCCGGCTGCCTCCAAAGGCCGTTTTGCACGCACTCCCGCCCACTGTTCCCACCAAGCGCGCACAATGCTCCCAAGCCCGGGAGAAAAGCGCTTCGGGGTGGTGCTCTCTCCGGGCCCTTGCCCCTGAGCCTGGGGGCCAGGCAGGGGGTCCACACTCCCAGGGCAAGGCAGAACCACATGCACACGTCTGTTCCTGACCCCTGCACCGGCAGAGAGCTCGGGGGAGCCAGAGTCTGTCAGGCAGCTGCTGGGCTGGCCGCCTTTGTGGGAAGGGGCAGAGCCGACCTGGGGGCAAATTGGGCCTCTTGCTCTCCCTGCTGCCCTGAGGCTGCTGGGCCAAAGAGGTCTTGGGCATCCAGCCCTTTGCTTGTCCCTTCCCTCTCACGAGGCCCTCTGAGCTCCAGCACCTTGCAGTGTGGAGACAGCCCCTGCCAGCAACCTCCTCTCCAAGGAGGCCTCAACCGAGACCTAGGACCAGGGGAAAGGCACCAGCGGGGATGAGCCTGGGGAGGCGCCCGGGCATGTCTGGACCCAGTCCCCGCAGACTGCCCCTTGGTGGGGCAGTACCCCCGGAGGCCAGGAAGGTCTGGGAAAGGCTGGCCAGGGGCAGGGGACCTGCTGGGTCCTGCCCCTGGCCTGTGGGGCCTCTGAGCACAACCGGCCCTCTCCCACTGGAAGACCTCCCCGGCTGCCTCCAAAGTCCTGTTTGCCAACACTACCACCCGCTGTTCACGCCAGACTTGCACAATGCTCCCAAGCCCGGGAGAAAAGTGCTTCGGGGTGGTGCTCTCTCCGGGCCCTTGCCCCTGAGCCTCGGGGCAAGGCATGGGGAACACACTCCCAGGCCAAGGCAGAACCACATGCACACGTCTGTTCCTGACCCCTGCACCGGCAGAGAGCTCGGGGGAGCCAGAGTCTGTCAGGCAGCTGCTGGGTTGGCTGCCTGTGTGGGAAGGGGCAGAGCCGACCTAGGGGCAAGTTGGGCCTCTTGCTCTCCCTGCTGCCCTGAGGCTGCTGGGCCAAAGAGGTCTTGGGCATCCAGCCCCTTGCTGGTCCCTTCCCGCTGACGAGGCCCTCTGAGCTCCAGCACCTTGCAGTGTGGAGACAGCCCCTGCCAGCAACCTCCTCTCCGAGGAGGCATCAACCGAGGCCTATGCCCAGGGGAAAGGCACCAGCGGGGATGAGCCTGGGGAGGCGCCCAGGCATGTCTGGACCCAGTCCCCGCAGCCTGCCCCTTGGTGGGGCAGTACCCCCGGAGGCCAGGAAGGTCTGGGCAAGGGTGGCCAGGGGCAGGGGACCTGCTGGGTCCTGCCCCTGGCCTGTGAGGCCTCTGAGCACAACCGGCCCTCTCCCACTGGTAGACCTCCACGGCTGCCTCCAAAGTCCTGTTTGCAAACACTCCCGCCCGCTGTTCACGCCAGGCTCGCACAATGCTCCCAAGCCCGGGAGAAAAGCGCATTGGGGTGGTGCTCTCTCCGGGCCCTTGCCCCTGAGCCTGGGGGCAAGGCAGGGGGAACACACTCCCAGGCCAAGGCAGAACCACATGCCCACGTCTGTTCCTGTCCCCTGCACCGGCAGAGAGCTTGGGGGAGCCAGAGTCTGTCAGGCAGCTGCTGGGTTGGCCGCCTGTGTGGGAAGGGGCAGAGCCGCCCTAGGGGCAAGTTGGGCCTCTTGCTCTCCCTGCTGCCCTGAGGCTGCTGGGCCAAAGACGTCTTGGGCATCCAGCCCCTTACTGGTCCCTTCCCTCTGACGAGGCCCTCTGAGCTCCAGCACCTTGCAGTGTGGAGACAGCCCCTGCCAGCAACCTCCTCTCCAAGGAGGCCTCAACCGAGGCCTAGGCCCAGGGGAAAGGCACCAGCGGGGATGAGCCTGGGGAGGCGCCCGGGCATGTCTGGACCCAGGCCCCGCAGCCTGCCCCTTGGTGGGGCAGTACCCCCGGAGGCCAGGAAGGTCTGGGCAAGGCTGGCCAGGGGCAGGGGCCCTGCTGCGTCCTGCCCCTGGCCTGTGGGGCCTCTGAGCACAACCGGCCCTCTCCCACTGGAAGACCTCCCCGGCTGCCTCCAAAGGCCGGTTTGCAAGCGCTCCCGCCCACTGTTCCCAGCAGGCGTGCACAATGCTCCCAAGCCCGGGAGAAAAGCGCTTCAGGGTGGTGCTCTCTCCGAGCCCTTGCCCCTGAGCCTGGGGGCAAGGCAGTGGGTCCACACTCCCAGACCAAGGCAGAACCACATGCACACGTCTGATCTGTCCCCTGCAACGGCAGAGAGCTCGGGGGAGCCAGAGTCTGTCAGGCAGCTGCTGGGCTGGCCGCCTGTGTGGGAAGGGGCAGAGCCGACCTAGGGGCAAGTTGGGCCTCTTGCTCTCCCTGCTGCCCTGAGGCTGCTGGGCCAAAGAGGTCTTGGGCATCCAGCCCCTTGCTGGTCCCTTCCCTCTGATGAGGCCCTCTGAGCTCCAGCACCTTGCAGTGTGGAGACAGCCCCTGCCAGCAACCTCCTCTCCAAGGAGGCCTCAACCGAGGCCTAGGCCTAGGGGAAAGGCACCAGCGGGGATGAGCCTGGGGAGGCGCCCGGCCATGTCTGGACCCAGTCCCCGCAGCCTGCCCCTTGGTGGGGCAGTACCCCCGGAAGCCAGGAAGGTCTCGGCAAGGCTGCCAGGGGCAGGGACACTGCTGGGTCCTGCCCCTGGCCTGTTGGGCGTCTGAGCACAACCGGCACTCTCCCCCTGGAAGACCTCCCCGTCTGCCTCCAAAGTCCTGTTTGCAAGCACGCCCACCCGCTGTTCCCCCAGGCACGCACAATGCTCCCAAGCCCGGGAAAAAAGCGCTTCGGGGTGGTGCTCTCTCCGGGCCCTTGCCCCTGAGCCTGGGGCCAGGCAGGGGGAACACACTCCCAGGCCAAGGGAGAACGACATGCACACGTCTGTTCCTGCCCCCTACACCGGCAGAGAGCTCGGGGGAGCCAGAGACTGCCAGGCTGCTGCTGGGCTGGCTGCCTGTGTGGGACGGGGCAGAGCCGACCTAGGGGCAAGTTGGGCCTCTTGCTCTCCCTGCTGCCCTGAGGCTGCTGGGTCAAAGAGGTCTTGGGCATCCAGCCCTTTGCTGGTGCCTTCCCTCTGACGAGGCCCTCTGAGCTCCAGCAC